>NC_089220.1:149763227-150063227 GCF_963924675.1 Phocoena phocoena
AGGTTTAGGGTTAGGGTTAGGGGACGGGGACGGTTTAGGGGACAGGTTAGTGTACGACAACGGTTTAGGGTGAGCGTACGTGTTAGTGTAAGGGTTAGTGTTAGCGCACGGGTTAGCATTAGGGGACGGGTTAGGGTAAGGCTTTGGGTAATGGTTACGCTTAGGGTTAGGGTTAGGGTTAGGGGATGGGGACGGTTTAGGGGACAGGTAAAGATACGACAACTGTATAGGGTGAGCGTACGTGTTAGGGTAAGTGTTAGCGTTAGCTACGGGTTAGGATTAGGGGACGGGTTAGGTTAAGGCTTCGTGTAAGGGTTAGTGTTAGGGTTAGGGTTAGGGTTAGGGTTAGAGGATGGGGACGGTTTAGGGGACAGGTTAGCGTACGACAAAGTTTTATGGTGAGCGTACGTGTTAGGGTACGGGTTAGTGTTAGCGTACGGGTTAGGATTAGGGGACGGGTTAGGGTAAGGCTTTGGGTAAGTGTTAGGGTTAGGGTTAGGGTTATTGTTAGGGTTAGGGGACGGGGACGGTTTAGGGGACAGGTTAGGGTACGACAACGGTTTAGGGTGAGCGTACGTGTTAGGGTACGGGTTAGTGTTAGCGTACGGGTTAGGATTAGGGGACGGGCTAGGGTAAGGCTTCGGGTAAGGGTTAGGGTTAGGGTTAGGGTTAGGGTTAGGGTTAGGGTTAGGGTTAGGGGACGGTTTAGGGGACATGTTAGAGTACGACAACGGTTTAGGGTGAGCGTACGTGTTAGTGTACGGGTTAGTGTTAGCGCACGGGTTAGCATTAGGGGACGGGTTAGGGTAAGGCTTTGGGTAACGGTTAGGGTTAGGGTTAGGGTTAGGGGATGGGGACCGTTTAGGTGACAGGTTAAGATACGACAATGGTATAGGGTGAGCGTACGTGTTAGGGTGAATGTTAATGTTAGCTACAGGTTAGGATTAGGGGACGGGTTAGGTTAAGGCTTCGGGTAAGGGTTGGTGTTAGGTTTAGGGATAGGTTTAGGGTTTGGGGACTGGGACGGTTTAGGGGACAGGTTAGGGTACGACAACGTTTTAGGGTGAGCGTACCTGTTAGGGTACAGATTAGTGTTAGCGTACGGGTTAGGATTAGGGGACGGCTTAGGGTAAAGGTTCGGGTAACGTTTAGGGTTAGGGTTACAGTTAGGGTTAGGGTTAGGGGATAGGGACGGTTTAGGGGACAGCTTAGGATACGACAACCGTTTAGGGTGAGTGTACGTATTAGGGTACGGGTTAGTTTTAGCGTACGGATTAGGATTAGGGGACGGGTTAGGGTAAGGCTTCGGGTAAGTTTTAGGGTTAGGGTTAGGTTTAGGGGACGGGGACGGTTTAGGGGACAGGTTAGGGTACGACAACGGTTTAGGGTGAGCGTACGTGTTAGGGTACAGGTTAGTGTTAGCGTACGGATTAGGGTTAGGGGACGGGTTTGGTTGAGGCTTCGTGTAAGGGTTAGGTTTAGGGTTAGGGTTAGGGTTAGGGGATGGGGACGGTTTAGGGGACAGGTTAGGGTACGACAACGGTTTAGGGTGAGTGTACGTGTTAAGGTACGGGTTAGTGTTAGCGTACGGGTTAGGATTAGGGGACGGGTTAGTGTATGGCTTCGGGTAAGTGTTAGGGTTAGGGTTAGGGTTAGGGGACGGGGATGGGGACGGTTTAGGGGACAAGTTAGGGTACGACAATGGTTTAGGGTGAGCGTACGTGTTAGCGTACGGGTTAGTGTTAGCGTACGGTTTAGGATTAGGGGACGGGTTAGGGTAAGGCTTCTGGTAAGTGTTAGGGTTAGGGTTAGTGTTAGGGTTAGGGTTAGGGGACGGGGACGGTTTAGGGGACAGGTTAGTGTATGACAACGATTTAGGGTGAGCGTACGTGTTAGGGTACGGGTTAGTGTTAGCATACGAATTACGATTAGGGGATGGGTTAGGGTAGGGCTTCGGGTAAGTGTTAGGGTTATGGTTAAGGGTTACGGATAGGGTTATGGGACGGGGACGGTTTAGGGGACAGGTTAGGGCACAACAACCTTTTAGGGTGAGCGTACGTGTTAAGGTACGGGTAAGTTTTAGCGTACGGATTAGGGTTAGGGGACGGGTTAGGTTAAGGCTTCGTGTAAGGGTTAGGTTTAGGGTTAGGGTTAGGGTTAGGGTTAGGGGACAGGGACGGTTTAGGGGACTGGTTAGGGTACAACAACGGTTTACGGTGAGCGTACGTGTTAGGGTACTGTTTAGTGTTAGCGTACGGGTTAGGATTAGGGGACGGGTTAGAGTAAGGCTTCAGGTAAGGGTTAGGATTAGGGTTAAGTTTAGGGTTAGGGTTAGGGGATGGGGACGGTTTAGGGGAAAGTTTAGGATACGACAACGATTTAGGGTGAGTGTAGGTGTTACGGTAAGGGTTAGTGTTAGCTACGGGTTAGGATTAGTGGTCGGGTTAGGGTAAAGCTTCGGGTAAGGGTTAGGGTTAAGGTTAGGGTTAGGTTTAGGGTTTGGGGACTGGGACGGTTTAGGGGACAGGTTGGGGTACGACAACGGTTTAGGGTGAGCGTACGTGTTAGGGTACCCAATAGTGTTAGCGTACGTGTTAGGATTAGGGGACCGTTTAGGTTAAGGTTTCGGGTAACGGTTAGGGTTAGGGTTAGGGTTAGGGTTAGGGGATGGGGACGGTTTAGGGGACAGGTTAGGATACGACAACGGTTTAGGGTGAGTGTACGTGTTAGGGTAAGGGTTAGTGTTAGCTAAGGGTTAGGATTAGGGGGCGGTTTAGGGTAAGGCTTCGGGTAAGGGTTAAGGTTAGGGTTAGGGTTAGGGTTAGGGGACGGGGACGGTTTAGGGGACAAGTTAGAGTACGACAACAGTTTAGGGTGAGCGTACGTGTTAGCGTACGGGTTAGTGTTAGCGTACGGTTTAGGATTAGGTGACGGGTTAGTGTAAGGCTTCGGGTAAGTGTTAGGGTTAGGTTTAGGGTTAGGGCTAGGGGACGGGGACGGTTTAGGGGACACGATAGGGTACGAGAAAGGTTTAGGGTGAGCGTACGTGTTAGGGTACGGGTTAGTGTTAGCATACGGGTTACGATTAGGGGACGTGTTAGTGTAAGGCTTCGGGTAAGGGTTAGGGTTAGGGTTAGGGGACGGGGACGGGGACGGTTTAGGGGACAGGTTAGGGTACGACAACGGTTTAGGGTGAGCGTACGTGTTAGGGTACGGGTTAGTGTTAGCGTACGGGTTAGGATTACGGACGGATTAGGGTAAGGCTTCGGGTAAGGGTTAGGGTTAGGGTTAAAGGGTTAGGATTAGGGTTATGGTACGGGGACGGTTTAGGGGACAGTTTAGGGTACGAAAACGGTTTAGGGTGCGCGTACGTGTTAGAGAACGGGTTAGTGTTAGTGTACGGATTAGGATTAGGGGACGGGTTAGGTTAAGGTTTCGGGTAAGGGTTAGGTTTAGGTTTAGGGTTAGGGTTAGGGTTAGGGTACGGGCACGGTTTAGGGGAAAGGTTAGGGTACGACAACGGTTTAGGGTGAGCATATGTGTTAGGGTACGGGTTAGTGTTAGATACAGGTTAGGATTAGGGGACGGGTTAGGGTAAGGCTTCGGGTAAGGGTTAGGGTTAGGGTTAGGGTTAGGTTTAGGGTTTGGGGACGAGGACGGTTTAGGGGACAGGTTAGTGTACGACAACGGTTTAGGGTGAGCGTACGAGTTAGGGTACGGAATAGTGTTAGTTTACGTTTTAGGATTAGGGGAAGGGTTAGGGTAAGGGTTCGGGTAACGGTTAGGGTTAGGGTTACGGTTAGGGTTAGGGGATGGGGACGGTTTAGGGGACAGGTTAGGATACGACACCGGTTTAGGGTGAGTGTACGTGTTAGGGTATGGGTTAGTGTTAGCGTACGGATTAGGATTAGGGGACGGGGTAGGTTAAGGCTTCGGGTAAGGGTTAGGTTTAGGGTTAGGTTTAGGGTTAGGGTTAGGGAACGGGGACGATTTAGGGACAGTTTAGGGTATGAAAATGGTTTAGGGTGAGCGTACGTATTAGGGTACGGGTTAGTGTTAGCGTACTGCTTAGGATTAGGTGACGGTTTAGGGCAAGGCTTCGGGTAAGTATTAGGGTTAGGGTTAGGGTTCGGGTTAGGGGACGGGGACGGTTTAGAGGACAGGTTAGGGTACGAGAAAGATTTAGGGTGAGCGAACGTGTTAGGGTAGGTGTTAGTGTTAGCGTACGGGTTAGGATTAGGGGACGGGTTAGGTAAGGCTTCGGGTAAGGGTTAGGGTTAGGGTTAGGGTTAGGGTTAGGGGACGGGGCTGGGGATGGTTTAGGGGACAGGTTAGGGTACGACAACGGTTTTGTGTGACCGTATGTGTTAGGGTAAGGGTTAGTGTTAGCGTATGGGTTAGGATTAGGTGACGGGTTAGTGTAAGGTTTCGGGTAAGGGTTAGGGTTAGGGTTAGGGTTAGGGTTAGGGTTAGGGTTAGGGGACGGGAACGGTTTAGGGGACAGGTTAGGGTACGACAACGGTCTAGGTTGAGCGTACGTGTTAGGGTACGGGTTAGTGTTAGCGTACGGTTTATGATTAGGGGACAGGTTAGGTTAAGGCTTCGGGAAAGGTTTAGGTTTAGAGATAGGGTTAGGGTTAGGGTTAGGGGACAGGGACGGTTTAGGGGACAGGTTAGGATACGACAACGGTTTAGGGTGAGTGTACGTGTTAGGGTAAGGGTTAGTGTTAGCGTACGGGTTAGGATTAGGGGACGGGTTAGGGTAAGCCTTCAGGTAAGTGTTAGGGTTAGGGTTAGGGTTAGGGTTAGGGGACGGGAAATATTTAGGGGACAGATTAGGGTACAAAAACGGTTTATGGTGAGTGTACGTGTTAGGGTATGGGTTAGTGTTAGCGTACGGATTAGGATTAGGGGACGGGGTACGTTAAGGCTTCGGGTAAGGGTTAGGTTTAGGGTTAGGGTTAGGGTTAGGGGACGGGGACGATTTAGGGGACAGGTTAGGGTACGACAACGGTTTAGGGTGAGCGTACGTGTTAGGGTATGGGTTAGTGTTAGCGTACGGGTTAGGATTAGGGGATGGGTTAGGTTAAGGCTTCGGGTAAGGGTTAGGGTTAGGGATAGGGTTAGGGTTAGGGGACGGGGACGGGGACGGTTCATGGGACTGGTTAGGGTATGACAACGGTTTAGGGTGAGCGTACGTGTTAGGGTACCGGTTAGTATTAGCGCACGGGTTAGCATTAGGGGACGGGTTAGGGTAAGGCTTCGGGTAACGGTTAGGTTTAGGGTTAGGGTTAGGGTTAGGGGATGGGGACGGTTTAGGGGACAGGTTAGGATACAACAACGGTATAGGGTGAGCGAACGTGTTAGGGTAAGTGTTAGTGTTTGATACGGGTTAGGATTAGGGGACGGGTTAGGTTAAGGCTTCGGGTAAGGGTTAGTGTTAGGGTTAGGGTTAGGGTTATGGTTTGGGGACTGGGACGGTTTAGGGGACAGGTTAGTGTACGACAACGTTTTAGGGTGAGCTTACGTGTTAGGGTACGGATTAGTGTTAGCGTACGGGTTAGGATTAGGGGACGGGTTAGGGTAAGGTTTCGGGTAACGGTTAGGGATAGGGTTACGGTTAGGGTTAGGGTTAGGGGATGGGGACGGTTTAGGGGACAGGTTAGGATACGACAACCGTTTAGGGTGAGTGTACGTCTTAGGGTAAGGGTTAGTGTTAGCCACGGGTTAGGATTCGGGGACGGGTTAGGGTAAGGCTTAGGGTAAGTGTTAGGTTTAGTGTTAGGGTTAGGGTTAGGGTTAGGGGACGGGGACGGTTTAGGGGACAGGTTAGGGTATGACATCGGTTTAGGGTGAGCGTACGTGTTAGGTTACGGGTTAATGTTAGCGTACGGATGAGTATTAGGGGACGGGTTAGGGTAAGACATCGGTTAAGGGTTAGGGTTAGGGTTAGGATTAGGGTTAGTGTTAGGGGACGGGGACAGTTTAGGGGACAATTAGGGTACGACAACGGTTTAGGGTGAGTGTACGTGTTAGAGTACGGGTTAGTGTTTGCGTACGGGTTAGGATTAAGGACGGGTTAGGGTAAGGCTTCGGGTAAGGGTTACGGTTAAGGTTAAGTGTTAGGGTTAGTGTTAGGGGACGGGGACGGTTTAGAGGACAGGTTAGGGTACGACAACGGTTTAGGTTGAGCGTACGTGTTAGGGTATGGATTAGTCTTAGTATACGGATTAGGATTAGGGGACGGGTTAGGTTAAGGCTTCGGGTAAGTGTTAGGTTTAGGGTTAGGGTTAGGGTTAGGGGACGGGGACGGTTTAGGGGACAGGTTAGGGTACGACAACGGTTTAGGGTGAGCGTACGTGTTAGGGTTCGGGTTAGCGTTCTCGTACGGGTTAGGATTAGGGGACGGGTTAGGGTAAGGCTTCGGGTAAGTGTTAGGGTTAGGTTTAGGGTTAGTGTTAGGGTTAGGGTACGGGGACGGTTTAGGGGACAGTTTACAGTACGACAACGGTTTAGGGTGAGCATACGTGTTAGGGTACGGGTTAGTGTTAGCGTACGGGTTAGGATTAGGGGACGGGCTAGGGTAAGGCTTCGGGTAAGGGTTAGGGTTAGGGTTAGGGTTAGGGTTAGGGTTAGGGGACGGTTTAGGGGACAGGTTAGTGTACGACAACGGTTTAGGGTGAGCGTACGTGTTAGTGTACGGGTTAGTGTTAGCGCACGGATTAGCATTAGGGGACGGGTTAGGGTAAGGCTTTGGGTAAGGGTTAGGATTAGGGTTAGGGTTAGGGTTAGGGGATGGGACGGTTTAGGGGACAGGTTAAGATACAACAACTGTATAGGGTGAGCGTATGTGTTAGGGTAAGTGTTAGTGTTAGCTACGGGTTAGGATTAGGGGACGGGTTAGGTTAAGGCTTCGGGTAAGGTTTAGTGTTAGTGTTACGGTTAGGGTTTCGGGACTGGGACGGTTTAGGGGACAGGTTAGGGTACGACAACGGTTTAGGGTTAGGGTACGTGTTAGGGTACAGATTAGTGTTAGCGTACGGGTTAGGATTAGGGGACGGGTTAGGGTAAGGGTTCGGGTAAAGGTTAGGTTTAGGGTTAGGGTTAGGGTTAGGGTTAGGGGACGGGGACGGTTTAGGGGACAGGTTGTGGTACGACATCGGTTTAGGGTGAGCGTACGTGTTAGGGTACGGGTTAGTGTTAGCGTACGAATTAGTATTAGGGGACGTGTTAGGGTAAGGCTTCGGGTAATGGTTAGGTTTAGGGTTAGATTTAGGGTTAGGGTTAGGGGACTGGGACGGTTTAGGGGACAGTTTAGGGAACGACAACGGTTTAGGGTGAGCGTACGTGTTAGGGTACGGGTTAGTGTTAGCGTACGGTTTAGGATTAGGGGACGGGTTAGGGTAAGGCTTCGGTTAAGTGTTAGAGTTAGGGTTAGGGTTAAGGTTAGGGTTAGGGAAAGGGTTTGTGTTAGGGGACGGGGACGGTTTAGCGGACAGGTTAGGTTACGACAACGGTGTAGGGTGAGCGTACGTGTTAGGGTACGGGTGAGTGTTAGCGTACGGGTTAGAATTAGGGGACGGGTTAGGGTAAGGCTTCAGGTAAGGGTTAGGGTTAGGTTAGGGTTAGAGGACGGATATGGTTTAGGGGACAGGTTAGGGTACGACAACGGTGTAGGGTGAGCGTACGTGTTAGGGTACGGGTGAGTGTTAGTGTACGGGTTAGGATTAGGGGACGGGTTAGGGTAAGGCTTCGCGTAAGCTTTAGGGTTAGTGTTAGGGTTAGTGGATGGAGATGGTTTAGGGGACAGGTTAGGGTAAGACAACAGTTTAGAGTGAGCGTACGTGTTAGGGTACGGGTTAGTGTTAGCGTACGGGTTAGGATTAGGGGACGGTTTATGGTAAGGCTTCGGGTAAGGATTAGGTTTAGGGTTAGGGTTAGGATTAGGGGACGGGGACGGTTTAGGGGACAGGTTAGGGTACGACAACGGTTTAGGGTGAGCGTACGTGTTAGGGCATGGGTTATAGTTAGCGTACGGGTTAGGATTAGGGGACGGGTTAGGGTAAGGCTTCGGGTAAGGGTTAGGGTTAGTGTTAGGGTTAGGGTTAGGGGACGGGTACGGTTTAGGGGACAGGTTAGGGTACGACAACGGTTCAGGGTGAGCGTACGTGTTAGGGTACGGGTTATTGTTAGCGTACGTGTTAGGATTAGGGGACGCGTTAGAGTAAGGCCTCCGGTAAGGGTTAGGTTTAGGGTTAGGGGACGGGGACGGTTTAGGGGACAGGTTAGGGTACGACAACGGTTTAGGGTGAGCGTACGTGTTAGGGTATGGTTTAGTGTTAGCGTACGTGTTAGGATTAGGGGACGGGTTAGGGTAAGGCTTCGGGTAAGGGGTAGGGTTAGGGTTAGGGGACGGGGACGGTTTAGGGGACAGGTTAGGGTACGACAACGGTTTCGGATGAGCATACGTGTTAGGGTACGGGTTAGTGTTAGCGTACGGGTTAGGATTAGGGGACGGGTTAGGGTAAGGTATCTGGTAAGGGTTAGGGTTAGTGTTAGGATTAGGGTTAGGGGACGTGGACGGTTTAGGGTCAGGTTAGGGTACGACAACGGTTTAGGGTGAGCGTACGTGTTAGGGTACGGGTTACTGTTAGTGTACGGGTTAGGATTAGGGGACAGGTTAGGGTAAGGCATCGGGTAAGGGTTAGGGTTAGGGTTAGGGTAAGGTTTAGGGGATGGGGACGGTTTAGGGGACAGGTTAGGGTACGAAAACGGTTTAGGGTGAGCGTACGTGTTAGGGTACGGGTTAGTGTTAGCGTACGGGTTAGGATTAGGGGACGGGTTAGTGTAAGGCTTCGGGTAAGTGTTAGGGTTAGGGTTAGGGTTAGGGTTAGAGGACGGGGACGGTTTAGGGGACAGCTTAAGGTACGACAACGTTTTAGGGTGAGCGTACGTGTTAGGGTATGGGTTAGTGTTAGCGTACGGGTTAGGATTAGAGGACGGGTTAGTGTAAGGCTTCGGGTAAATGTTAGGGTTAGGGTTCTGGTTAGGGGACGGGGACGGTTACGGTTTAGGGGACAGGTTAGGGTACGACAATGGTTTAGGGTGAGCGTACGTGTTAGGGTACGGGTTAGTGTCAGCGTACGGGTTAGGATTAGGGGACGGTTTAGGGTAAGGCTTCGAGTAAGTGTTAGGGTTAGGGTTTGGGTTAGGGGACGGGGACGGTTTAGGGGACAGGTTAGGGTATGACAACGGTTTAGGCTGAGCGTACGTGTTGGGGTACGGGTTAGTGTTAGTGTACGGGATAGGATTAGGGGCCGGGTTAGGGTAAGGCTTCTGGTAAGAGTTAGGGTTAGGGTTAGGGTTAAGGTTAGGGGACGTGGACTGTTTAGGGCACAGGTTAGGTTACGACAACGGTTTAGGGTGAGCGTACGTGTTAGGGTACATGTTAATGTTAGCGTACGGGTTAGGATTAGGGGACGGGTTAGGGTAAGGCTTCGGGTAAATGTTAGGGTTACGGTTAGGGTTAGGGTTAAGGGATGGGGACGGGGACGGTTTAGGGGACAGGTTAGGGTACGACAACGGTTTAGGGTGAGCGTGCGTGTTAAGGTAAGGCATAGTGTTAAAGTACGGGTTAGGATTAGGAGACGGGTTAGGGTAATGCTTCGGGTAAATGTTAGGGTTATGGTTAGGGTTAGGGCTAGGCTTAGGGTTAAGGGACGGGGACGGTTTACGGTACAGGTTAGGGTGCGACAACGGTTTAGGGTGAGCGTACGTGTTAGGGTATGGATTAGTGTTAGCGTACAGCTTAGTATTAGGGGACGGGTTAAGGTAAGGCTTCGGGTAAGGGTTACGGTTAGGGTTAGGGTTAGGGTTAGGGGATGGGGACGGTTTAGGGGACAGTTTACGGTACGAGAACGCTTTTGGGTGAGCGTACGTGTTAGGGTACAGGTTAGTGTTAGCGTACGTGTTAGGATTAAGGGACAGGTTAGGGTAAGGCTTCGGGTAAGGGTTACGGTTAGTGTTAGGGTTAGGGTTAGTGGACGGGGACGTTTTAGGGGACAGGTAAGTGTACGACAATGGTTTAGGGTGAGAGTACGTGTTAGGGTACGGTTTAGTGTTAGCGTAAGGGTTAGGATTAGGGAACGGGTTAGGGTAAGGCTTCGGGTAAGGGTTAGGGTTAGGGTTAGGGTTAGGGTTAGGGTTAGGGGAAGGGGACGGTTTAGGGGACAGGTTAGGGTACGACAACGGTTTAGGGTGAGCGTACGTGTTAGTGTACCGGTTAGTGTTAGCGTACGGGTTAGGATTAGGGGACGAGTTAGGGTAAGGCTTCGGGTAAGGGTTAGGGTTAGGGTTAGGGTTAGGTTCAGGGGACAGGGACGCTTTAGGGGACAGGTTAGGGTACGACAACGGTTTAAGGTGAGCCTACGTGATAGGGTATGGGTTAGTGTTAGCGTATGTGTTAGGATTAGGGGACGGGTTAGCGTAAGGCTTCGCGTAAATGTTAGGGTTAGGGTTAGTGTTAGGGTTAGGGTTAGGGTTAGGGTTAGGGTTAGGGGACGGTTTAGGGGACAGGTTAGTGTACGACAACGGTTTACGGTGAGCGTACGTGTTTGGGTAAGGTTTAGTGTTAGCATACGGGTTAGGATTAAGGGACGGGTTAGGATAAGGCTTCGGGTAAGTGTTAGGGTTACGTTTAGGGTTATGGTTAGGGGACGGGGACGGTTTAGGGGACAGGTTAGGGCACGACAACTGTTTAGGGTGAGCGTACGTGTTAGGGTACGGGTTAGTGTTAGCGTACGGTTTAGGATTAGGGGACGGGTTAGGGTAAGGCTTCGGTTAAGTGTTAGAGTTAGGGTTAGGGTTAAGGTTAGGGTTAGGGAAAGGGTTTGTGTTAGGGGACGGGGACGGTTTAGCGGACAGGTTAGGTTACGACAACGGTGTAGGGTGAGCGTACGTGTTAGGGTACGGGTGAGTGTTAGCGTACGGGTTAGAATTAGGGGACGGGTTAGGGTAAGGCTTCAGGTAAGGGTTAGGGTTAGGTTAGGGTTAGAGGACGGGAATGGTTTAGGGGACAGGTTAGGGTACGACAACGGTGTAGGGTGAGCGTACGTGTTAGGGTACGGGTGAGTGTTAGTGTACGGGTTAGGATTAGGGGACGGGTTAGGGTAAGGCTTCGCGTAAGCTTTAGGGTTAGTGTTAGGGTTAGTGGATGGAGATGGTTTAGGGGACAGGTTAGGGTAAGACAACAGTTTAGAGTGAGCGTACGTGTTAGGGTACGGGTTAGTGTTAGCGTACGGGTTAGGATTAGGGGACGGTTTATGGTAAGGCTTCGGGTAAGGATTAGGTTTAGGGTTAGGGTTAGGATTAGGGGACGGGGACGGTTTAGGGGACAGGTTAGGGTACGACAACGGTTTAGGGTGAGCGTACGTGTTAGGGCATGGGTTATAGTTAGCGTACGGGTTAGGATTAGGGGACGGGTTAGGGTAAGGCTTCGGGTAAGGGTTAGGGTTAGGGTTAGGGTTAGTGTTAGGGGACGGGGACGGTTTAGGGGACAGGTTAGGGTACGACAACAGTTTAGGGTGAGCGTACGTGTTAGGGTACGGGTTAGTGTTAGCGTACCGGTTAGGTCAGGGGACCGGTTAGGGTAAGGCTTCGGGTAATGGTTAAGTTTAAGGTTAGGTTTAGGGTTACGCTTAGGGTACGGGGATGGTTTAGGGGACAGGTTAGGGTACGACAACGGTTTAGGGTGAGCGTACATGTTAGGGTATGGTTTACAGTTAGCGTACGGGTTAGGAGTAGGGGACGGGTTAGGGTAAGGCTTCGGGTAAGGGTTAGGTTTCGGGTTAGGGTTAGGGTTAGGGGACGGAGACGGGGACTGTTTAGGGGACAGGTTAGGGTACGACAACGGTTTAGGGTGAGCGTACGTGTTAGAGCACGTGTTAGTTTTAGCGTACGGGTTAGGATTAGGGGACGGGTTACGGTATGGCTTCGGTTAAGGGTTAGTGTTAGGGTTAGGGTTAGGGTTATGGTTAGGGTTAGGGGACATTTTAGGGGACAGGTTAGTGTACGACAACGGTTTAGAGTGAGCGTATGTGTTAGGGTATGGTTTAGTGTTAGCGTACGGTTTAGAATTAGGGGACGGGTTAGTGTAAGGCTTCGGGTAAGGGTTAGGGTTAGGGTTAGGGTTAGGGGACGGTTTAGGGGACAGTTTATGATATGACAACGGTTTAGGGTGAGAGTACGTGTTAGGGTATGAGTTAGTGTTAGCGTACGGTTTAGGATTTGGGGACGGGTTAGGGTAAGGCTTCGGGTAAAGGTTAGGGTTAGGTTAGGGTTAGGGGACGGGGATGGTTTAGGGGACAGGTTAGGGTACGACAACGGTTTAGGGTGAGCGTACGTGTTAGGTCACGGGTTAGTGTTAGCTTACGGGTTAGGATTAGGGGACGGGTTAGGTCAAGGCTTCGGGTAAGGTTTAGGGTTAGGGTTAGGGGATGGAGATCGTTTAGGGGACAGGTTAGTGTAAGACAACGGTTTAGAGTGAGCGTACGTGTTAGGGTACGGGTTAGTGTTAGCGTACGGGTTAGGATTAGGGGATGGTTTAGGATAAGGCTTCGGGTAAGGATTAGTGTTAGGGTTTGGGTTAGGGTTAGCGTTACGGGACGGGGAAGGTTTAGGGGACAGGTTAGTGTAGGACAACAGTTTAGGGTGAGCGTACGTGTTAGGGCACGGGTTAGTGTTAGCGTATGGGTTAGGATTTTGGGACGGGTTAGGGTAAGGCTTTGGGTAAGGGTTAGGATGAGGGTTAGGGATAGGGTTAGGGGATGGGGACTGTTTAGGGGACAGGTTAGAGTATGACAACGGTTTAAAGTGAGTGTACGTGTTACAGTACGGGTTAGTGTTAGCGTACGGGTTAGGATTAGGGGATGGTTTATGGTAAGGCTTCGGGTAAGGATTAAGGTTAGTGTTAGGTTTAGGGTTAGGGGACGGGGACTATTTAGGGGACAGGTTAGGGTACGACAACGGTTTAGGGTGAGCGTACGTGTTAGGGTACGGGTTAGTGTTAGCGTACCGGTTAGGTCAGGGAACCGGTTAGGGTATGGCTTCGGGTAATGGTTAGGTTTAGGGTTAGGTTTAGGGTTAGGCTTAGGGTACGGGGATGGTTTAGGGGACAGGTTAGGGTACGACAACGGTTTAGGTTGAGCGTATGTGTTAGGGCACGGGTTAGTGTTAGCGTACGGGTTAGGATTAGGGGACGGATTAGTGTAAGGCTTCGGGTAAGGGTTAGGGTTATGGTAAGGGTTAGGGTTAGGGTTAGGGGACAGGGACGGTTTAGGGGACAGGTTAGCGTATGAGAACGGTTTAGGGTGAGTTTACGTGTTAGGGCACGGGTTAGTGTTAGCGTACCGGTTAGTCTTAGGGGACGAGTTAGGTTAAGGATTCGGGTAAGGTTTAGGGTTAGGGTTACGTTAGGGTTAGGGTTAGTGGACGGGGACGGTTTAGGGGACAGGTTAGTGTACGACAACAAATTAGGTTGAGCGTACATATTAGGTTATGGGTTAGTTTTAGCGTACGGGTTAGGATTATGGGACGGGTTAGGGTAAGGCTTCGGGTAAGGGTTAGGGTTAGGGTTAGGGTTAGTGTTAGGGTTAGGGGCTGGGGACGGTTTAGGGCACAGCTCAGTGTATGACAACGGTTTAGGGTGAGCGTACGTGTTAGGACATGTGTTAGTTTTAGCGTACGGTTTAGGATTAGGGGACGGTTTAGGGTAAGGATTCGGGTAAGGGTTAGGGTTAGGGTTAGGGTTAGGGGACGGGGATGGTTTAGGGGACAAGTTAGGGTACGACAACGGTTTAGGGTGAGCGTTCATGGTAGGGTACGGGTTAGGGTTAGCGTACGGGTTAGGATTAAGGGACGGGTTAGGGTAAGGCTTTGGGTAAGGGTTAAGGTTAGGGTTAGGGTTAGGGTTAGGGTTAGGGGACTTGGATGGTTTAGGGGACAGGTTAGGGTACGACAACTGTTTAGGGTGAGCGTACATGTTAGGGTACGGCTTAGTGTTAACGTACGGGTTAGGATTAGGGGAAGGGTTAGGGTAAGCCTTCGGGTAATTGTTAGGTTTAGGGTTATGGTTAGGGTTAGGGGACGGTTTAGGGGACAGTTTATGGTATGACAACAGTTTAGGGTGAGAGTATGTGTTAGGTTATGAATTAGTGTTAGCGTACGGTTTAGGATTATGGGACGGGTTAGGTTAAGACTTCGGGTAAGGGTTAGGATTAGGGTTAAGTATAGGGTTAGGGGATGGGGACGCTTTAGGGGACAGGTTAGGGTACGACAACGGTTTAGAGTAAGTGTACGTGTTATTGTACGAGTTAGTGTTAGCGTACGGGTTAGGATTAGGGGACGGTTTAGGGTAAGGCTTCGGGTAAGGAATAGGGTTAGGGTTAGGGTTAGGATTAGGGGACGGGGATGGTTTAGGGGACAAGTTAGGGTACGACAACGGTTTAGGGTGAGCGTACGTGTTAGGGCATGGGTTATTGTTAGGGTACAGGTTAGGATTAGGGGACAGGTTAGGGCAAGGCTTTGGGTAAGGGTTAGGGTTAGGGTTAGGGGACGGGGACGGTTTAGGGGACAGTTTCGGGTACGACAACGGTTTAGGGTGAGCGTACGTGTTAGTTCACGGGTTAGTGTTAGCGTATGGGTTAGGATTAGGGGACGGGTTACGGTATGGCTTCGGGTAAGGGTTAGGGTTAGGTTTAGGGTTATGGTTAGGGTTAGGGGACAGTTTAGGGGACAGGTTAGTGTACAACAACTGTTTAGAGTCAGCGTATGTGTTAAGGTATGTGATAGTGTTACCGTACGGGTTAGGATTAGGGGACGGGTTAGGGTTAGGCTTCGGGTAAGGGTTAGGGTTAGGGTTAGGGTTAGGGGACGGGGACAGTTTAGGGGACAGGTTAGGTTACGACATGGGTTTAGGATGAGCGTACGTGTTAGGGTAAGGGTTAGTGTTAGCGTACGGATTCGGATCAGGGGCCGGGTTAGGGTAAAGCTTCGGGTAAGGGTTAGTTTTATGGTTAGGGTTAGGGTTAGGCTTAGGGTACGGGTATGGTTTAGGGGACAGGTTAGGGTATGACAACGATTTAGGGTGAGTGTACGTGTTAGGGTACGGGTTAGTGTTGGCGTACGGGTTAGGATTAGGGGACGGGTTAGTGTAAGGCTTCGGGTAAGTGTTAGGGTTAGGATTAGGGTTAGGGTTAGTGTTAGGGTACGGGGACGGTTTAGGGGACAGGTTAGGGTACGACAAGGTTTTAGGGTGAGCGTACGTGTTAGGGTACAGGGTACTCTTAGTGTACCGGTTAGGATTAGGGGACGGGTTAGGGTAAGGGTTAGGGTTAGGGTTAGGGTTAGGGTTAGTGTTAGGGTATGGGGACGGTTTAGGGGACAGGTTAGGGTACGACAACGATTTAGGGTGAGCCTACGTGTTAGGGTACTGGTTAGTGTTAGCGTACGAGTTAGGATTACGTGACGGGTTAGGGTAAGGCTTCGGGTAAGGGTTAGGGTTAGGCTTAGTGTTAGGGGACAGGGATGGTTTAGGGGACAGGTTAGGGTACGACAACGGTTTAGGGTGAGCGTACGTGTTAGAGTACGGGTTAGTGTTAGCGTACGGTTTAGGATTAGGGGACGGGTTAGGGTAAGGCTTCGGGTAAGGTTTAGGGTTAGGGTTAGGCATAGGGTTAGGGTTAGGGAACGGGGAAGTTTTAGGGGACATGTTAGGGTACGACAATGGCTTACAGTGAGCGTACGTGTTAGGGCACGGGTTAGTGTTCGCGGATGGGCTAGGATTAGGCGACGGGTTAGTGTAAGGCTTCGGGTAAGTGTTAGGTTTAGGGTAAGGGGACAGGGACGGTTTAGGGGACAGGTTAGGGTACGACAACGGTTTAGGGTGAGCGTACGTGTTAGGGTACGGGTTAGTGTTAGTGTACGGGTTAGAATTAGGGGACGGGTTAGGGTAAGGCTTCAGGTAAGTGTTAGGGTTAGGGTTAGGGTTAGGGTTAGTGTTAGGGGATGGAGATGATTTAGGGGACAGGTTAGGGTTCGACAACGGTTTAGAGTGAGCGTACGTGTTAGGGTACGGGTTAGTGTTAGCGTACGGTTTAGGATTAGGGAATGGTTTAGTGTAAGGCTTCGGGTAAGGATTAGTGTTAGGGTTAGGGTTAGGGGTAGGGTTAGGGGATGGGGACGGTTTAGGGGACAGGTTAGGCTACGACAACTGTTTAGGGTGAGCGTACGTGTTAGGGCACGGGTTAGGGTTAGCGTACGGGTTAGGATTAAGGGATGGGTTAGGGTAAGGCTTTGGGTAAGGGTTAGGATTAGGGTTAGGGATAGGGTTAGGGGATGGGGACGGTTTAGGGGACAGGTTAGGATACGACAACGGTTTAGAGTGAGTGTACGTGTTAGGGTACGGGTTAGTGTTAGCGTACGGGTTAGGATTAGGGGACGGTTTAGGGTAAGGCTTCGGGTAAGTATTAGGGTTAGGGTTAGGGGACGGGGACGGTTTAGGGGACAGGTTAGGGTACGACAACGGTTTAGGCTGAGCGTACGTGTTAGGGCACGGGTTATTGTTAGCGTACGGGTTAGGATTAGGGGACGGGTTAGGGTAAGGCTTCGGGTAAGTGTTAGGGTTAGGGTTAGGCTTAGGGTTAGGGGACGGGGACGGTTATGGGACAGGTTAGGGTACGACAATGGTTTAGAGTGAGCGTACGTGTTAGGGTACGGGTTAGGGTAAGGCTTCGGGTTAGGGTTAGGGTTAGGGTTACGTTTAGGGTTAGGGGACGGGTACGGTTTAGCGGATAGGTTAGTGTATGATAATGGTTTAGGGTGAGCGTATGTTTTAGGTTACGGGTTAGTGTTAGCGTACAGGTTTGGATTAGGAGACGGGTTAGGGTAAGGCTACGGGTAAAGTTTAGGCTTAGGTTTAGGGTTAGGGTTAGGGGACGGGGACGGTTTAGGGGACAGGTTAGTGTATGACAACGGTTTATAATGAGCGTACGTGTTAGGGTACGGTTTAGTGTTAGCGAACGGGTTAGGATTCGGAGACGGGTTAGGGTAAGGCTTCGGGTAAGGGTTAGGGTTAGGCTTAGGGTTAGGTTTAGGGTACGGGGACGGTTTAGGAAACAGGTTAGGGTACGACAACGGTTTAGTGTGAGCGTACGTGTAAGGGTACGGGTTAGTGTTAGCGTACGGGTTAGGATTAGGGGACGTGTTAGCGTAAGGCTTCGGGTAAGTGTTAGGGTTAACGTTAGGGTTAGGGTTAGTGTTAGGTGATGGAGATGGTTTAGGGGACAGGTTAGGGTACGACAACGGTTTAGAGTGAGCGTACGTGTTAGGGTACGGGTTAGTGTTAGCGTACGGTTTAGGATTAGGGGACGGTTTAGGGTAAGGCTCCGGGTAAGGATTAGTGTTAGGGTTAGGGTTAGGGCTATGGTTAGGAGACGGGGACGGTTTAGGGGACAGGTTAGGGTAAGACAAGTGTTTAGGGTGAGCGTACGTGTTAGGGCACGGGTTAGTGTTAGCGTACGTGTTAGAATTAGGGGACGGGTTAGTGTAAGGCTTTGGGTAAGGGTTAGGATTAGAGTTAGGGATAGGGTTAGAGGATGGGGACGGTTTAGGGGACAGGTTAGGGTTTGACAACGGTTTAGAGTGAGTGTACGTGTTAGGGTACGGGTTAGTGTTAGCGTACGGGTTAGAATTAGGGGATGGTTTAGGGTAAGGCTTCGGGTAAGGATTAGGGTTAGGGTCAGGGTTAGGGTTAGGGGATGGTGACGGTTTAGGGGACAGGTTAGGGTACGACAATGGTTTAGGGTGAGCGGACGTGTTAGGTCACGGTTTATTGTTAGCGTACCGGTTAGGATTAGGGGACGGGTTAGGGTAAGGCTTCGGGTAAGGGTTAGGGTTAGGGTTAGGTTTAGGTTTAGCGGACGGGGACGGGGACGGTTTAGAGGACAGGTTAGTGTACGACAACGGTTTAGAGTGAGCATACGTGTTAGGGTACGGGTTAGTGTTAGCGTACGGGTTAGAATTAGGGGACAGTTTAGGGTAAGGCTTCGGGTAAGGTTTAGGGTTAGGGTTAGGGTTAGGTTTAGGCGACACGGATAATTTATGGGACAGGTTAGGTTACGACAACGGTTTAGGCTGAGCGTACGTGTTAGGGTAGGGGTTAGTGTTAGCGTACGATTTAGGATTAGCGGACAGGTTAGTGTAAGACTTAGGGTAAGTGTTAGGGTTAGGGTTAGGGTTAGGGTTAGGGTTAGTGGATGGGGACGGTTTAGGGGACAGGTTAGGGTACAACGAAGGTTTAGGGTGAGCGTACGTGTTAGGGTACGGGTTAGTGTTAGCGTACTGGTTAGGATTAGGGGACGGGTTAGGGTAAGGCTTGGGGTAAGGGTTAGGGTTAGGGTTAGGGTTCGGCTTAGGGTACGGGGATGGTTTAGCGCACAGGTTAGGGTACGACAACGGTTTAGGGTGAGCGTACGTGTTAGGGTACGGGTTAGTGTTAGCGTACGGGTTAGGATTAGGGGACGGGTTAGAGTAAGGCTTCGGGTAAGGGTTAGGGTTAGGATTAGGTTTAGGGTTAGGGTTAGGGTACGGGGACGGTTTAGGGGACAGGTTAGTGTACGACAACGGTTTTGGGTGAGCGTACGTGTTAGGGTACGGGTTAGTGTTAGCGTACCGTTTAGGATTAGGGGACGGGTTAGGGTAAGGGTTAGGGTTAGGGTTAGGGTTAGGGTTAGGGTATGGGACGGTTTAGGGGACAGGTTAGGGTACGACAACGGTTTAGAGTGAGCGTATGTGTTAGGGTACGGGTTAGTGTTAGAGTACGGATTAGGATTAGGGGGCGGGTTAGGGTAAGGCTTCGGTTAAGGGTTAGGGTTAGCGTTAGGGTTAGGGTTAGGGTTAGGTGACGGGGATGGTTTAGGGGACAGGTTAGTGTACGACAACGGTTTAGGGTGAGCGTGCGTGTTAGGGTACGGGTTAGTGTTAGCGTACGGCTTAGGATTAGGGGACGGGTTAGGGTAAGGCTTCGGGTAAGGGTTAGGTTTAGGGTTAGGGTTAGGGTTAGCAGATGGGGACGGTTTAGGGGACAGGTTAGGGTACGACAACGGTTTAGGGTGAGCGTACGTGTTAGGGCACGGCTGAGTGTTAGCGTAAGGGTTAGGATTAGTTGACGGGTTAGGATAAGGCTTCGGGTAAGGGTTAGGGTTAGGGGACGGGGACGGTTTAGGGGACAGGTTATGGTACGACCATGGTTTAGGGTGAGCATACGTTTTAGGGCACGGGTTAGTGTTAGCGTACGGGTTAGGATAAGGGGACGGGTTAGGGTAAGGCTTCGGGTAAGGGTTAGGGTTAGGGTTAGGGTTAGGGTTAAGGCTAGGGGACGGGGACGCTTTAGGGGACAGGTAAGTGTACGACAACGGTTTAGAGTGAGCGTACGTGTTAGGATACGGGTTAGTTTTAGCGTACGGGTTAGGGTTAGGGGACGGGTTAGGGTAAGGCTTCGGGTAAGGGTTAGGGTTAGGGTTAGGGTTAGGGGACGGGGACGGTTTAGGGGACAGGTTAGTGTATGACAACGGTTTAGAGTGAGCGTACATGTTAGGGTACGGGTTAGTGTTAGCGTACGGGTAAGGATTCGGGGACGGGTTAGGGTAAGGCTTCGGGTAAGGGTTACGGTTAGGCTTAGGGTTAGGTTTAGGGTACGGGGACGGTTTAGGGACAGGTTAGGGTACTACAACGGTTTAGGGTGAGCGTACGTGTTAGGTTATGGGTTACTGTTAGCGTACGGGTTAGGATTAGGGTACGGGTTAGGGAAAGGCTTCGGGTAAGTGTTAGGGTTAGGATTAGGGTTAGGGTTAGTGTTAGGGTACGGGGACGGTTTATGGGACAGGTTAGGATACGACAAGATTTTAGGGTGAGCGTACGTTTTAGGGTACGGGGTAGTGTTAGCGTACCGGTTAGGATTAGGGGACGGGTTAGGGTAAGGGTTAGGGTTAGGGTTAGGGTTAGGGTTAGGGTACGGGGACGGTTTAGGGGACAGGTTAGGGTACGACAACGGTTTAGGGTGAGCGTACGTGTTAGGGTACGGGTTAGTGTTAGCGTACGAGTTAGGATTAGGTGACGGGTTAGGGTAAGGCTTCGGGTAAGGGTTAGGGTTAGGGTTAGTGTTAGGGGACAGGGATGGTTTAGGGGACAGGTTAGGGTACGACAAAGGTTTAGGGTGAGCGTACGTGTTAGAGTATGGGTTAGTGTTAGCGTACGGTTTAGGATTAGGGGACGGGTTAGGGTAAGGCTTCGGGTAAGTGTTAGGTTTAGGGTTAGGGTATGGGGACGGTTTAGGGGAAAGGTTAGGGTACGACACCGGTTTAGGTTGAGCGTACGTGTTAGGGTACGTGTTAGTGTTAGCGTACGCCTTAGGATTAGTGGACGGGTTAGGGTAAGGCTTCGGGTAAGGGTTATGGTTAGGGATAGGGTTAGGGGATGGGGACGTTTTAGGGGACAGGTTAGGGTACGACAACGGTTTAGGGTGAGCGTAGGTGTTAGGGTATGGTTTAGTGTTAGCGTACGGGTTAGGATTAGGGGACGAGTTAGGCTAAGGCTTCGAGTAAGTGTTAGGGTTAGGTTTAGGGTTAGGGTTAGGGGACGGGGGCGGTTTAGGGGACAGGTTAGGGTACGACAACGGTTTAGGGTGTGCGTACGTGTTAGGGTACGGGTTAGTGTTAGCGTACGGTTTAGGATTAGGGGAAGGGTTAGTGTAAGGCTTCGGGTAAGGGTTACGGTTAGGGTTAGGGTTAGGGTTAGTGGACGGGGACGGTTTAGGGGACAGGTTAGGGAACGACAAGGGTTTAGGGTGAGCGTACGTGTTAAGGTACGGGTCAGTGTTAGCGTACGGTTTAGGATTAGGAGACGGGTTAGGGTAAGGCTTCGTGTAAGGGTTAGGGTAAGGATTAGGGGACAGGGACGGTTTAGGGGACAGGTTAGGGTACGACAACGGTTTAGGGTGAGCATACGTGTTAAGGTACGGGATAGTGTTATCTTACGGGTTAGGATTAGGGGACGGGTTAGGGTAAGGCTTCGGGTAAATGTAAGGGTTAGGGTTAGGGTTAGGTCTAGGGTTACGGTTAGGGGACGGGGACGGTTTAGGGGACAGTTTAGGGTACGACAACGGTTTAGAGTGAGCGTACGTTTTAGAGTATGGGTTAGTGTTAGCGTACGGCTTAGAATTAGGGGACGGGTTAGGGTAAGGCTTCGGGTAGGGTTTACGGTTAGGGTTAGGGTTAGGGTTAGGGGACGGGGACGGTTTAGGGGACAGGTTAGGGTACGACAACGGTTTAGGGTGAGCGTACGTGTTTGGGTAAGGTTTAGTGTTAGCATACGGGTTAGGATTAAGGGATGGGTTAGGATAAGGCTTCGGGTAAGTGTTAGGGTTAGGTTTAGGGTTAGGGTTAGGGGACGGGGATGGTTTAGGGGACAGGTTAGGGTATGACAACTGTTTAGGGTGAGCGTACGTGTTAGGGTACGGGTTAGTGTTAGGGGACGGGTTAGGGTAAGGCTTCGGGTAAGTGTTAGAGTTAGGGTTAGGATTACGGTTAGGGTTAGGGAAAGGGTTTGTGTTAGGGGACGGGGACGGTTTAGCGGACAGGTTAGGTTACGACAACGGTGTAGGGTGAGCGTACGTGTTAGGGTACGGGTTAGTGTTAGCGTACGGGTTAGGATTAGGGGACGGTTTATGGTAAGGCTTCGGGTAAGGATTAGGGTTAGGTTTAGGGTTAGGGTTAGGGGACGGGGACGGTTTAGGGGACAGGTTAGGGTACGACAACGGTTTAGGGTGAGCGTACGTGTTAGGGTACGGGTTAGTGTTAGCGTACGGTTTAGTATTAGGGGATGGGTTAGGGTAAGGCTTCGGGTAAATGTTAGGGTTAGGGTTAGGTTTAGGGTTAGGGTTAAGGGACGGGGACGGGGACGGTTTAGGGGACATGTTAGGGTACGACAATGGTTTAGGGTGAGCGGACGTGTTAGGTCACGGTTTATTGTTAGCGTACCGGTTAGGATTAGGGGACGGGTTAGGGTAAGGCTTCGGGTAAGGGTTAGGGTTAGGGTTAGGTTTAGGTTTAGCGGACGGGGACGGGGACGGTTTAGGGGACAGGTTAGTGTACGACAACGGTTTAGAGTGAGCGTACGTGTTAGGGTACGGGTTAGTGTTAGCGTACGGGTTAGAATTAGGGGACAGTTTAGGGTAAGGCTTCGGGTAAGGTTTAGGGTTAGGGTTAGGGTTAGGTTTAGGCAACGCGGATAATTTATGGGACAGGTTAGGTTACGACAACGGTTTAGGCTGAGCGTACGTGTTAGGGTAGGGGTTAGTGTTAGCGTACGATTTAGGATTAGCGGACAGGTTAGTGTAAGACTTAGGGTAAGTGTTAGGGTTAGGGTTAGGGTTAGGGTTAGTGGATGGGGACGGTTTAGGGGACAGGTTAGGGTACAACGAAGGTTTAGGGTGAGCGTACGTGTTAGGGTACAGGTTAGTGTTAGCGTACTGGTTAGGATTAGGGGACGGGTTAGGGTAAGGCTTGGGGTAAGGGTTAGGGTTAGGGTTAGGGTTCGGCTTAGGGTACGGGGATGGTTTAGTGGACAGGTTAGGGTACGACAACGGTTTAGGGTGAGCGTACGTGTTAGGGTACGGGTTAGTGTTAGCGTACGGGTTAGGATTAGGGGACGGGTTAGAGTAAGGCTTCGGGTAAGGGTTAGGGTTAGGATTAGGTTTAGGGTTAGGGTTAGGGTATGGGGACGGTTTAGGGGACAGGTTAGTGTACGACAACGGTTTTGGGTGAGCGTACGTGTTAGGGTACGGGTTAGTGTTAGCGTACCGTTTAGGATTAGGGGACGGGTTAGGGTAAGGGTTAGGGTTAGGGTTAGGGTTAGGGTTAGGGTATGGGACGGTTTAGGGGACAGGTTAGGGTACGACAACGGTTTAGAGTGAGCGTATGTGTTAGGGTACGGGTTAGTGTTAGAGTACGGATTAGGATTAGGGGGTGGGTTAGGGTAAGGCTTCGGTTAAGGGTTAGGGTTAGCGTTAGGGTTAGGGTTAGGGTTAGGTGACGGGGATGGTTTAGGGGACAGGTTAGTGTACGACAACGGTTTAGGGTGAGCGTGCGTGTTAGGGTACGGGTTAGTGTTAGCGTACGGCTTAGGATTAGGGGACGGGTTAGGGTAAGGCTTCGGGTAAGGGTTAGGTTTAGGGTTAGGGTTAGGGTTAGCAGATGGGGACGGTTTAGGGGACAGGTTAGGGTACGACAACGGTTTAGGGTGAGCGTACGTGTTAGGGCACGGCTGAGTGTTAGCGTAAGGGTTAGGATTAGTTGACGGGTTAGGATAAGGCTTCGGGTAAGGGTTAGGGTTAGGGGACGGGGACGGTTTAGGGGACAGGTTATGGTACGACCATGGTTTAGGGTGAGCGTACGTTTTAGGGCACGGGTTAGTGTTAGCGTACGGGTTAGGATAAGGGGACGGGTTAGGGTTAGGCTTGGGGTAAGAGTTAGGGTTAGGGTTAGGGTTCGGCTTAGGGTACGGGGATGGTTTAGCGGACAGGTTAGGGTACGACAACGGTTTAGGGTGAGCGTACGTGTTAGGGTACGGGTTAGTGTTAGCGTACGGGTTAGGATTAGGGGACGGGTTAGAGTAATGCTTCGGGTAAGGGTTAGGGTTAGGATTAGGTTTAGGGTTAGGGTTAGGGTATGGGGACGGTTTAGGGGACAGGTTAGTGTACGACAACGGTTTTGGGTGAGCGTACGTGTTAGGGTACGGGTTAGTGTTAGCGTACCGTTTAGGATTATTGGACGGGTTAGGGTAAGGGTTAGGGTTAGGGTTAGGGTTAGGGTTATGGTACGGGGACGGTTTAGGGGACAGTTTAGGGTACGACAACGGTTTAGAGTGAGCGTATGTGTTAGGGTACGGGTTAGTGTTAGAGTACGGATTAGGATTAGGGGGCGGATTAGGGTAAGGCTTTGGTTAAGGGTTAGGGTTAGCGTTAGGGTTAGGGTTAGGTGACGGGGATGGTTTAGGGGACAGGTTAGTGTACGACAACGGTTTAGGGTGAGCGTGCGTGTTAGGGTACGGGTTAGTGTTAGCGTACGGCTTAGGATTAGGGGACGGGTTAGGGTAAGGCTTCGGGTAAGGGTTAGGTTTAGGGTTAGGGTTAGGGTTAGCAGATGGGGACGGTTTAGGGGACAGGTTAGGGTACGACAACGGTTTAGGGTGAGCGTACGTGTTAGGGCACGGCTGAGTGTTAGCGTAAGGGTTAGGATTAGTTGACGGGTTAGGATAAGGCTTCGGGTAAGGGTTAGAGTTAGGGGACGGGGACGGTTTAGGGGACAGGTTATGGTACGACCATGGTTTAGGGTGAGCATACGTTTTAGGGCACGGGTTAGTGTTAGCGTACGGGTTAGGATAAGGGGACGGGTTAGGGTAAGGCTTCGGGTAAGGGTTAGGGTTAGGGTTAGGGTTAGGGTTAAGGCTAGGGGACGGGGATGCTTTAGGGGACAGGTAAGTGTACGACAACGGTTTAGAGTGAGCGTACGTGTTAGGATACGGGTTAGTGTTAGCGTACGGGTTAGGGTTAGGGGACGGGTTAGGGTAAGGCTTCGGGTAAGGGTTAGGGTTAGGGTTAGGGTTAGGGGACGGGGACGGTTTAGGGGACAGGTTAGTGTATGACAACGGTTTAGAGTGAGCGTACATGTTAGGGTACGGGTTAGTGTTAGCGTACGGGTAAGGATTCGGTGACGGGTTAGGGTAAGGCTTCGGGTAAGGGTTACGGTTAGGCTTAGGGTTAGGTTTAGGGTACGGGGACGGTTTAGGGACAGGTTAAGGTACTACAACGGTTTAGGGTGAGCGTACTTGTTAGGTTATGGGTTACTGTTAGCGTACGGGTTAGGATTAGGGGACGGGTTAGGGAAAGGCTTCAGGTAAGTGTTAGGGTTAGGATTAGGGTTAGGGTTAGTGTTAGGGTACGGGGACGGTTTATGGGACAGGTTAGGATACGACAAGATTTTAGGGTGAGCGTACGTTTTAGGGTACGGGGTATTGTTAGCGTACCGGTTAGGATTAGGGGACGGGTTAGGGTAAGGGTTAGGGTTAGGGTTAGGGTTAGGGTTAGGGTTAGGGTATGGGGACGGTTTAGGGGACAGGTTAGGGTACGACAACGGTTTAGGGTGAGCGTACGTTTTAGGGTACGGGTTAGTGTTAGCGTACGAGTTAGGATTAGGTGACGGGTTAGGGTAAGGCTTCGGGTAAGGGTTAGGGTTAGGGTTAGTGTTAGGGGAAAGGGATTGTTTAGGGGACAGGTTAGGGTACGACAACGGTTTAGGGTGAGCGTACGTGTTAGAGTATGGGTTAGTGTTAGCGTACGGTTTAGGATTAGGGGACGGGTTAGGGTAAGGCTTCGGGTAAGCTTTAGGGTTAGGGTTAGGGATAGGGTTAGGGTTAGGGTTAGGGGACGGGGACGGGGACGGTTAGGGGACAGGTTAGGGTACGACAATGGTTTAGAGTGAGCGTACGTGTTAGGGTACGGGTTAGGGTAAGTCTTCGGGTTAGGGTTAGGGTTAGGGTTAGGTTTAGGTTAGGGGACGGGTACGGTTTAGCGGATAGGTTAGTGTATGATAATGGTTTAGGGTGAGCGTATGTTTTAAGTTACGGGTTAGTGTTAGCGTACAGGTTTGGATTAGGGGACGGGTTCGGGTAAGGCTACGGGTAAGGTTTAGGCTTAGGTTTAGGGTTAGGGTTAGGGGACGGGGACGGTTTAGGGGACAGGTTAGTGTATGACAACGGTTTAGAATGAGCGTACGTGTTAGGGTACGGTTTAGTGTTAGCGAACGGGTTAGGATTCGGAGTTAGGGTAAGGGGTTAGGGTAAGGCTTCGGGTAAGGGTTAGGGTTAGGCTTAGGGTTAGGTTTAGGGTACGGGGACGGTTTAGGAAACAGGTTAGGGTACAACAACGGTTTAGTGTGAGCGTATGTGTAAGGGTACGGGTTAGTGTTAGCGTACGGGTTAGGATTAGGGGACGTGTTAGCGTAAGGCTTCGGGTAAGTGTTAGGGTTAACGTTAGGGTTAGGGTTAGTGTTAGGTGATGGAGATGGTTTAGGGGACAGGTTAGGGTACGACAACGGTTTAGAGTGAGCGTACGTGTTAGGGTACGGTTTAGTGTTAGCGTACGGTTTAGGATTCGGGGACGGTTTAGGGTAAGGCTTCGGGTAAGGATTAGTGTTAGGGTTAGGGTTAGGGTTACGGTTAGGGGACGGGGACGGTTTAGGGGACAGTTTAGTTTATGACAACGGTTTAGGGTGAGCGTACGTGTGAGGGTACGGGTTAGGGTTAGCGTACGGGTTAGGAATAGGGGACGGGTTAGGGTAAGGCTTCGTGGAAGGGTTAGGTTTAGGGTTAGGGTTAGAGTTAGGATTAGGGGATGGGGACGGTTTAGGGGACAGGTTAGGGTACGACAACGGTTTAGGTTGAGTGTACGAGAGAGGGTACGGGTTAGTGTTAGCGTACAGGTTAGGATTAGTGGACGGGTTAGGGTAAGGCTTCGGGTAAGGGTTAGGGTTAGGCTTATGGTTAGGGTTAGGTTTAGGGGACGGGGACTGGGACGGTTTAGGGGACAGGTTAGGGTACAACAACGGTTTAGTGTGAGCCTACATGTTAGGGTACGGTTGAGTGTTAGCGTACTGGTTAGGATTAGGGGACGGTTTAGGGTAAGGCTTCGGGTAACGGTTAGGGTTAGGGTTAGGGTTAGGGTTAGGGTTAGGGCATGGGGACGGTTTAGGGGACAGGTTAGCATACGACAACAGTTTAGGGTGAGCATACATGTTAGGGTATGGGTGAGTGTTAGCGTACGGTTTAGGATTAGGGGACGGTTTAGTGTAAGGCTTCGGGTAAGGGTTAGGGTTAGGGTTAGGGTTAGGTTTACGTTTAGGGGACGGGGACGGATTAGGGGACAGGTTAGTGTACAACAACGGTTTAGGGTGAGCGTACGTGTTAGGGTACGGGTTAGGGTTAGCATACAGGTAAGGATTAGGGGACGGGTTAGGGTAAGGCTTCGGGTAAGGCTTAGGGTTTGGGTTAGGGTTAGGGTTAGCGGACGGGGACCGTTTAGGGGACAGCTTAGTGTATGACAACGGTTTAGGGTGAGCGTACGTGTTAGGGTACGGTTAGTGTTAGCGTACGGGTTAGGATTAGGGGACGGGTTAGGGTAAGGCTTTGGGCAAGGCTTAGGGTTAGAGTTAGGGTTAGGGTTAGGGGACGTTGACGGTTTAGGGGACAGGTTAGGTTTGACAACGGTTTAGGGTGAGCGTACGTGTTAGGTTATGGGTTAGTGTTAGCGTACGGTTTAGGATTAGCGGACGGGTTAGGGTAAGGCTTTGGGTAAGGGTTAGGATTAGGTTTAGTGTTAGGGTTAGGGTACGGGGACGGTTTAGGGGATACCTCAGTGTACTACAACGGTTTAGGGTGAGCGTACATGTTAGGGTACGGATTAGTGTTAGCGTACGTGTTAGGATTATGGGATGTGTTAGGGTAAGGCTTCGGGTAAGGCTTAGGGTTAGGGTTAGGTTTAGGGTTAGGGGACATGGACTAGGACGGTTTAGAGGAAAGGTTAGGGTACGACAAAGGTTTAGTGTGAGCGTACGTGTTAGGGTATGTGTTAGTGTTAGCATACGGGTTAGGATTAGGGGACGGTTTAGGGTAAGACTTCTGGTAAGGGTTAGGGTTTGTGTTAGGGTTAGGGGACGGGGACGGTTTAGGGGACAGGTTAGGATACGACAACGGTTTAGGCTGAGCGTTCATGTTAGGGTACGGGTTAGTGTTAGCGTACGGCTTAGGATTAGGGGACAGGTTAGGGTAAGGTTTCGGGTAAGGGTTAGGGTTAGGGTTAGGTTTAGGGTTAGGTTTAGGGGATGGGGACGGTTTAGGGGACAGGTTAGGATACGACAATGGTTTAGGGTGAGGGTACATGTTAGGGTACGGTTTAGTGTTAGCATATGGGTTAGGATTAGGGGACGGGTTAGGATAAGGCTTTGGGTAAGTGTTAGGGTTAGGGTTAGGGTTAGGGTTAGGGGGCGGGGATGGTTTAGGGGACAGGATAGTGTACGACAACGGTTTGGGTGAGCGTACGAGTTAGGGCACGGGTTAGTGTTAGCGTACGGGTTAGGATTAGGGGATGGGTTATGGTAAGGCTTCGGGTAAGGTTTAGAGTTAGGTTTAGGGTTTGGGTTAGGGTTAGGGGCCGAGGACGGTTTAGGGGACATGTTAGGGTACGACAATGGTTTAGGGTGAGCGTACGTGTTAGGGTACGGATTACTGTTAGTGTACGGGTTAGGATTAGGAGACGGGTTAGGTTAAGGCTTCGGGTAAGTGTTAGGGTTAGGGTTAGGGTTAGGGGACGGGTACGGGGACAGCTTAGGGGATAGGTTAGGGTACAACAACGGTTTAGGATGAGCGTACGTGTTAGGGTATGGGTTAGTGTTAGCGTACGGGTTAGGATTATGGGATGGGTTAGGGTAAGGCTTCGGGTAAGGGTTAGGTTTAGGGTTAGGGTTAGGGTTACGGTTAGGGGACGGGGACGGTTTAGGGGACAGGTTAGTTTATGACAACGGTTTAGGGTGAGCGTACGTGTTAGGGTACGGGTTAGTGTTAGCGTACGGGTTAGGATTAGGAGACGGGTTAGGTTAAGGCTTCTGGTAAGGGTTAGGGTGAGGGTTAGGGTTCGGGTTAGGGGACGGGGACACTTTAGGGGACATGTTAGGGTACGAAAACGGTTTAGGGTGAGCGTAAGTGTTAGGGTATGTGTTAGTGTCAGCGTACGGGATAGGATTAGGGGACGGGTTAGTGTAAGGCTTCGGGTAAGGGTTAGAGTTAGGGTTAGGATTAGGGGACGGGGACGGTTTAGGGGACAGGTTAGGGTACGACAACGGGTTAGGGTGAGCGTACGTGTTAGGGTATGGGTTAGTGTTAGCGTACGGATTAGGATTAGGGGACGGGTTAGGCTAAGGCTTCGGGTAAGTGTTAAGGTTAGGGTTAGGATTAGGGGATGGGGACGGTTTAGGTGACAGGTTAGGTTACAACAACGGTTTAGTGTGAGCCTACATGTTAGGGTACGGTTGAGTGTTAGCGTACGGGTTAGGATTAGGGGACGGTTTAGGGTAAGGCTTCGGGTAAGGGTTAGGGTTAGGCTTAGGGTTAGGGTTAGGGTTAGGGCATGGGGACGGTTTAGGGGACAGGTTAGCGTACGACAACAGTTTAGGGTGAGCATATATGTTAGCGTATGGGTGAGTGTTAGCGTACGGTTTAGGATTAGGGGACGGTTTAGTGTAAGGCTTTGGGTAAGGGATAGGGTTAGGGTTAGGGTTAGGTTTAAGTTTAGGGGATGGGGACGGATTAGGGGACAGGTTAGTGTACAACAACGGTTTAGGGTGAGCGTACGTGTTAGGGTATGGGTTAGGGTTAGGGTTAGGGTCAGGGGACGGGTTAGGGTAAGGCTTCGGGTAAGTGTTAGGGTTAGGGTTAGGTTTAGGGTTAGGGGACGGGGACGGGGACGGATTACGGGACAGGTTAGGGTACGACAACGGTTTAGGGTGTGCATACGTGTTAGGGTACGGCTTAGTGTTAGCGTACGGGTTAGGATTAAGTGACGGGTTAGTGTAAGGCTTCGGGTAAGGGTTAGGGTTAGGCTTAGGGTTAGGGTTAGGGGACAGGGACGGTTCAGGGGACAGGTTAGGGTACGACAACGGTTAGGGTTAGGGTTAGGGTTAAGGTTAGGGTTAGGGGACACGGACGATTTAGGGGACAGGTTAGGGTACGACAACGTTTTAGGGTGAGCGTACGTGTTAGGGTATAGGTGAGTGTTAGCGTACGGGTTAGGATTAGGGGACGGTTTAGGGTAAGGCTTCGGGTAAGGGTTAGGGTTAGGTTTAAGTTTACGGGACGGGGACGCTTTAGGGGACAGGTTAGTGTACGACAACCGTTTAGGGTGAGCGTACGTGTTAGGGTACGGGTTAGGGATAGGGTTATGATTAGGGGACGGGTGAGGGTAAGGCTTCGGGTAAGGTTTAGGGGTAGGGTTAGGGTTAGGGGAAGGGAACGGGGACGGTTTAGGGGACAGGTTAGGGTACGACAACGGTTTAGGGTGAGCGTACGTGTTAGGGTACGGCTTAGTGTTAGTGTACCGGTTAGGATTAGGGGACGGGTTAGGGTAAGGCTTCGGGTAAGTGTTAGGGTTAGGGTTAGGCTTAGAGTTAGGGGACGGGGACGGGGACGGTATCCGGGACAGGTTAGGGTACGACAAAGGTTTAGGGTGAGCGTACGTGTTAGGCTACAGGTTAGTGTTAGCGTATGGTTTAGGATTAGGGGACGGGTTAGGGTAAGGTTTCGGGTAAGGGTTAGGGTTAGGGTTAGGGTTAGGGTTAGGAGACGGGGACGGTTTAGGGGACAGGTTAGAGTACGACAACGGTTAAGGGTGAGCGTACATGTTAGGGTACGGGTTAGTGTTAGCGTACGGGTTAGGATTAGGGGACGGGTTAGGGTAAGGCTTCGGATAAAGGTTAGGGTTAGGGTTAGCGTTAAGGTTAGGGCACGGGGACGGTTTAGGGGACAGTTTAGGGTACGACAACGGTTTAGGGTGAGCGTACGTTTTAGGGTACGGCTTTGTGTTAGTGTACGGGTTAGGATTAGGGGACGGGTTAGGTTAAGGCTTCGGGTAAGGGTTAGGGTTAGGGTTAGTGTTAGGATTAGGGGACGGGGACGGTTTAGGGGACAGGTTACTGTACGACAACGGTTAGGTTTAGGCTTAGAGTTAGGGTTAGGGGACTGGGACGGTTTAGGGGACAGGTTAGGGTACGACAACGGTTTAGGGTGAGCGTACGTGTTAGGGTATAAGTGAGTGTTAGCGTATGGGTTAGGATTAAGGGACGGGTTAGGGTAAGGCTTCGGGTAAGGCTTAGGGTTAGGGTTAGGGTTAGCGTTAGGTTTAGGTGATGGGGACGGTTTAGGGGACAAGTTTGGGTACAACAACGATTTAGGGTGAGCGTACGTGTTAGGAGACAGTTTAGTGTTAGAGTACGGTTTAGGATTAGGGGACAGGTTAGGGTAAGGCTTCGGATAAGGGTTAGGGTTAGGGTTAGGATTAGGATTAGCGTTAGGGTTAGGGGACGGGGACGGTTTAGGGGACAGGTTAGGGCACGACAATGGTTTTGGGTGAGCGTACGTGTTAGGGTACGGGTTACTGTTAGCGTACGGGTTAGGATTAGTGGACAGGTTATGGTAAGGCTTCGTGTAAGAGTTAGGCTTAGGGTTAGGGTTAGGTTTAGGGTTAGGGAACGGGGACCGTTTAGCGGACAGGTTAGCGTACGACAACGGCGTAGGGTGAGCGTACGTGCTAGGGTACGGTTTAGTGTTAGCGTACGGGTTAGGATTAGGGGATGGGTTAGGGTAAGTCTTCGGGTAACGGTTAGGGTTAGGGTTAGGGTTAGGGTTAGGGGATGGGGACGGTTTAGGGGACAGGTTAGGGTACTACAGAGGTTTCGGTTGAGTGTACGTGTTAGGGTACGGGTGAGTGTTAGCGTACAGGTTAGGATCAGGGGACGGGTTAGGGTAAGGCTTCGGGTAAGGGTGAGGGTTAGTGTTAGGGTTAGGGTTAGCGTTAGAGAATGGGGACAGTTTAGGGGACGTGTTAGGGTACGACAACCGTTTAGGGTGAGCGTACGTTTTAGGGTAAGTGTTAGTGATAGCGTACGGTTTAGCATTAGAGCACGTGTTAGGGTAAGGCATCGGGTAAGTTTTAGGGTTAGTGTTAGGGTTAGGGAATGGGGACGGTTTAGGGGACAGGTTAGGGTACGACAATGGTTTAGGGTGAGCGTACGTGTTAAGATACGGGTTAGTGTTAGCGTATGGTTTAGGATTAGGGGACGGGTTGGGGTAAGGCTTCGGGTAAGAGTTAGGGTTAGGGTTAGGATTAGGTTTAGTGTTAGGGGACGGGGACGCTTTAGGGGACAGGTTATGGTACGACAACCATTTAGGGTGAGCGTACGTGTTAGGGAACGGGTTAGTGTTAGCGTACGTGTTAGGATTAGGGGACGGGTTAGTGTAAGGCTTCGGGTAAGGGTTAGGGTTAGGGTTAGAGGTAGGTTTAGGGGACGGGGACGGGGACGCTCTAGGGGACATGTTAGGGTACGACAAATTTTTAGGGTGAGTGTACGTGTTAGGGTAAGTGTAAGTGTTAGCGTACGGTTTACTTTAGGGGACGTGTTAGGGTAAGGCTTCGGGTAAGGGTTAGGGTTAGGGTTAGGGTTAGTGTTAGGTTTAGGGGATGGGGACGGTTTAGGGGAAAGGTTAGGGTACGACAACGGTTTAGGGTGAGCGTACGTGTTAGGGTAAGCGTGAGTGTTAGCGTACGTGTTAGGATTTGGGGACGATTTAGGGTAAGGCTTCGGGTAAGGGTTAGGGTTAGGGTTAGGGTTAGTGGACGGGGACGGTTTAGGGAACAGGCTCGGATACAACGGTTTAGGGTGAGCGTACGTGTTAGGGTACGGGTTAGTGTTAGCGCACGGGTTAGGATTAGGGGACGGCTTAGGGTAAGGCTTCGGATAAGGGTTAGGGTTAGGGTTATGGTTAGGGTTAGGGGAAGGGGACGGTTTAGGGGAAAGGTAAGGGTACGACAACGGTTTAGGGTGAGTGTACGTGTTAGGGTACGGGTTAGTGTTAGCGTACGGTTTAGGATTAGGGGACGGATTAGCGTAAGGCTTCAGGTAAAGGTTAGGTTTAGGGTTAGTATTAGGGTTAGGGGACGGGGACGGGGACGGTTTAGGGGACATGTTAGTGTACGACAACGGTTTAGGGTGAGCGTATGTGTTATGGTATGGGTTAGGGTTAGCGTATGTGTTAGGATTAGGGGACGGGTTAGGGTAAGGCTTCGGGTAAGGTTTAGGGTTAGGGGTAGGGTTAGGTTTAGGGTTTTGGAATGGGGACGGTTTACGGGAAAGTTTAGGGTACATCAACGGTTTAGGGTGAGCGTACGTGTTAGTGCACGGGTTAGTGTTAACGTACGGGTTAGGTTTAGGGGACGGTTTAGGGTAAGGCTTGGGGTAAGGGTTAGAGTTAGGGTTAGGGTTAGGGGACGGTTTAGGGGACAGGTTAGGGTACGACAACGGTGTAGGGTGAGCGTACGTGTTAGGGTACGGGTTTGTGTTAGTGTACAGGTTAGGATTAGGGGACGGGTTAGGGTAAGGCTTCGGGTAAGTGTTAGGGTTAGGGTTAGGGTTAGGTTTAGGGGACGGGGACGGTTTAGGGTTAGGGATAGGGTTAGGTTTAGGGGACGGGGACGGTTTAGGGGACAGGTTAGGGTACGACAACGGTTTAGCGTGAGCGTACGTGTTAGGGTACGAGTTAGTGTTAGCGTATGGGTTAGGATGAGGGGACGGTTTAGTCTAAGGCTTCGGGTAAGGGTTAGGGTTAGTGTTAGGGTTAGGGTTAGGGTTGGGGACGGTTTAGGGGACAGGTAAGGATACGACAACGGTTTAGAGTGAGCGTACGTGTTATGGTACGGGTTAGTGTTAGCGTACGAGTTAGGATTTGGGGAGGGGTTAGGGTAAGGCTTCAGGTAACGGTTAGGGTTAGAGTTAGCGTTAGGGGACGGGGACGGTTTAGGGGAGAGTTTAGGTTACAAAAAAGGTTTAGGGTGTGTGTACGTGTTAGAGTACAGGTTAGTGTTAGCGTACGGGTTAGGATTAAGTGACGGGTTAGGGTAAGACTTCGGGTAAGGTTTAGGGTTAGGGTTAGGGTTAGGGTTTGGGTTAGGGGACGGGGACGGTTTAGGGGACGGGTTAGGGTATGACAACGGTTTAGGGTGAGCGTACGTGCTAAGGTATGGGTTAGTGTTAGCGTACTGGTTAGGATTAGGGGACGGGTTAGGGTAAGGCTTTGGGTAAGCGTTAGGGTTAGGGTTAGGGTTTGGTTTAGGGGACGGGGACGGTTTAGGGGACAGGTAAGTGTACGACAACGGTTTAGGGTGAGTGTACGTGTTATGGTAAGGGTTAGTGTTAGCGTACAAGTTAGTAATAGGGGACGGGTTAGGGTACGGCTTCGGGTAAGTGTTAGGGTTAGGGGACAGGGATGGTTTAGGGGATAGGTTAGGGTACGACAACAGTTTAGAGTGAGCGGACGTGTTAGGGTATGGGTTAGTGTTAGCGTACAGGTTAGGATTAGGGGACGGGTTAGGGTAAGGCTTCGGGTAAGGGTTATGGTTAGGGTTAGTGTTAGGGTTAGGGGAGGGAGACGGTTTAGGGGACAGGTAAGGATACGACAACGGTTTAGGGTGAGCGTACGTGTTATGGTACGGGTTAGAGTTAGCGTACGAGTTAGGAATAGGGGAGGGGTTAGGGTAAGGTTTAGAGTTAGGGTTAGGGTTAGGGTTAGGGGACGGGGACGGTTTAGGGGACAGGTTAGGGTACGACAACGGTTTAGGGTGAGCGTACGTGTTAGGGTATGGGTTAGTGTTAGCGTACTGGTTAGGATTAGGGGACGGGTTAGGGTAAAGCTTCGGGTAAGTGTTAGGGTTAGGGTTAGGGTTAGGGGACAGGGACGGTTTAGGGGACAGGTTAGGGTACGACAACGGTTTAGGGTGAGCGTACGTGTTAGGGTACGTGTTAGTGTTAATGTACGGTTTAGGATTAGGGGACGGGTTAGGGTAAGGCTTCGGGTAAGGGTTAGGGTTAGGGTTAGGGTTAGGGTTAGGGGACGGGTACGGTTTAGGGCACAGGTTAGGGTACGACAACAGTTTAGGGTGAGCGTACCAGTTAGGGTTAAGAGTTAGTGTTAGCGTACGGGTTAGGATTAGGGCACGGGTTAGGGTAAGACTTCAGGTAAGGGTTAGGGTTAGGGTTAGCGATAGGGGACGGGGACAGTTTAGGGGAGAGTTTAGGGTACAAAAACGGTTTAGGGTGTGCGTACGTGTTAGGGTACGGGTTAGTGTTAGCGTACGGGTTAGGATTAAGGGACGGGTTAGGGTAAGGCTTTGGGTAAGGGTTAGGGTTAGGGATAGGGTTAGGGTTAGGGTTAGGCTTAGGGGACGGGGACGGTTTTGGGGACAGTTTAGGGTACGACAACGGTTTAGGGTGAGCGTACGTGTTAGGGTACGGGTTAGTGATAGCGTACGGGTTAGGATTAGGGGACGGGTTAGGGTAAGGCTTCGGATAAGGGTTACAGTTAGGGTTAGGTTTAGGGTTAGGTCACGGGGACAGTTTAGGGGACAGGTCAGTGTACGAAAACGGTTTAGGGTGAGAGTACATGTTACGGTACGGGTTAGTGTTAGCGTACGGGTTAGGATTAGGGCATGGGTTAGGGTAAGACTTCGGGTAAGGGTTAGGGTTAGCGTTAGGGGACAGGGACAGTTTAGGGGACAGGTAAGGGTACGACAATGGATTAGTGTGAGCGTACGTGTTAGTGTAGGAGTTAGTGTTAGCGTACGGGTTAGAATTAGGGGAAGGGTTAGGGTAAGGCTTCGGGTAAGGGTTAGGGTTAGGTTTAGGGTTAGGGTTAGGGTAAGAGGACGGGAACGGTTTAGGGGATAGGTTAGGGTACGACAACAGTTTAGAGTGAGCGGACGTGTTAGGGTATGGGTTAGTGTTAGCGTACAGGTTAGGATTAGAGGACGGGTTAGGGTAAGGCTTCGGGTAAGGGTTATGGTTAGGGTTAGGGTTAGGGTTAGGGGAGGGGGAAGGTTTAGGGGACAGGTAAGGATACGACAACGGTTTAGGGTGAGCGTACGTGTTATGGTACGGGTTAGTGTTAGCGTACGAGTTAGGAATAGGGGAGGGGTTAGGGTAAGGTTTAGGGTTAGGGTTAGGGTTAGGGTTAGGGAACGGGGACGGTTTAGGGGACAGGTTAGGGTACGACAACGATTTAGGGTGAGCGTACGTGTTATGGTACGGGTCAGTGTTAGCGTACGAGTTAAGATTAGGGTACGGGTTAGGGTAAGGCTTCGGGTAAGGGTTAGCGTTAGGGTTAGGGTTAGGGTTAGGGGACGGGGACGGTTTAGGGGACAGGTTAGGGTACGACAAAGTTTTAGGGTGAGCGTACGTGTTAGGGTACGATTTAGTGTTAGCGTACGGATTAGGATTAGGGCACGGGTTAGGGTAAGGCTTCGTGTAAGGGTTAGGGTTAGGGTTAGCGTTAGGGGTGGGGACGGTTTAGGGGAGAGTTTAGGGTACAACAACGGTTTAGGGTGTGCGTACGTGTTAGGGTACGGGTTAGTGTTAGCCTACGGGTTAGGATTATGGGACGGGTTAGGGTAAGACTTCGGGTATGTGTTAGGGTTTGGGTTAGGGTTAGGGATAGGGGACGGGGACGGTTCAGGGTCCACGTTAGGGTACAACGGTTAAGGGTGAGCGTACGTGTTAGGGTATGGGTTAGTGTTAGCGTACTGGTTAGGATTAGGGGACGGGTTAGGGTAAAGCTTCGGGTAAGTGTTAGGGTTAGGGTTAGGGTTAGGGGACAGGGACGGTTTAGGGGACAGGTTAGGGTACGACAACAGTTTAGGGTGAGCGTACGTGTTAGGGTATGTGTTAGTGTTAATGTACGGTTTAGGTTTAGGGGACGGGTTAGGGTAAGGCTTCGGGTAAGGGTTAGGGTTAGGGTTAGGGTTAGGGGACTGGTACGGTTTAGGGGACAGGTAAGCGTACCACAACGGTTTAGGGTGAGCGTACGTGTTAGGGTATGGGTTAGTGTTAGCGTACGGGTTAGCATTAGTGGACGGGTTAGGGTAAGGCTTCGGGTAAAGTTTAGGGTTAGGGTTAGGGTTAGGGTTAGGATTATAGGACAGGGATGGTTTAGGGGACAGGTTAGGGTACGACAACGGTTTAGGGTGAGCGTACCTGTTAGGGTACGAGTTAGTGTTAGCGTACGGTTTAGGATTAGGGCACGGGTTAGGGTAAGACTTCAGGTAAGGGTTAGGGTTAGGGTTAGCGATAGGGGACGGGGACAGTTTAGGGGAGAGTTTAGGGTACAGAAACGGTTTAGGGTGTGCGTACGTGTTAGGGTACGGGTTAGTGTTAGCGTACGGGTTAGGATTAGGGGACGGGTTAGGTTAAGGCTTCGGATAAGGGTTACAGTTAGGGTTAGGTTTAGGGTTAGGTCACGGGGACAGTTTAGGGGACAGGTCAGTGTACGAAAACGGTTTAGGGTGAGAGTACATGTTACGGTACGGTTTAGTGTTAGCGTACGGGTTAGGATTAGGGCATGGGTTAGGGTAAGACTTCGGGTAAGGGTTAGGGTTAGGGTTAGGGGACAGGGACAGTTTAGGGGACACATTAGGGTACGACAATGGATTATTGTGAGCGTACGTGTTAGGGTAAGATTTAGTGTTAGCGTACGGGTTAGGCTTAGGGCACGGGTTAGGGTACGGCTTCGGGTAAGTGTTAGGGTTAGGGTTAGGGTTAGGGTTAGGGTTAGGGGACAGGGATGGTTTAGGGGATAGGTTAGGGTACGACAACAGTTTAGAGTGAGCGGACGTGTTAGGGTATGGGTTAGTGTTAGCGTACAGGTTAGGATTAGGGGACGGGTTAGGGTAAGGCTTCGGGTAAGGGTTATGGTTAGGGTTAGGGTTAGGGTTAGGGGAGGGGGACGATTTAGGGGACAGGTAAGGATACGACAACGGTTTAGGGTGAGCGTACGTGTTATGGTACGGGTTAGTGTTAGCGTACCAGTTAGGAATAGGGGAGGGGTTAGGGTAAGGTTTAGGGTTAGGGTTAGGGTTAGGGGACGGGGACAGTTTAGGGGACAGGTTAGGGTACGACAACGATTTAGGGTGAGCTTACGTGTTATGGTACGGGTCAGTGTTAGTGTAGGAGTTAAGATTAGGGGACGGGTTAGGATAAGGCTTCGGGTTAGGGTTAGCGTTAGGGTTAGGGTTAGGGTTAGGGGACGGGGACGGTTTAGGGGACAGGTTAGGGTACGACAAAGTTTTAGGGTGAGCGTACGTGTTAGGGTACGAGTTAGTGATAGCGTACGGATTAGGATTAGGGCACGGGTTAGGGTAAGGCTTCGTGTTAGGGTTAGGGTTAGGGTTAGCCTTAGGGGTGGGGACGGTTTAGGGGAGAGTTTAGGGTACAACAACGGTTTAGGGTGTGCGTACGTGTTAGGGTACGGGTTAGTGTTAGCGTACGGGTTAGGATTAAGGAACGGGTTAGGGTAAGACTTCGGGTATGTGTTAGGGTTAGGGTTAGGGTTAGGGATAGGGGACGGGGACGGTTCAGGGGACACGTTAGGGTACGACAACGGTTTAGGGTGAGCGTACGTGTTAGGTTATGGGTTAGTGTTATCGTACGGGTTAGGATTAGGGGACGGGTTAGGGTAAAGCTTCGGGTAAGTGTTAGGGTTAGGGTTAGGGTTAGGGGACAGGGACGGTTTAGGGGACAGGTTAGGGTACGACCACGGTTTAGGGTGAGCGTACGTGTTAGGGTACGTGTTAGTGTTAATGTACGGTTTAGGATTAGGGGACGGGTTAGGGTAAGGCTTCGGGTAAGGGTTAGGGTTAGGGTTAGGGTTAGGGTTAGGGGACTGGTACGGTTTAGGGGACAGGTAAGCGTACCACAACGGTTTAGGGTGAGCGTACGTGTTAGGGTATGGGTTAGTGTTAGCGTACGGGTTAGCATTAGTGGACGGGTTAGGGTAAGGCTTCGGGTAAAGTTTAGGGTTAGGGTTAGGGTTAGGGTTAGGATTATAGGACAGGGATGGTTTAGGGGACAGGTTAGGGTACGACAACGGTTTAGGGTGAGCGTACCGGTTAGGGTACGAGTTAGTGTTAGCGTACGGTTTAGGATTAGGGCACGGGTTAGGGTAAGACTTCAGGTAAGGGTTAGGGTTAGGGTTAGCGATAGGGGACGGGGACAGTTTAGGGGAGAGTTTAGGGTACAAAAACGGTTTAGGGTGTGCGTACGTGTTAGGGTACGGGTTAGTGTTAGCGTACGGGTTAGGATTAGGGGACGGGTTAGGTTAAGGCTTCGGGTAAGGGTTACAGTTAGGGTTAGGTTTAGGGTTAGGTCACGGGGACAGTTTAGGGGACAGGTCAGTGTACGAAAACGGTTTAGGGTGAGAGTACATGTTACGGTACGGTTTAGTGTTAGCGTACGGGTTAGGATTAGGGCATGGGTTAGGGTAAGACTTCGGGTAAGGGTTAGGGTTAGGGTTAGGGGACAGGGACAGTTTAGGGGACACATTAGGGTACGACAATGGATTAGTGTGAGCGTACGTGTTAGGGTAAGATTTAGTGTTAGCGTACGGGTTAGGCTTAGGGCACGGGTTAGGGTACGGCTTCGGGTAAGTGTTAGGGTTAGGGTTAGGGTTAGGGTTAGGGTTAGGGGACAGGGATGGTTTAGGGGATAGGTTAGGGTACGACAACAGTTTAGAGTGAGCGGACGTGTTAGGGTATGGGTTAGTGTTAGCGTACAGGTTAGGATTAGGGGACGGGTTAGGGTAAGGCTTCGGGTAAGGGTTATGGTTAGGGTTAGGGTTAGGGTTAGGGGAGGGGGACGATTTAGGGGACAGGTAAGGATACGACAACGGTTTAGGGTGAGCGTACGTGTTATGGTACGGGTTAGTGTTAGCGTACCAGTTAGGAATAGGGGAGGGGTTAGGGTAAGGTTTAGGGTTAGGGTTAGGGTTAGGGGACGGGGACAGTTTAGGGGACAGGTTAGGGTACGACAACGATTTAGGGTGAGCTTACGTGTTATGGTACGGGTCAGTGTTAGTGTAGGAGTTAAGATTAGGGGACGGGTTAGGGTAAGGCTTCGGGTTAGGGTTAGCGTTAGGGTTAGGGTTAGGGTTAGGGGACGGGGACGGTTTAGGGGACAGGTTAGGGTACGACAAAGTTTTAGGGTGAGCGTACGTGTTAGGGTACGAGTTAGTGATAGCGTACGGATTAGGATTAGGGCACGGGTTAGGGTAAGGCTTCGTGTTAGGGTTAGGGTTAGGGTTAGCCTTAGGTGTGGGGACGGTTTAGGGGAGAGTTTAGGGTACAACAACGGTTTAGGGTGTGCGTACGTGTTAGGGTACGGGTTAGTGTTAGCGTACGGGTTAGGATTAAGGAACGGGTTAGGGTAAGACTTCGGGTATGTGTTAGGGTTAGGGTTAGGGTTAGGGATAGGGGACGGGGACGGTTCAGGGGACACGTTAGGGTACGACAACGGTTTAGGGTGAGCGTACGTGTTAGGTTATGGGTTAGTGTTATCGTACGGGTTAGGATTAGGGGACGGGTTAGGGTAAAGCTTCGGGTAAGTGTTAGGGTTAGGGTTAGGGTTAGGGGACAGGGACGGTTTAGGGGACAGGTTAGGGTACGACCACGGTTTAGGGTGAGCGTACGTGTTAGGGTACGTGTTAGTGTTAATGTACGGTTTAGGATTAGGGGACGGGTTAGGGTAAGGCTTCGGGTAAGGGTTAGGGTTAGGGTTAGGGTTAGGGTTAGGGGACGGGTACGGTTTAGGGGACAGGTAAGCATACCACAACGGTTTAGGGTGAGCGTACGTGTTCGGGTACGGGTTAGTGTTAGCGTACGGGTTAGCATTAGGGGACGGGTTAGGGTAAGGCTTCGGGTAAGGTTTAGGGTTAGGGTTAGGGTTAGGGTTAGAGTTATGGGACGGGGATGGTTTAGGGGACAGGTTAGGGTACGACAACGGTTTAGGGTGAGCGTACCTGTTAGGGTACGAGTTAGTGTTAGCGTACGGGTTAGGATTAGGGCATGGGTTAGGGTAAGACTGCAGGTAAGGGTTAGGGTTATGGTTAGCGATATGGGACGGGGACAGTTTAGGGGAGAGTTTAGGGTACAAAAACGGTTTAGGGTGTGCGTACGTGTTAGGGTACGGGTTAGTGTTAGCGTACGGGTTAGGATTAAGGGACGGGTTAGGGTAAGGCTTTCGGTAAGTGTTAGGGTTAGGGATAGGGTTAGGGTTAGGGTTAGGGTTAGGGGACGGGGACGGTTTTGGGGACAGGTTAGGGTACGACAACGGTTTAGGGTGAGCGTACGTGTTAGGGTAAGGGTTAGTGTTAGCGTACGGGTTAGGATTAGGGGACGGGTTAGGGTAAGGCTTCGGATAAGGGTTACAGTTAGGGTTAGGTTTAGGGTTAGGTCACGGGGACAGTTTAGGGGACAGGTCAGTGTACGAAAACGGTTTAGGGTGAGAGTACATGTAACGGTACGGGTTAGTGTTAGCGTACGGGTTAGGATTAGGGCATGGGTTAGGGTAAGACTTCGGGTAAGGGTTAGGGTTAGGGTTAGGGGACAGGGACAGTTTAGGGGACAGGTTAGGGTACGACAAAGGATTAGTGTGAGCGTACGTGTTAGGGTAGGAGTTAGTGTTAGCGTACGGGTTAGAATTGGGGGAAGGGTTAGGGTAAGGCTTCGGGTAAGGGTTAGGTTTAGGGTTAGGGTTAGGGTAAGAAAACGGGAACGGTTTACGGGATAGTTTAGGGTACGACAACTGTTTAAGGTGAGCATACGTGTAAGGGTACGGGTTAGTGTTAGCGTACGGGTTAGGATTAGGGGACGGGTTAGGATAAGTCTTCGGGTAAGCGTTAGGGTTAGGGTTAGGGTTAGGGTTTGGGTTAGGGGACGGGGACGGTTTAGGGGACAGGTAAGTGTACGACAACGTTTTAGGGTGAGTGTACGTGTTATGGTAAGGGTTAGTGTTAGCATACGGGTTAGTATTAGGGGAAAGGTTAGGGTAAGGCTTCGGGTAAGTGTTAGTGTTAGGGTTAGGGTTAGGGTTAGGGGACGGGGACGGTTTAGGGGACAGGTTAGGGTACGACAACGATTTAGGGTGAGCATACGTGTTATGGTACGGGTCAGTGTTAGCGTACGAGTTAGGATTAGGGGACGGGTTAGGGTAAGGCTTTGGGTAAGTGTTAGCATTAGGGTTAGGGTTAGGGTTAGGGGACGGGGACGGTTTAGGGGACAGGTTAGGGTACGACAACGTTTTAGGGTGAGCGTACGTGTTAGGGTACGAGTTAGTGTTAGCGTACGGATTAGGATTAGGGCACGGGTTAGGGTAAGGCTTCGTGTAAGGGTTAGGGTTAGGGTTAGCGTTAGGGGCGGGGACGGTTCAGGGGAGAGTTTAGGGTAAAACAATGGTTTAGGGTGTGCGTACGTGTTAGGGTACGGGTTAGTGTTAGCGTACGGGTTAGGATTAAGGGAAGGTTTAGGGTAAGACTTCGGGTATGTGTTAGTGCTAGGGTTAGGGTTAGGGATAGGGGACGGGGACGGTTCAGGGGACACGTTATGGTACGACAACGGTTCAGGGTGAGCGTACGTGTTAGGGTATGGGTTAGTGTTTGCGTACGGGTTAGGATTAGGGGACGGGTTAGGGTATGGCTTCGGGTAAGTGTTAGGGTTAGGGTTAGGGGACAGGGACGGTTTAGGGGACAGGTTAGGGTACGACAACGGTTTAGGGTGAGCGTACGTGTTAGGGTACATGTTAGTGTTAATGTACGGTTTAGGATTAGGGGACGGGTTAGGGTAAGGCTTCGGGTAAGGGTTAGGGTTAGGGTTAGGGTTAGGGTTAGGGGACGGGTACGGTTTAGGGGACAGGTAAGCGTACCACAACGGTTTAGGGTGAGCGTACGTGTTAGGGTACGGGTTAGTGTTAGTGTACGGGTTAGCATTAGGGGACGGGTTAGGGTAAGGCTTCGGGTAAGGGTAGGGTTAGGGTTAGGGTTAGGGTTAGGGGACGGGGATGGTTTAGGGGACAGGTTAGGGTACGCCAACGGTTTAGGGTGAGCGTACGTGTTAGGGTACGGGTTAGTGTTACCGTACTGTTTAGGATTAGGGGACGGGTTAGGGTAAGGCTTCGGGTAAGGTTTAGGGTTAGGGTTAGGGGACAGGGACAGTTTAGGGGACAGGTTAGGGTACGACAACGGTTTAGGTTGAGCGTACGTGTTAGGGTATGGGTTAGTGTTAGCGTATGGCTTAGGATTAGGGGACGGGTTAGGGTAAGGCTTCGAGTAAGGGTTAGGGTTAGGGTTAGGGTTAGTGTTAGGGGATGGGGACCGTTTAGGGAACAGGTTAGGGTACGACAACGGTTTAGGGTGAGCGTACGTGTTAGGGTACGGGTTAGTGTTAGCGTACGGGTTAGTGTTAGCGTACGGGATAGGATTAGCGGACGGGTTAGGGTAAGGCTTCGGGTAAGTGTTAGGGTTAGGGTTAGGGGACGGGGACGGTTTAGGGGACAGGTTAGGGTAAGAAAACGGTTTAGGTTGAGCGTACGTGTTAGGGTACGGGTTAGTGTTAGCGTACGCATTTGGATTAGGGGACAGGTTAGTGTAAGGATTCGCGTAAGGGTTAGGGTTAGGGTTAGGGTTAGGGGACGGGGACGGTTTAGGGGACAGGTTAGGGTACGACAACGGTTTAGGGTGAGCGTACGTGTTAGGGTACGGGTTAGTGTTAGCGTACGGATTAGGATTAGGGGACGGGTTAGGTTAAGGCTTCGGGTAAGGGTTAGGTTTAGTGTTAGGGTTAGGGTTAGGGGACGGGGACAGTGTAGGGGACAAGTTAGGGTACGACAATGGTTTAGGGTGAGCGTACGGTACGGGTTAGTGTTAGCGTACGGGTTAGGATTAGGGGACGGGTTAGTGTAAGGCTTCGGGTAAGGGGTAGGGTTAGGGTTAGGTTCAGTGTTAAGGTTAGGGGACGGGGACGGTTTAGGGGACAGGTTAGTGTATGAGAACCGTTTAGCGTGAGCGTACGTGTTAGGGTACGGGTTAGTTTTATCGTACGGGTTAGGTTTAGGGGACGGCTTAGGGTAAGGTTTCGGGTAAGGGTTAGCGTTAGGGTTAGGGTTAGGGGACCGGGACGGTTTAGAGGACAGGTTATTGTACGACAACTGTTTAGGGTGAGTGTACATGTCAGGGTACGGGTTAGTGTTAGCGTACGGGTTTGGAGTAGGGGACGGGTTAGGGTAAAGCTTCGGGTAAGGGTAAGGTTTAGGGTTAGGGTTAGGGTTAGGGGACGGGGCCGGTTTAGGGGACAGGTAAGTGCACGACAACTGTTTGGGTGAGCGTACGTGTTAGGGTTTGGGTTAGTGTTTGCGTACAGGTTAGGATTAGGGGACGGGTTAGTGTAAGGCTTCGGGTAGGGGTTAGGATAAGGTTTAGGGGACGGGGACGGTTTAGGGGACAGGTTAGGGTACGACAACGGTTTAGGGTGAGCGTACGTGTTAGGGTATGTGTTAGTGTTAGCGTACGGGTTAGGATTAGGGGACGGGTTAGGGTAAGGCTTCGGGTAAGGGTTAGGGTTAGGGTTAGGGTTATGGTTAGGGTTAGCGGACGGGGACGGTTTAGGGGACAGGTTAGTGTACGACGAAGGTTTAGGGTGAGCGTACGTGTTAGGGTACGGTTTAGTGTTAGCGTACGGTTTAGGATTAGGAGATGGGTTAGGGTAAGGCTTCGGGTAAGGGTTAGGGTTAGGGTTATGCTTAGGGTTAGGGGACGGGGACGGTTTAGGGGACAGGTTAGTGTACAACAACGGTTTAGGGTGAGCGTACGTTTTAAGGTATGGGTTAGTGTCAGCATACGGGTTAGGATTAGGGACGGGTTAGGGTAAGGCTTCGGGTTAGTGTTAGGGTTAGGGTTAGGGTTAGGTTTAGGGGACGGGGACGGTTTAGGGGACAGGTAAGTGTACGACAACTGTTTAGGGTGAGCGTACGTGTTAGGGTATGGGTTAGTGTTAGCGTACGGTTTAGAATTAGGGGACGGGTTAGGGTAAGGCTTCGGGTACGGTTTAGGTTTAGGGTTAGGGTTAGGGGACCGGGACGGTTTAGAGGACAGGTTAGGGTATGACAAAGGTATAGGGTGAGCGTACGTGTTAGGGTACGGTTTAGTGTTAGCGTACGGGTGAGAATTAGGGGACGTGTTAGTGGAAGGCTTCGGGTAAGGTTTAGGGTTAGGGTTAGGGTTATGGTTAGGGTTAGGGGATGGGGACGGTTTAGGGTCATGTTAGGGTTCGACAACAGTTTAGGTTAAGCGTACGTGTTAGGGTTCGGGTTAGTGTTAGCGTACGGTTTGGGATTAGGGAACGGGCTAAGGTAAGGCTTCGGGTAAGGGTTAGGGTTAGGGTTAGGGTTAGGGTTAGGGGACGGGGAACGTATAGGCGACAGGTTAGTGTATGACAACGGTTTAGGGTGAGCGTACGTGTTAGGGTATTTGTTAGTGTTAGCGTACGGGTTAGAATTAGGGGACGGGTTAGGGTAAGGCTTCGGGTAAGGGTTAGGGTTAGCGTTAGGGTTAGGGTTAGAGGACGGGGATGGTTTAGGGGACAGGTTAGCGTACGACAACAGTTTAGTTTGAGCGTACGTGTTAGGGTACGGTTTAGTGTTAGCGTACGGGTTAGGATTAGGGGACGGGTTAGTCTAAGGCTTCGGGTAAGTGTTAGGGTTAGGGTCAGGTTTAGGGTTAGGGGACGGAGAAGGTTTAGGGGACAGGTTAGGGTACGAAAACGGTTTAGGGGGAGCATACATGTTAGGTTACGGGTTAGTGTTAGCGTACTGGTTAGGAATAGGGGACGGTTTAGGGTAAGGCTTCGGTTAAGAGTTAGGGTTAGGGTTAGGGTTAGGGTTAGGGGACAGTGACTGCTTAGTGGACAGGTTATGGTACGACAACGGTTTAGGGTAAGCGTATGTGTTGGGGTACGGGTTAGTGTTAGCGTACGGTTTAGGATTAGGGGACGGGTTAGGTTAAGGCTTCTGGTAAGGGTTAGGGTTAGGTTTAGAGTTAGGGCACGGGGACGGTTTAGGGGACAGGTTAGGGTACGACAAAAGTTTAGGGTGAGCGTACGTGTTAGGGTATGGGTTAGTGTTGGCGTACGAGTGAGGATTAGGGGACGGGTTAGGGTAAGGCTTCGTGTAATGTTTAGGGTTAAGTTTAGGGTTAGGGTTAGGGTTAGGGGTCGGGGAAGGTTTGGGGGACAGGTTAGGGTACGCCAATGGTTTAGGGTGAGCATACGTGTTAGGGTACGGTTTAGTGTTAGCGTACGGTTTAGGATTAGGGGACGGGTTAGGGTAAGGCTTCGGGTAAGGGTTAGGGTTAGGTTTAGGGATAGGGTAAGGGGACTGGGACGGTTTAGGGGACAGGTTAGGGTACGACAACGGTTTAGGGTGAGCATACGATTAGGGTATAGGTTAGTGTTAGCGTATTGCTTAGGATTAGGGGACGGGTTAGGGTAAGGCTTCGGGTAAGGTTTAGGTTTACGGTTAAGGATAGGGTTAGGGGACAGGGATGGTTTAGGGGACAGGGTAGGGTACGACAACGGATTAGGGTGAGCGTACGTGTTAGGGTACGGGTTAGTGTTAGCGTACGGGTTAGGATTAGGGGACGGGTTAGTGTAAGGCTTCGGGTAAGTGTTAGGGTTATGTGTAGGGTTTGGGTTAGGGGACGGGGACAGTTTAGGGGACAGGTTAGTGTACGACAACGGTTTAGGGTGAGCTAACGTGTTAGGGTATGGGTTAGTGTTAGCGTACGTGTTAGGATTAGGGGACGGGTTAAGGTAAGGCTGCGGGTAAGGGCTAGGGTTAGGGTTAGGGTTAGGGGACGGACCGGGGACGGTTTAGGGGACAGGTTAGGGTACGAGAACGGTTTTCGGTGAGCGTACGTGTTAGGGTACGGGTTAGTGTTAGCGTACGGGTTAGAATTAGGGGTCGGGTTAGGGTAAGGCTTCGGGTAAGGGTTAGGGTGAGTGTTAGGGTTAGGGGACGGGGACGGTTTAGGGGACAGGTTAGGGTACGACAACGGTTTAGTGTGAGCTTACGTGTTAGGGTATGGGTTAGTGTTAGCGTACAGCTTAGGATTAGGGGACGGGTTAGTGTAAGGCTTCGGGTAAGTGTTAGGCTTAGGGTTAGGGTTAGGGTTAGGGTTAGGGGATGGGGACGGTTTAGGGGACAATTTAGGTTACGACAACGATTTAGGGTGAGCGTACGTGTTAGGGTACGCGTTAGTGTTAGAGTACGGGTTAGGAGTAGGAGACAGGTTAGGGTAAGGCTTCGGGTAAGGGTTAGGGTTAGGGTTAGGGTTAGGGTTAGCGTTAGGGGAAGGGGACGGTTTAGGGGACAGGTTAGTGTACGACAACGGTTTAGGGTGAGCGTACGTGTTAGGGTACGGGTTAGTGTTAGCGTACGCATTTGGATTAGGGGACGGGTTAGTGTAAGGCTTCGGGTAAGGGTTAGGGTTAGGGTTAGGGTTAGGGGACGGGGACGGTTTAGGGGACAGGTTAGGGTACGACAACGGTTTAGGGTGAGCGTACGTGTTAGGGTATGGGTTAGTGTTACCATACTGTTTAGGATTAGGGGACGGGTTAGGGTAAGGCTTCGGGTAAGGTTTAGGGTTAGGGTTAGGGGACAGGGACAGTTTAGGGGACAGGTTAGGGTACGACAACGGTTTAGGTTGAGCGTACGTGTTAGGGTACGGGTTAGTGTTAGCGTATGGCTTAGGATTAGGGGACGGTTTAGGGTAAGGCTTCGGTTAAGAGTTAGGGTTAGGGTTAGGGTTAGGGTTAGGGGACAGGGACTGCTTAGTGGACAGGTTAGGGTACGACAACGGTTTAGGGTAAGCGTATGTGTTGGGGTACGGGTTAGTGTTAGCGTACGGTTTAGGATTAGGGGACGGGTTAGGTTAAGGCTTCTGGTAAGGGTTAGGGTTAGGTTTAGAGTTAGGGCACGGGGACGGTTTAGGGGACAGGTTAGGGTACGACAACGGTTTATGATGAGCGTACGTGTTAGGGTACGGGTTAGTGTTAGCGTACGGGTTAGGATTATGGGACGGGTTAGTGTAAGGCTTCGGGTAAGGGTTAGGGTTAGGTTTAGGGTTAGGTTTAGGGTTAGGGGATGGGGACGTTTTAGGGGACAGGTTAGGGTACGACAACATTTTAGGGTGAGCGTACGTGTTAGGGTACGGATTAGTGTTAGCGTAGGGGTTAGGATTATGGGACGGGTTAGGGTAAGGCTTCGGGTAAGAGTTAGGGTTAGGGTTAGAGTTCGGGTTAGGGGACGGGGACGGTTTAGGGGACAGGTTAGGGTACGACAAAAGTTTAGGGTGAGCGTACGTGTTAGGGTATGGGTTAGTGTTGGCGTACGAGTGAGGATTAGGGGACGGGTTAGGGTAAGGCTTCGTGTAAGGTTTAGGGTTAAGTTTAGGGTTAGGGTTAGGGTTAGGGGTCTGGGAAGGTTTAGGGGACAGGTTAGGGTACGCCAACGGTTTAGGGTGAGCGTACGTGTTAGGGTACGGTTTAGTGTTAGCGTACGGTTTAGGATTAGGGGACGGGTTAGGGTAAGGCTTCGGGTAAGGGTTAGGGTTAGGTTTAGGGATAGGGTAAGGGGACTGGGACGGTTTAGGGGACAGGTTAGGGTACGACAACGGTTTAGGGTGAGCATTCGATTAGGGTATAGGTTAGTGTTAGCGTATTGCTTAGGATTAGGGGATGGGTTAGGGTAAGGCTTCGGGTAAGGTTTAGGTTTACGGTTAAGGATAGGGTTAGGGGACAGGGATGGTTTAGGGGACAGGGTAGGGTACGACAACGGATTAGGGTGAGCGTACGTGTTAGGGTACGGGTTAGTGTTAGCGTACGGTTTAGGATTAGGGGACGGGTTAGTGTAAGGCTTCGGGTAAGTGTTAGGGTTAAGGTTAGGGTTTGGGTTAGGGGACGGGGACAGTTTAGGGGACAGGTTAGTGTATGACAACGGTTTAGGGTGAGCTAACGTGTTAGGGTATGGGTTAGTGTTAGCGTACGTGTTAGGATTAGGGGACGGGTTAAGGTAAGGCTGCGGGTAAGGGCTAGGGTTAGGGTTAGGGTTAGGGGACGGACCGGGGACGGTTTAGGGGACAGGTTAGGGTACGAGAACGGTTTAGGGTGAGCGTACGTGTTAGGGTACGGGTTAGTGTTAGCGTACGGGTTAGAATTAGGGGTCGGGTTAGGATAAGGCTTCGGGTAAGGGTTAGGGTGAGTGTTAGGGTTAGGGGACGGGGACGGTTTAGGGGACAGGTTAGGGTACGAGAACGGTTTAGGGTGAGCTTACGTGTTAGGGTATGGGTTAGTGTTAGCGTACAGCTTAGGATTAGGGGACGGGTTAGTGTAAGGCTTCGGGTAAGTGTTAGGCTTAGGGTTAGGGTTAGGGTTAGGGTTAGGGGATGGGGACGGTTTAGGGGACAATTTAGGTTACGACATCGATTTAGGGTGAGCGTACGTGTTAGGGTACGCGTTAGTGTTAGAGTACGGGTTAGGAGTAGGGGACAGGTTAGGGTAAGGCTTCGGGTAAGGGTTAGGGTTAGGGTTAGGGTTAGGGTTAGCGTTAGTGGAAGGGGACGGTTTAGGGGACAGGTTAGTGTACGACAACGGTTTAGGGTGAGCGTATGTGTTAGGGTTAGGGTTAGGGGACGGGGACGGTTTAGGGGACAGGTTAGGGTAAGAAAACGGTTTAGGTTGAGCGTACGTGTTAGGGTACGGGTTAGTGTTAGCGTACGCATTTGGATTAGGGGACGGGTTAGTGTAAGGCTTCGCGTAAGGGTTAGGGTTAGGGTTAGGGTTAGGGGACGGGGACGGTTTAGCGGACAGGTTAGGGTACGACAACGGTTTAGGGTGAGCGTACGTGTTAGGGTATGGGTTAGTGTTAGCGTACGGATTAGGATTAGGGGACGGGTTAGGTTAAGGCTTCGGGTAAGGGTTAGGTTTAGTGTTAGGGTTAGGGTTAGGGGACGGGGACAGTTTAGGGGACAAGTTAGGGTACGACAATGGTTTAGGGTGAGCGTACGGTACGGGTTAGTGTTAGCGTACGGGTTAGGATTAGGGGACGGGTTAGTGTAAGGCTTCGGGTAAGGGGTAGGGTTAGGGTTAGGTTCCGGGTTAAGGTTAGGGGACGGGGACGGTTTAGGGGACAGGTTAGTGTATGACAACGGTTTAGCGTGAGCGTACGTGTTAGGGTACGGGTCAGTTTTATCGTACGGGTTAGGTTTAGGGGACGGCTTAGGGTAAGGCTTCGGGTAAGGGTTAACGTTAGGGTTAGGGTTAGGGGACCGGGACGGTTTAGAGGACAGGTTAGTGTACGACAACGGTTTAGGGTGAGCGTACATGTCAGGGTACGGGTTAGTGTTAGCGTACGGGTTTGGAGTAGGGGACGGGTTAGGGTAAAGCTTCGGGTAAGGGTAAGGTTTAGGGTTAGGTTTAGGGTTAGGGTTATGGGACGGGGCCGGTTTAGGGGACAGGTAAGTGCACGACAACTGTTTACGGTGAGCGTACGTGTTAGGGTTTGGGTTAGTGTTTGCGTACAGGTTAGGATTAGGGGACGGGTTAGTGTAAGGCTTCGGGTAGGGGTTAGGATAAGGTTTAGGGGACGGGAACGGTTTAGCGGACAGGTTAGGGTACGACAACGGTTTAGGGTGAGCGTACGTGTTAGGGTATGTGTTAATGTTAGCGTACGGGTTAGCATTAGGGGACGGGTTAGGGTAAGGCTTCGGGTAAGGGTTAGGGTTAGGGTTAGGGTTAGGGTTAGGGTTAGCGGACGGGGACGGTTTAGGGGACAGGTTAGTGTACGACGACGGTTTAGGGTGAGCGTACGTGTTAGGGTACGGTTTAGTGTTAGCGTACGGGTTAGGATTAGGAGATGGGTTAGGGTAAGGCTTTGGGTAAGGGTTAGGGTTAGGGTTAGGGTTATGCTTAGGGTTAGGGGACGGGGACGGTTTAGGGGACAGGTTAGTGTACGACAACGGTTTAGGGTGAGCATACGTTTTAGGGTATGGGTTAGTGTCAGCATACGGGTTAGGATTAGGGACGGGTTAGGGTAAGGCTTCGGGTAAGTGTTAGGGTTAGGGTTAGGGTTAGGGTTAGGGGACGGGGACGGTTTAGGGGACAGGTAAGTGTACGAGAACGTTTTAGGGTGAGCGTATGTGTTAGGGTATGTGTTAGTGTACGGGTTAGGATAAGGGGACGGGTTAGGGTAAGGCTTCGGGTAAGAGTTAGGGTTTGGGTTAGGGTTAGGGTTAGGGGACGGGGACGGTTTAGGGGACAGCTTAGGGTACGACGACGGTTTAGGTTGAGCGTACGTGTTAGGGTACGGGTTAGTGTTAGCGTATGGGTTAGGATTAGGGGACGGGTTAGTGTAAGGCTTCGGGTAAGGGTTAGGGTTAGGGTTAGGGTTAGTGTTAGGGGACGGGGACAGTTTAGGGGACAGGTTAGGGTACGAAAACGGTTTAGGGTGAGCATAGGTGTTCGTGTATGGGTTAGTGTTAGCGTACAGGTTAGGATTAGGGGACGGGTTAGGGTAAGGCTTCGGGTAAGGGTTAGGGTTAGGCTTAGGTTTAGGGTTAGTGTTAGGATACGGGGATGGATTAGGAGACAGGTTAGGGTACGACAACGGTTTAGGGTGAGCGTAAGTGTTAGGGTACGGTTTAGTGTTAGCGTACGGGTTAGGATTAGGGGACGGGTTAGGGTAAGGCTTCGGGTAAGGGTTAGGGTTAGGTTTAGGGTTAGGGTAAGGGGACGGGGATGGTTTAGGGGACAGGTTAGGGTACGACAACGGTTTAGGGTGAGCATACGATTAGGGTATAGGTTAGTGTTAGCGTATGGCTTAGGATTAGTGGACAGGTTAGGGTAAGGCTTCGGGTAAGGGTTAGGTTTACGGTTAGGGATAGGGTTAGGGGACAGGGATGGTTTAGGGGACAGGGTAGGGTACGACAAAGGATTAGGGTGAGCGTACGTGTTAGGGTACGGGTTAGTGTTAGCGTACGGTTTAGGATTAGGGGACGGGTTAGTGTAAGGCTTCGGGTAAGTGTTAGGGTTAAGGTTAGGGTTTGGGTTAGGGGACGGGGACGGTTTAGGGGACAGGTTAGGGTACGACAACGGTTTAGGGTGAGCTTACGTGTTAGGGTATGGGTTAGTGTTTGCGTACGTGTTAGGATTAGGGGACGGGTTAGGGTAAGGCTGCGGGTAAGGGCTAGGGTTAGGGTTAGGGTTAGGGTTAGGGGACGGGGACGGTTTAGGGGACAGGTTAGGGTACGACAACGATTTAGGGTGAGAGTACGTGTTAGGGTACGGGTTAGTGTTAGCGTACGGGTTAGAATTAGGGGACGGGTTAGGGTAAGGCTTCGGGTAAGGTTTAGGGTTAGGGTTAGGTTTAGGGGACGGGGACGGTTTAGGGGACAGGTTAGGGTATGACAACGGTTTAGGGTGAGCTTACGTGTTAGGGTATGGGTTAGTGTTAGCGTACGGCTTAGGATTAGGGGACGGGTTAGTGTAAGGCTTCGGGTAAGTGTTAGGCTTAGGGTTAGGGTTAGGGTTAGGGTTAGGGGATGGGGACGGTTTAGGGGACAGTTTAGGGTACGACAACGATTTAGGGTGAGCGTACGTGTTAGGGTACGCGTTAGTGTTAGAGTACGGGTTAGGAGTAGGGGACAGGTTAGGGTAAGGCTTCGGGTAAGGGTTAGGGTTAGGGTTAGAGTTAGGGTTAGGGTTAGCGTTAGGGGAAGGGGACGGTTCAGGGGACAGGTTAGTGTACGACAACGGTTTAGGGTGAGCGTATGTTTTAGGGTATGGGTTAGTGTTAGTGTACGGGTTAGGATTAGGGGACGGGTTAGGGTAAGGCTTCGGGTAAGAGTTAGTGTTAGGGTTAGGGTTAGGGTTAGGAGACGGGGACGGTTTAGGGGACAGCTTAGGGTACAACAACAGTTTAGGGTGAGCGTACGTGTTAGAGTACGGGTTAGTGTTAGCGTACGGGTTAGGATTAGGGGACGGGTTAGGGTAAGGCTTCGGGTAAGGGTTAGGGTTAGGCTCAGGTTTAGGGTTAGTGTTAGGATACGGGGATGGATTAGGAGACAGGTTAGGGTACGACAACGGTTTAGGGTGAGCGTACGTGTTCGGGTACGGGTTAGTGTTACCGTACGGGTTAGGATTAGGGGACGGGTTAGGGTAAGGCTTCGGGTAAGGGTTAGTGTTAGGGTTAGGGTTAGGGGATGGGGACGGTTTAGGGAACAAGTCAGGGTACGACAACGGTTTAGGGTGAGCTTACGTGTTATGGTATGGGCTAGTGTTAGCGTACGGCTTAGGATTAGGGAACGGGTTAGGGTAAGGCTTCGGGTAAGGGTTAGGCTTAGGGTTAGGGTTAGCGTTAGGGTTAGGGGACGGGGACGATTTAGGGAACAGGTTAGGGTACGACAACCGTTTAGGGTGAGTGTACGTGTTAGGGTACATGTTAGTGTTAGCGTACGGGTTAGGATTAGGGGACGGGTTACGGTAAAGCTTCGGGTAAGGGTAAGGGTAAGGGTTAGGGTTAGGGTTAGGGTTAGGGTTAGGGGACGGGGCCGGTTTAGGGGACAAGTAAGTGCAGGACAACTGTTTAGGGTGAGCGTACGTGTTAGGGTATGGGTTAGTGTTAGCGTACAGGTTAGGATTAGTGGACGGGTTAGGGTAAGGCTTCGGGTAAGGGTTAGGTTTACGGTTAGGGATAGGCTTAGGGGACAGGGATGGTTTAGGGGACAGGGTAGGGTACGACAAAGGATTAGGGTGAGCGTACCTGTTAGGGTACGGGTTAGTGTTAGCGTACGGTTTAGGATTAGGGGACGGGTTAGTGTAAGGCTTCGGGTAAGTGTTAGGGTTAAGGTTAGGGTTTGGGTTAGGGGACGGGGACGGTTTAGGGGACAGGTTAGGGTACGACAACGGTTTAGGGTGAGCTTACGTGTTAGGGTATGGGTTAGTGTTTGCGTACGTGTTAGGATTAGGGGACGGGTTAGGGTAAGGCTGCGGGTAAGGGCTAGGGTTAGGGTTAGGGTTAGGGGACGGGGACGGTTTAGGGGACAGGTTAGGGTACGACAACGATTTAGGGTGAGAGTACGTGTTAGGGTACGGGTTAGTGTTAGCGTACGGGTTAGAATTAGGGGACGGGTTAGGGTAAGGCTTCGGGTAAGGTTTAGGGTTAGGGTTAGGTTTAGGGGACGGGGACGGTTTAGGGGACAGGTTAGGGTATGACAACGGTTTAGGGTGAGCTTACGTGTTAGGGTATGGGTTAGTGTTAGCGTACGGCTTAGGATTAGGGGACGGGTTAGTGTAAGGCTTCGGGTAAGTGTTAGGCTTAGGGTTAGGGTTAGGGTTAGGGTTAGGGGATGGGGACGGTTTAGGGGACAGGTTAGGGTACGACAACGATTTAGGGTGAGCGTACGTGTTAGGGTACGCGTTAGTGTTAGAGTACGGGTTAGGAGTAGGGGACAGGTTAGGGTAAGGCTTCGGGTAAGGGTTAGGGTTAGGGTTAGAGTTAGGGTTAGGGTTAGCGTTAGGGGAAGGGGACGGTTCAGGGGACAGGTTAGTGTACGACAACGGTTTAGGGTGAGCGTATGTTTTAGGGTATGGGTTAGTGTTAGTGTACGGGTTAGGATTAGGGGACGGGTTAGGGTAAGGCTTCGGGTAAGAGTTAGTGTTAGGGTTAGGGTTAGGGTTAGGAGACGGGGACGGTTTAGGGGACAGCTTAGGGTACAACAACAGTTTAGGGTGAGCGTACGTGTTAGAGTACGGGTTAGTGTTAGCGTACGGGTTAGGATTAGGGGACGGGTTAGGGTAAGGCTTCGGGTAAGGGTTAGGGTTAGGCTCAGGTTTAGGGTTAGTGTTAGGATACGGGGATGGATTAGGAGACAGGTTAGGGTACGACAACGGTTTAGGGTGAGCGTACGTGTTCGGGTACGGGTTAGTGTTACCGTACGGGTTAGGATTAGGGGACGGGTTAGGGTAAGGCTTCGGGTAAGGGTTAGTGTTAGGGTTAGGGTTAGGGGATGGGGACGGTTTAGGGAACAAGTCAGGGTACGACAACGGTTTAGGGTGAGCTTACGTGTTATGGTATGGGCTAGTGTTAGCGTACGGCTTAGGATTAGGGAACGGGTTAGGGTAAGGCTTCGGGTAAGGGTTAGGCTTAGGGTTAGGGTTAGCGTTAGGGTTAGGGGACGGGGACGATTTAGGGAACAGGTTAGGGTACGACAACCGTTTAGGGTGAGTGTACGTGTTAGGGTACATGTTAGTGTTAGCGTACGGGTTAGGATTAGGGGACGGGTTAGGGTAAAGCTTCGGGTAAGGGTAAGGGTAAGGGTTAGGGTTAGGGTTAGGGTTAGGGGACGGGGCCGGTTTAGGGGACAAGTAAGTGCAGGACAACTGTTTAGGGTGAGCGTACGTGTTAGGGTATGGGTTAGTGTTAGCGTACAGGTTAGGATTAGGGGACGGGTTAGTGTAAGGCTTCGGGTAAGTGTTAGGGTTAAGGTTAGGGTTTGGGTTAGGGGACGGGGACGGTTTAGGGGACAGGTTAGGGTACGACAACGGTTTAGGGTGAGCTTACGTGTTAGGGTATGGGTTAGTGTTAGCGTAGGGGTTAAGATTAGGGGACGGGTTAGGGTAAGGCTTCGGGTAAGGGTTAGGGTTAGGGTTAGTGTTAGGGGACGGGGACGGGGACGGTTTAGGGGACAGGTTAGGGTACGACAACGGTTTAGGGTGAGCTTACGTGTTAGGGTATGGGTTAGTGTTAGCGTAGGGGTTAGGATTAGGGGATGGGTTAGGGTAAGGCTTCGGGTAAGGGTTAGGGTCAGGGTTAGGGGACGGGTACGGTTTAGGTGACAGGTTAGGGTACGACAACGTTTTAGGATGAGCGTAAGTGTTATGGTACGGGTTAGTGTTAGCGTACGGCTTAGGATTAGGGGACGGGTTAGTGTAACGCTTCGGGTAAGTGTTAGGGTTAAGGTTAGGGTTTGGGTTAGAGGACGGGGACGGTTTAGGGGACAGGTTAGGGTACGACAACGGTTTAGGGTGAGCTTACGTGTTAGGGTATGGGTTAGTGTTAGCGTAGGGGTTAGGATTAGGGGACGGGTTAGGGTAAGGCTTCGGGTAAGGGTTAGGTTTAGGGTTAGGGTTAGGGGACGGGGATGGGGACGGTTTAGGGGACAGGTTTGGGTACGACAACGGTTTATGGTGAGCGTACGTATTAGGGTTCGGGTTAGTGTTAGGGTACGGGTTAGGATTAGGTGACGGGTTAGGGTAAGGCTTCGGGTAAGGGTTAGGGTTAGGTTTAGGGTTAGGGGATGTGGTCGGTTTAGGGAACAGGTCAGGGTACGACAAGGGTTTAGGGTGAGCGTACGTGTTAAGGAATGGGTTAGTGTTAGCGTACACGTTAGGATTAGGGGACGGGTTAGGGTAAGGCTTCGGGTAAGTGTTAGGGTTATGGTTAGGGGACGGGGACGGTTGGGGACAGGTTAGGGTACGACAACGGTTTAGGGTGAGCTTACGTGTTAGGGTATGATTTAGTGTTAGCGTACGGCTTAGGATTAGGGGACGGGTTAGGGCAAGGCTTCGGGTAAGTTTTAGGCTTAGGATTAGGGTTAGGGTTAGTGTTAGGGGACGGGGACGGTTTAGTGGACAGGTTAGTGTACGACAACGGTTTAGGGTGAGCGTATGTGTTAGGGTATGGGTTAGTGTTAGCGTAAGGGTTAGGATTAGGGGACAGTTTAGTGTAAGGCTTCGGGTAAGGGTTAGGGTTAGGGTTAGGGTTAGTGTTAGGGGACGTGGACGGTTTCGGGGACAGGTTAGTGTATGACAACGGTTTAGGGTGAGCATACGTGTTCGTGTATGGGTTAGTGTTACCGTACAGGTTAGGATAAGGGGACGGGTTAGGGTAAGGCTTCCGGTAAGGGTTAGGGTTACGGTTAGTGGACAGGGACGGTTTAGGGGACAGGTTAGGGTACGACAACGGTTTAGGGTGAGTGTACGTGTTAGGGTACGGGTTAGTGTTAGCGTACGGCTTAGGATTAGGGGACGGGTTAGGGTAAGGCTTCGGGTAAGGTTTAGGGTTAGGCTTAGGTTTAGGGTTAGTGTTAGGATACGGGGATGGATTAGGAGACATGTTAGGGTACGACAACGGTTTAGGGTGAGCGTACGTGTTAGGGTACGGGTTAGTGTTAGCGTACGGCTTAGGATTAGGGGACAGGTTAGGGTAAGGCTTCCGGTAAGGGTTAGGGTCAGGGTTAGGGGACGGGTACGGTTTAGGTGACAGGTTAGGGTACGACGACGTTTTAGGGTGAGCGTACGTGTTATGGTATGGGTTAGTGTTAGCGTACGGCTTAGGATTAGGGGACGGGTTAGTGTAAGGCTTCGGGTAAGGGTTAGGTTTAGAGTTAGGGTTAGGGTTAGGGTTAGGGTTAGGGGACGGGGACGGTTTAGGGGACAGGTTAGGGTACGACAACGGTTTAGGGTGAGCGTACGTGTTAGGGTACGGATTAGTTTTAGCGTACGGCTTAGGATTAGGGGACGGGTTAGTGTAAGGCTTCGGGTAAGGGTTAGGCTTATGGTTAGGGTTAGGGTTAGGGGAAGGGGACGATTTAGGGGACAGGTTAGGGTACGACCACTGTTTAGGGTGAGGGTACGTGTTAGGGTACGGGTTAGTTTTAGCGTACGGGTTAGGATTAGGGGATGGGTTAGGGTAAAGGTTCGGGTAAGGGTTAGTGATAGTGTTAGGGTTAGGGTTAGGGGACGGGGATGGTTTAGGGGACAGGTTAGTGTACGACAATGGTTTAGGGTGAGCGTACGTGTTAGGGTACAGGTTAGTGTTATTGTACGTGTTAGGGTTAGGGGACGGGTTAGCGTAAGGCTTCGGGTAAGGGTTAGGGTTAGGGTTAGGGTTAGGGGACGGGGACGGTTTAGGGGACAGGTTAGGGTACGACAACGGTTTAAGGTGAGCGTACGTGTTAGGGTACGGGTTAGTGTTAGCGTACGGGTTAGGATTAGGGGACGGGTTAGGGTAAGGCTTCGGGTAAGGGTTAGTCTTAGGGTTAGTGTTAGGGTTAGGTTTAGGGGACGTGGAAGGTTTAGGAGACAGGTTAGGGTACGACAACGGTTTAGGGTGAGCGTACGTGTTAGGGTAAGGGTTAGTGTTAGCGTAGGTTAGGATTAAGGGACAGGTTAGGGTAAGGCTTCGGGTAAAACTTAGGTTTAGGGTTAGGGTTAGGGTTAGGGGACGGGGACGGTTTAGGGGACAGGTTAGGGTATGACAACGGTTTAGGGTGAGCGTACGTGTTAGGGTACGGTTTAGTGTTAGCGTACGGGTTAGGATTAGGGGACGGGTTAGAGTAAGGCTTTGGGTAAGGTTTAGGGTTAGGGTTAGGTTTAGGGTTAGTGGACGGGGACGGTTTAGGGGACTGGTTAGTGTACAACAATGGTTTAGGTTGAGCGTATCTGTTAGGGTACAGGATAGTGTTAGCGTACGGGTTAGGATTAGGGGACGGGTTAGGGTAAGGCTTCGGGTAAGGGTTAGTGTTAGGGTTAGGGTTAGGGGATGGGGAAGGTTTAGGGGACAGGTTAGGGTACGACAACGGTTTAGGGGGAGCATACGTGTTAGGGTACAGGTTAGTGTTAGCGTACTGGTTAGGATTAGGGGACGGGTTAGGGTAAGGCTTCGGGTAAGAGTTAGGGTTAGGGTTAGGGTTAGGTTTATGGGACAGGGACTGCTTAGTGGACAGGTTAGGGATTACAACGGATTAGGGTGAGCGTATGTGTTGGGGTACGGGTTAGTGTTAGCGTACGGTTTAGGATTAGGGGACGGGTTAGGGTAAGGCTTCTGGTAAGGGTTAGGGTTAGGTTTACGGTTAGGGGACGGGGACGGTTTAGGGGACAGGTTAGGGTACGACAACGGTTTAGGGTGAGCGTACGTGTTAGGATACGGGTTAGTGTTAGCGTACGGGTAAGGATTAGGGGAAGGGTTAGAGTAAGGCTTCGGGTAAGGGTTAGGGTTAGGGTTAGAGTTAGGTTTAGGGGACGGGGACGGTTTAGGGGACAGGTTAGGGTACGACAACGGTTTAGGGTGAGCGTACGTGTTAGGGAATGGGTTAGTGTTGGCATACGGGTTAGGACTAAGGGACGTGTTAGGGTAAGGCTTCGGGTAAGGGTTAGGCTTAGGGTTAGGGTTAGGGTTTGGGTTAGGGGTCGGGGACGGTTTAGGGGACAGGTTAGGGTACGACAACGGTTTATGGTGAGCGTACGTGTTAGGGTACGGTTTAGTGTTAGCGTACGGGTTAGGATTATGGGACGGGTTAGGGTAAGGCTTCGGGTAAGGGTTAGGGATAGGTTTAGGGTTAGGGTTAGGGGACGGGGACGGTTTAGTGGACAGGTTAGGGTACGACAACGGTTTAGGGTGAGCATACGATTAGGGTATAGGTTAGTGTTAGCGTATGGCTTAGGATTAGGGGACAGGTTAGGGTAAGGCTTCGGGTAAGGGTTAGGTTTACGGTTAGGGTTAGGGTTAGGGGACGGGTACGGTTTAGGCGACAGGGTAGGGTACGACAACGGTTTAGGTTGAGCGTACGTGTTAGGGTATGGGTTAGTGTTAGCGTACGGGTTAGGATAAGGGGACGGGTTAGTGTAAGGCTTCGGGTAAGTGTTAGGGTTAAGGTTAGGGTTTGGGTTAGGAGACGGGGACGGTTTAGGGGACAGGTTAGGGTACGACAACGGTTTAGGGTGAGCTTACGTGTTAGTGTTAGCTTACGGTTTAGGATTAGGTGACGGGTTAGCGTAAGGCTCCGGGTAAGGGTTAGGTTTAGGGTTAGGGTTAGGGGATGGGGACGGTTTAGGGAACAGGTCAGGGTACGACAACGGTTTAGGGTGAGCGTACCTTTTAGGTTACGGGTTAGTGTTAGCGTACGGGTTAGGATTAGGGGACGGGTTAGGGTAAGGCTTCGGGTAAGTGTTAGGGTTAGGGTTAGGGGACGGGGACGGTTTAGGGGACAGGTTAGGATACGACAACGGTTTAGGGTGAGCTTACGTGTTAGGGTATGGGCTAGTGTTAGCGTACGGCTTAGGATTAGGGGACGGGTTAGGGTAAGGCTTCGGAAAAGGGTTAGGCTTAGGTTTAGGGTTAGGGTTAGGGTTAGGTGACGGGGACGGTTTAGGTGACAGGTTAGGGTACGACAACGGTTTAGGGTGAGCGTACGTGTTAGGGTACGGGTTAGTGTTAGCGTACGGGTTAGGATTAGGGGACGGGTTAGTACAAGGCTTCTGGTAAATGTTAGAATTAGGGTTAGGGTTAGGGTTAGGGTTAGGGGACGGGGACATTTTAGGGGACAGGTTAGGGTACAACAACGGTTTAGGGTGAGCGTACGTGTTACGGTATGGGTTAGTGTTAGCGTACGGCTTAGGATTAGGGGACGGGTTAGGGTAAGGCTTCGGGTAATGGTTAGGGTTAGGGTTAGGGTTAGGGTTAGGGTTATGGGATGGGGACGGGTTAGGGGACAGGTTTGGTTACGACAATTGTTTAGGGTGAGCGTACGTGTTAGTGTACGGTTTAGTGTTAGCGTATGGCTTAGGATTAGGGGACGGGTTAGGGTAAGGCTTCGGGTAAGGATTAGGGTTAGGTTTAGGGTTAGGATTAGGGGACGGGGACGGTTTAGGGGACAGGTTAGGGTACGACAACGATTTAGGGTGAGCGTATGTGTTAGGGTACGATTTAGTGTTAGCGTACGTGTTAGGATTAGGGGACGGGTTAGTGTAAGGCTTCGGGTAAGTGTTAGGGTTAGGTTTAGGGTTAGGGTTAGGGGACGGGGACGGTTTAGGGGACAGGTTAGAATACGACAACGGTTTAAGGTGAGCGTAGGTGTTGGGGTACGGGTTAGTGTTAGCTTGCGGGTTATGATTAGGGGACGGGTTAGGGTAAGGCTTCGGGTAAGGCTTAGGGTTAGGGTTAGGGGAAAGGGACGGTTTAGGGGACAGGTTAGGGTACGACAACGGTTTAGGGTGAGCGTAAGTATTAGGGTACGGGTTAGTGTTAGCATACGGCTTAGGATTAGTGGATGGGTTAGGGTAAGGCTTCCGGTAAGTGTTAGGGTTAGGGTTAGGTTTAGGGTTAGGGTTAGGGGACGGGGACGGTTTAGGGGACAGGTTATGGTACGACAAAGGTTTAGGGTGAGCATACGTGTTAGGGTACGGGTTAGTGTTAGCTTGCGGGTTAGGATTAGGGGACAGGTTAGGGTAAGGCTTCGGGTAAGGATTAGGGTTAGGGTTAGGGTTAGGGGACGGGGACGGTTTAGGGAACGGTTAGGGTACGACAACGGTTTAGGTTGAGCGTACGTGTTAGGGTACGGGTTAGTGTTAGCGTACGGGTTAGGATTAGGGCACTGGTTAGCGTAAGGCTTCGGGTAAGGTTTAGGAATAGGGTTAGTGTTAGGGTTAGGGGACGGGGACGGTTTAGGGGACAGGTTAGGCTACGACAACGGTTTAGGGTGAGCGTAAGTGTTAGGGTACGGGTTAGTGTGAGCGTACTGGTTAGGATTAGGGTACGTGTTAGCGTAAGGCTTCGGGTAACGGTTAGGGTTAGGGGACAGGGACGGTTTAGGGGACAGGTTAGGGTACGACAACGGTTTAGGGTGAGCGTACGTGTTAGGGTACGGGTTAGTGTTAGCGTACGGCTTAGGATTAGGGGACGGGTTAGGGTATGGCTTCGGGTAAGGGTTAGGGTTAGGGTTAGGGAACGGGGACGGTTTAGGTGACAGGTTAGGGTACGACAAAGATTTAGAGTGAGCGTACGTGTTAGGGTACGGGTTAGGATTAGGCGAAGGGTTAGGGGAAGGCTTCGGGTAAGTGTTAGGGTTAGTGTTAGGGTTCGGGTTATGGGACAGGGACGGTTAAGGGGACAAGTTAGGGTATGACAACGGTTTAGGGTGAGCGTACGTGTTAGGGCACGGGTTAGTGTTAGCATACGTGTTAGTATTAGGGTACGGTTTAGGGTAAGGCTTCGGGTAAGTGTTAGGGTTAGGGTTAGGGTTAAGGGACGGGGACAGTTTAGGGGACAGGTTAGGGTACGACAACGGTTTAGGGTGTGTGTACGTGTTATGGCACGGGTTAGTGTTATCGTACGGGTTTGGATTTTGGGACGGGTTATGGTAAGGCTTCGGGTAAGGGTTAGGGTTAGGGTTAGGGTTAGCTTTAGGGGACGGGGACGGTTTAGGGGACAGGTTAGTGTACGACAATGGTTTAGGGTGAGTGTACGTTTTAGGGTACGGGTTAGTGTTAGCGTACGGGTTAGGATTAGGAGACGGGTTAGGGTAAGGCTTCGCGTAAGAGTTAGGGTTAGGGTTAGGGTTACGGTTAGGGGACGGGGACCGTTTAGGTGTCAGCATAGGGTACGACGACGGTTTAGGGTGAGCGTACGTGTTAGGTTACGGGTTAGTGTTATCGTACGGGTTTGGATTTGGGGACGGGTTATGGTAAGGCTTCGGGTAAGGGTTAGGGTTAGGGTTAGGGTTAGCTTTAGGGGACGGGGATGGTTTAGCGGACAGGTTAGTGTACGACAATGGTTTAGGGTGAGTGTACGTGTTAGGGTACGGGTTAGTGTTAGCGTACGGTTAGGATTAGGGGACGGGTTAGGGTAAGGCTTCGGGTAAGGTTTAGGGTTAGGTTTAGGGTTTGGGTTAGGGTTAGGGGCCGAGGACGGTTTAGGGGACAGGTTAGGGTACGACAATGATTTAGGGTGAGCGTACGTGTTAAGGTACGGATTAGTGTTAGAGTACGGGTTAGGATTAGTAGACGGGTTAGGTTAAGGCTTCGGGTAAGGGTTAGGGTTAGTGTTAGGGTTAGGGGACGGGGACGGGGACGGTTTAGGGGATAGGTTAGGGTACAACAACGGTTTAGGATGAGCGTACGTGTTAGGGTATGGGTTAGTGTTAGCGTACGGATTAGGATTATGGTATGGGTTAGGGTAAGGCTTCGGATAAGTGTTAGGTTTAGGGTTAGGGTTAGGGTTAGGGTTACGGTTAGGGGACGGGGACGGTTTAGGGGACAGTTTAGTTTATGACAACGGTTTAGGGTGAGCGTACGTGTTAGGGTACGGGTTAGTGTTAGCGTACGGGTTAGGATTAGGAGACGGGTTAGGTTAAGGCTTCTGGTAAGGGTTAGGGTTAGGGTTCGGGTACGGGTTAGGGGACGGGGACGCTTTAGGAGACAGGTTAGGGTACGAAAACGGTTTAGGGTGAGCGTAAGTGTTAGGGTATGTGTTAGTGTCAGCGTACGGGATAGGATTAGGGGACGGGTTAGTGTAAGGCTTCGGGTAAGGGTTAGGGTTAGGGTTATGGTTAGGGTTAGGGGACGGGGACGGTTTAGGGGACAGGTTAGTGTACGACAACGGTTTAGGGTGAGCGTACGTGTTAGGGTATGGGTTAGTGGTAGCGTACGGATTAGGATTAGGGGACGGGTTAGGCTAAGGCTTTGGGTAAGTGTTAAGGTTACGGTTAGGATTAGGGGATGGGGACGGTTGAGGTGACAGGTTAGGGTACAACAACGGTTTAGTGTGAGCCTACATGTTAGGGTACGGTTGAGTGTTAGCGTATGGGTTAGGATTAGGGGACGGTTTAGGGTAAGGCTTCGGGTAAGATTTAGGGTTAGGGTTAGGGTTAGGGTTAGGGCATGGGGACGGTTTAGGGGACAGGTTAGCGTACGACAACGGTTTAGGGTGAGCATACATGTTAGGGTATGGGTGAGTGTTAGCGTACGGGTTAGGATTAGGGGACGGGTTAGTGTAAGGCTTCGGGTAAGGGTTAGGGTTAGGTTTAGGGTTAGGTTTAAGTTTAGGGGACGGGGACGGTTTAGGGGACATGTTAGTGTACAACAACGGTTTAGGGTGAGCGTACGTGTTAGGGTACGGGTTAGGGTTAGGGTTAGGATTAGGGGACGGGTTAGGGTAAGGCTTCGGGTAAGCTTTAGGGGTATGGTTAGGGTTAGGGATCGGGGATGGGGACGGTTTAGGGGACAGGTTAGGGTACGACAACGGTTTAGGTTGAGCGTACGTGTTAGGGTACGGCTTAGTGTTAGTGTACGGGTTAGGATTAGGGGACGGGTTAGGGTAAGCTTCGGGTAAGTGTTAGGGTTAGGGTTAGGTTTAGGGTTAGGGGACGGGGACGGGGACGGATTACGGGACAGGTTAGGGTACGACAACGGTTTAGGGTGAGCGTACGTGGTAGGCTACAGGTTAGTGTTAGCGTATGGTTTAGGATTAGGGGACGGGTTAGGGTAAGGCTTCGGGTAAGGGTTACAGTTAGGGTTAGGTTTAGGGTTAGGTCACGGGGACGGTTTAGGGGACAGGTTCGGGTACGAAAACGGTTTAGGGTGAGAGTACATGTTACGGTACGGGTTAGTGTGAGCGTACGGGTTAGGATTAGGGCATGGGTTAGGGTAAGACTTCGGGTAAGTGTTAGGGTTAGGGTTAGGGGACAGGGACAGTTTAGCGGACAGGTTAGGGTACGACAATGGTTTAGTGTGAGCGTACGTGTTAGGGTAGGAGTTAGTGTTAGCGTATGGGTTAGAATTAGGTGAAGGGTTAGGGTAAGGCTTCGGGTAAGGGTTAGGGTTAGGTTTAGGGTTAGGGTTAGGGTAAGAGGACGGGAACGGTTTAGGGGATAGGTTAGGGTACGACAACGGTTTAGGGTGAGTGTACGTGTTATGGTAAGGGTTAGTGTTAGCGTACGAGTTAGTATTAGGGGACCGGTTAGGGTAAGGCTTCGGGTAAGTGTTAGTGTTAGGGTTAGGGTTAGGGTTAGGGGACGGGGACGGTTTAGGGGACAGGTTAGGGTACGACAATTGTTTAGGGTGAGCGTACGTGTTAGGGTACGAGTTAGTGTTAGCGTACGGGTTAGGCTTAAGGCACGGGTTAGGGTACCGCTTCGGGTAAGTGTTAGGGTTAGGGTTAGGGTTAGGGTTAGGGGACAGTGATGGTTTAGGGGATAGGTTAGGGTACGACAACAGTTTAGAGTGAGCGGACGTGTTAGGGTATGGGTTAGTGTTAGCGTACAGGTTAGGATTAGGGAACGGGTCAGGGTAAGGCTTCGGGTAAGGGTTATGGTTAGGGTTAGGGTTAGGGTTAGGGTTAGGGGAGGGGGACGGTTTAGGGGACAGGAAAGGATACGACAACGGTTAAGGGTGAGCATACGTGTTATGGTACGGGTGAGTGTTAGCGTACGAGTTAGGATTAGGGGAGGGGTTAGGGTAAGGTTTAGGGTTAGGGTTAGGGTTAGGGTTAGGGGACGGGGACGGTTTAGGGGACAGGTTAGGGTACGACAACGATTTAGGGTGAGCATACGTGTTATGGTACGGGTCAGTGTTAGCGTACGAGTTAAGATTAGGGGACGGGTTAGGGTAAGGCTTCGGGTAAGGGTTAGCGTTAGGGTTAGGGTTAGGGTTAGGGGACGGGGACGGTTTAGGGGACAGGTTAGGGTACGACAACGTTTTAGGGTGAGCGTACGTGTTAGGGTACGAGTTAGTGTTAGCATACGGATTAGGATTAGGGCACGGGTTAGGGTAAGGCTTCGTGTAAGGGTTATGGTTAGGGTTAGCGTTAGGGCCGGGGACAGTTTAGGGGAGAGTTTAGGGTACAACAACGGTTTAGGGTGTGCGTACGTGTTAGGGTACGGGTTAGTGTTAGCGTACGGGTTAGAATTAGGGGACGGGTTAGGGTAAGGCTTCGGGTAAGTGTTAGGGTTAGGGTTAGGGTTAGGGGACAGGGACGGTTTAGGGGACAGGTTAGGGTACGACAACGGTTTAGGGTGAGCGTACGTGTTAGGGTACGGGTTAGTGTTAGCGTACGGGTTAGAATTAGGGGTCGGGTTAGGGTAAGGCTTCAGGTAAGGGTTAGGGTGAGTGTTAGGGTTAGGGGACGGGGACGGTTTAGGGGACAATTTAGGTTACGACAACGATTTAGGGTGAGCGTACGTGTTAGGGTACGCGTTAGTGTTAGAGTACGGGTTAGGAGTAGGGGACAGGTTAGGGTAAGGCTTCGGGTAAGGGTTAGGGTTAGGGTTAGGGTTAGGGTTAGCGTTAGTGGAAGGGGACGGTTTAGGGGACAGGTTAGTGTACGACAACGGTTTAGGGTGAGCGTATGTGTTAGGGTTAGGGTTAGGGGACGGGGACGGTTTAGGGGACAGGTTAGGGTAAGAAAACGGTTTAGGTTGAGCGTACGTGTTAGGGTACGGGTTAGTGTTAGCGTACGCATTTGGATTAGGGGACGGGTTAGTGTAAGGCTTCGCGTAAGGGTTAGGGTTAGGGTTAGGGTTAGGGGACGGGGACGGTTTAGGGGACAGGTTAGGGTACGACAACGGTTTAGGGTGAGCGTACGTGTTAGGGTATGGGTTAGTGTTAGCGTACGGATTAGGATTAGGGGACGGGTTAGGTTAAGGCTTCGGGTAAGGGTTAGGTTTAGTGTTAGGGTTAGGGTTAGGGGACGGGGACAGTTTAGGGGACAAGTTAGGGTACGACAATGGTTTAGGGTGAGCGTACGGTACGGGTTAGTGTTAGCGTACGGGTTAGGATTAGGGGACGGGTTAGTGTAAGGCTTCGGGTAAGGGGTAGGGTTAGGGTTAGGTTCAGGGTTAAGGTTAGGGGACGGGGACGGTTTAGGGGACAGGTTAGTGTATGACAACGGTTTAGCGTGAGCGTACGTGTTAGGGTACGGGTCAGTTTTATCGTACGGGTTAGGTTTAGGGGACGGCTTAGGGTAAGGCTTCGGGTAAGGGTTAACGTTAGGGTTAGGGTTAGGGGACCGGGACGGTTTAGAGGACATGTTAGTGTACGACAACGGTTTAGGGTGAGCGTACATGTCAGGGTACGGGTTAGTGTTAGCGTACGGGTTTGGAGTAGGGGACGGGTTAGGGTAAAGCTTCGGGTAAGGGTAAGGTTTAGGGTTAGTGTTAGGGTTAGGGTTATGGGACGGGGCCGGTTTAGGGGACAGGTAAGTGCACGACAACTGTTTACGGTGAGCGTACGTGTTAGGGTTTGGGTTAGTGTTTGCGTACAGGTTAGGATTAGGGGACGGGTTAGTGTAAGGCTTCGGGTAGGGGTTAGGATAAGGTTTAGGGGACGGGGACGGTTTAGCGGACAGGTTAGGGTACGCCAACGGTTTAGGGTGAGCGTACGTGTTAGGGTACGGTTTAGTGTTAGCGTACGGTTTAGGATTAGGGGACGGGTTAGGGTAAGGCTTCGGGTAAGGGTTAGGGTTAGGTTTAGGGATAGGGTAAGGGGACTGGGACGGTTTAGGGGACAGGTTAGGGTACGACAACGGTTTAGGGTGAGCATACGATTAGGGTATAGGTTAGTGTTAGCGTATTGCTTAGGATTAGGGGACGGGTTAGGGTAAGGCTTCGGGTAAGGTTTAGGTTTACGGTTAAGGATAGGGTTAGGGGACAGGGATGGTTTAGGGGACAGGGTAGGGTACGACAACGGATTAGGGTGAGCGTACGTGTTAGGGTACGGGTTAGTGTTAGCGTACGGTTTAGGATTAGGGGACGGGTTAGTGTAAGGCTTCGGGTAAGTGTTAGGGTTAAGGTTAGGGTTTGGGTTAGGGGACGGGGACAGTTTAGGGGACAGGTTAGTGTATGACAACGGTTTAGGGTGAGCTAACGTGTTAGGGTATGGGTTAGTGTTAGCGTACGTGTTAGGATTAGGGGACGGGTTAAGGTAAGGCTGCGGGTAAGGGCTAGGGTTAGGGTTAGGGTTAGGGGACGGACCGGGGACGGTTTAGGGGACAGGTTAGGGTACGAGAACGGTTTAGGGTGAGCGTACGTGTTAGGGTACGGGTTAGTGTTAGCGTACGGGTTAGAATTAGGGGTCGGGTTAGGGTAAGGCTTCGGGTAAGGGTTAGGGTGAGTGTTAGGGTTAGGGGACGGGGACGGTTTAGGGGACAGGTTAGGGTACGACAACGGTTTAGGGTGAGCTTACGTGTTAGGGTATGGGTTAGTGTTAGCGTACAGCTTAGGATTAGGGGACGGGTTAGTGTAAGGCTTCGGGTAAGTGTTAGGCTTAGGGTTAGGGTTAGGGTTAGGGTTAGGGGATGGGGACGGTTTAGGGGACAATTTAGGTTACGACAACGATTTAGGGTGAGCGTATGTGTTAGGGTACGCGTTAGTGTTAGAGTACGGGTTAGGAGTAGGGGACAGGTTAGAGTAAGGCTTCGGGTAAGGGTTAGGGTTAGGGTTAGGGTTAGGGTTAGCGTTAGTGGAAGGGGACGGTTTAGGGGACAGGTTAGTGTACGACAACGGTTTAGGGTGAGCGTATGTGTTAGGGTTAGGGTTAGGGGACGGGGACGGTTTAGGGGACAGGTTAGGGTAAGAAAACGGTTTAGGTTGAGCGTACGTGTTAGGGTACGGGTTAGTGTTAGCGTACGCATTTGGATTAGGGGACGGGTTAGTGTAAGGCTTCGCGTAAGGGTTAGGGTTAGGGTTAGGGTTAGGGGACAGGGACGGTTTAGGGGACAGGTTAGGGTACGACAACGGTTTAGGGTGAGCGTACGTGTTAGGGTATGGGTTAGTGTTAGCGTACGGATTAGGATTAGGGGACGGGTTAGGTTAAGGCTTCGGGTAAGGGTTAGGTTTAGTGTTAGGGTTAGGGTTAGGGGACGGGGACAGTTTAGGGGACAAGTTAGGGTACGACAATGGTTTAGGGTGAGCGTACGGTACGGGTTAGTGTTAGCGTACGGGTTAGGATTAGGGGACGGGTTAGTGTAAGGCTTCGGGTAAGGGGTATGTTTAGGGTTAGGTTCAGGGTTAAGGTTAGGGGACGGGGACGGTTTAGGGGACAGGTTAGTGTATGACAACGGTTTAGCGTGAGCGTACGTGTTAGGGTACGGGTCAGTTTTATCGTACGGGTTAGGTTTAGGGGACGGCTTAGGGTAAGGCTTCGGGTAAGGGTTAACGTTAGGGTTAGGGTTAGGGGACCGGGATGGTTTAGAGGACAGGTTAGTGTACGACAACGGTTTAGGGTGAGCGTACATGTCAGGGTACGGGTTAGTGTTAGCGTACGGGTTTGGAGTAGGGGACGGGTTAGGGTAAAGCTTCGGGTAAGGGTAAGGTTTAGGGTTAGGTTTAGGGTTAGGGTTATGGGACGGGGCCGGTTTAGGGGACAGGTAAGTGCACGACAACTGTTTACGGTGAGCGTACGTGTTAGGGTTTGGGTTAGTGTTTGCGTACAGGTTAGGATTAGGGGACGGGTTAGTGTAAGGCTTCGGGTAGGGGTTAGGATAAGGTTTAGGGGACGGGGACGGTTTAGCGGACAGGTTAGGGTACGACAACGGTTTAGGGTGAGCGTACGTGTTAGGGTATGTGTTAATGTTAGCGTACGGGTTAGGATTAGGGGACGGGTTAGGGTAAGGCTTCGGGTAAGTGTTAGGGTTAGGGTTAGGGTTAGGGGACAGGGACGGTTTAGGGGACAGGTTAGGGTACGACAACGGTTTAGGGTGAGCGTACGTGTTAGGGTACGGGTTAGTGTTAGCGTACGGGTTAGAATTAGGGGTCGGGTTAGGGTAAGGCTTCAGGTAAGGGTTAGGGTGAGTGTTAGGGTTAGGGGACGGGGACGGTTTAGGGGACAATTTAGGTTACGACAACGATTTAGGGTGAGCGTACGTGTTAGGGTACGCGTTAGTGTTAGAGTACGGGTTAGGAGTAGGGGACAGGTTAGGGTAAGGCTTCGGGTAAGGGTTAGGGTTAGGGTTAGGGTTAGCGTTAGTGGAAGGGGACGGTTTAGGGGACAGGTTAGTGTACGACAACGGTTTAGGGTGAGCGTATGTGTTAGGGTTAGGGTTAGGGGACGGGGACGGTTTAGGGGACAGGTTAGGGTAAGAAAACGGTTTAGGTTGAGCGTACGTGTTAGGGTACGGGTTAGTGTTAGCGTACGCATTTGGATTAGGGGACGGGTTAGTGTAAGGCTTCGCGTAAGGGTTAGGGTTAGGGTTAGGGTTAGGGGACGGGGACGGTTTAGGGGACAGGTTAGGGTACGACAACGGTTTAGGGTGAGCGTACGTGTTAGGGTATGGGTTAGTGTTAGCGTACGGATTAGGATTAGGGGACGGGTTAGGTTAAGGCTTCGGGTAAGGGTTAGGTTTAGTGTTAGGGTTAGGGTTAGGGGACGGGGACAGTTTAGGGGACAAGTTAGGGTACGACAATGGTTTAGGGTGAGCGTACGGTACGGGTTAGTGTTAGCGTACGGGTTAGGATTAGGGGACGGGTTAGTGTAAGGCTTCGGGTAAGGGGTAGGGTTAGGGTTAGGTTCAGGGTTAAGGTTAGGGGACGGGGACGGTTTAGGGGACAGGTTAGTGTATGACAACGGTTTAGCGTGAGCGTACGTGTTAGGGTACGGGTCAGTTTTATCGTACGGGTTAGGTTTAGGGGACGGCTTAGGGTAAGGCTTCGGGTAAGGGTTAACGTTAGGGTTAGGGTTAGGGGACCGGGACGGTTTAGAGGACATGTTAGTGTACGACAACGGTTTAGGGTGAGCGTACATGTCAGGGTACGGGTTAGTGTTAGCGTACGGGTTTGGAGTAGGGGACGGGTTAGGGTAAAGCTTCGGGTAAGGGTAAGGTTTAGGGTTAGTGTTAGGGTTAGGGTTATGGGACGGGGCCGGTTTAGGGGACAGGTAAGTGCACGACAACTGTTTACGGTGAGCGTACGTGTTAGGGTTTGGGTTAGTGTTTGCGTACAGGTTAGGATTAGGGGACGGGTTAGTGTAAGGCTTCGGGTAGGGGTTAGGATAAGGTTTAGGGGACGGGGACGGTTTAGCGGACAGGTTAGGGTACGCCAACGGTTTAGGGTGAGCGTACGTGTTAGGGTACGGTTTAGTGTTAGCGTACGGTTTAGGATTAGGGGACGGGTTAGGGTAAGGCTTCGGGTAAGGGTTAGGGTTAGGTTTAGGGATAGGGTAAGGGGACTGGGACGGTTTAGGGGACAGGTTAGGGTACGACAACGGTTTAGGGTGAGCATACGATTAGGGTATAGGTTAGTGTTAGCGTATTGCTTAGGATTAGGGGACGGGTTAGGGTAAGGCTTCGGGTAAGGTTTAGGTTTACGGTTAAGGATAGGGTTAGGGGACAGGGATGGTTTAGGGGACAGGGTAGGGTACGACAACGGATTAGGGTGAGCGTACGTGTTAGGGTACGGGTTAGTGTTAGCGTACGGTTTAGGATTAGGGGACGGGTTAGTGTAAGGCTTCGGGTAAGTGTTAGGGTTAAGGTTAGGGTTTGGGTTAGGGGACGGGGACAGTTTAGGGGACAGGTTAGTGTATGACAACGGTTTAGGGTGAGCTAACGTGTTAGGGTATGGGTTAGTGTTAGCGTACGTGTTAGGATTAGGGGACGGGTTAAGGTAAGGCTGCGGGTAAGGGCTAGGGTTAGGGTTAGGGTTAGGGGACGGACCGGGGACGGTTTAGGGGACAGGTTAGGGTACGAGAACGGTTTAGGGTGAGCGTACGTGTTAGGGTACGGGTTAGTGTTAGCGTACGGGTTAGAATTAGGGGTCGGGTTAGGGTAAGGCTTCGGGTAAGGGTTAGGGTGAGTGTTAGGGTTAGGGGACGGGGACGGTTTAGGGGACAGGTTAGGGTACGACAACGGTTTAGGGTGAGCTTACGTGTTAGGGTATGGGTTAGTGTTAGCGTACAGCTTAGGATTAGGGGACGGGTTAGTGTAAGGCTTCGGGTAAGTGTTAGGCTTAGGGTTAGGGTTAGGGTTAGGGTTAGGGGATGGGGACGGTTTAGGGGACAATTTAGGTTACGACAACGATTTAGGGTGAGCGTATGTGTTAGGGTACGCGTTAGTGTTAGAGTACGGGTTAGGAGTAGGGGACAGGTTAGAGTAAGGCTTCGGGTAAGGGTTAGGGTTAGGGTTAGGGTTAGGGTTAGCGTTAGTGGAAGGGGACGGTTTAGGGGACAGGTTAGTGTACGACAACGGTTTAGGGTGAGCGTATGTGTTAGGGTTAGGGTTAGGGGACGGGGACGGTTTAGGGGACAGGTTAGGGTAAGAAAACGGTTTAGGTTGAGCGTACGTGTTAGGGTACGGGTTAGTGTTAGCGTACGCATTTGGATTAGGGGACGGGTTAGTGTAAGGCTTCGCGTAAGGGTTAGGGTTAGGGTTAGGGTTAGGGGACAGGGACGGTTTAGGGGACAGGTTAGGGTACGACAACGGTTTAGGGTGAGCGTACGTGTTAGGGTATGGGTTAGTGTTAGCGTACGGATTAGGATTAGGGGACGGGTTAGGTTAAGGCTTCGGGTAAGGGTTAGGTTTAGTGTTAGGGTTAGGGTTAGGGGACGGGGACAGTTTAGGGGACAAGTTAGGGTACGACAATGGTTTAGGGTGAGCGTACGGTACGGGTTAGTGTTAGCGTACGGGTTAGGATTAGGGGACGGGTTAGTGTAAGGCTTCGGGTAAGGGGTATGTTTAGGGTTAGGTTCAGGGTTAAGGTTAGGGGACGGGGACGGTTTAGGGGACAGGTTAGTGTATGACAACGGTTTAGCGTGAGCGTACGTGTTAGGGTACGGGTCAGTTTTATCGTACGGGTTAGGTTTAGGGGACGGCTTAGGGTAAGGCTTCGGGTAAGGGTTAACGTTAGGGTTAGGGTTAGGGGACCGGGATGGTTTAGAGGACAGGTTAGTGTACGACAACGGTTTAGGGTGAGCGTACATGTCAGGGTACGGGTTAGTGTTAGCGTACGGGTTTGGAGTAGGGGACGGGTTAGGGTAAAGCTTCGGGTAAGGGTAAGGTTTAGGGTTAGGTTTAGGGTTAGGGTTATGGGACGGGGCCGGTTTAGGGGACAGGTAAGTGCACGACAACTGTTTACGGTGAGCGTACGTGTTAGGGTTTGGGTTAGTGTTTGCGTACAGGTTAGGATTAGGGGACGGGTTAGTGTAAGGCTTCGGGTAGGGGTTAGGATAAGGTTTAGGGGACGGGGACGGTTTAGCGGACAGGTTAGGGTACGACAACGGTTTAGGGTGAGCGTACGTGTTAGGGTATGTGTTAATGTTAGCGTACGGGTTAGGATTAGGGGACGGGTTAGGGTAAGGCTTCGGGTAAGGGTTAGGGTTAGGGTTAGGGTTAGGGTTAGGGTTAGCGGACGGGGACGGTTTAGGGGACAGGTTAGTGTACGACGACGGTTTAGGGTGAGCGTACGTGTTAGGGTACGGTTTAGTGTTAGCGTACGGGTTAGGATTAGGAGATGGGTTAGGGTAAGGCTTCGGGTAAGGGTTAGGGTTAGGGTTAGGGTTATGCTTAGGGTTAGGGGACGGGGACGGTTTAGGGGACAGGTTAGTGTACGACAACGGTTTAGGGTGAGCATACGTTTTAGGGTATGGGTTAGTGTCAGCATACGGGTTAGGATTAGGGACGGGTTAGGGTAAGGCTTCGGGTAAGTGTTAGGGTTAGGGTTAGGGTTAGGGTTAGGGGACGGGGACGGTTTAGGGGACAGGTAAGTGTACGAGAACGTTTTAGGGTGAGCGTATGTGTTAGGGTATGTGTTAGTGTACGGGTTAGGATTAGGGGACGGGTTAGGGTAAGGCTTCGGGTAAGAGTTAGGGTTTGGGTTAGGGTTAGGGTTAGGGGACGGGGACGGTTTAGGGGACAGCTTAGGGTACGACGACGGTTTAGGTTGAGCGTACGTGTTAGGGTACGGGTTAGTGTTAGCGTATGGGTTAGGATTAGGGGACGGGTTAGTGTAAGGCTTCGGGTAAGGGTTAGGGTTAGGGTTAGGGTTAGTGTTAGGGGACGGGGACAGTTTAGGGGACAGGTTAGGGTACGAAAACGGTTTAGGGTGAGCATAGGTGTTCGTGTATGGGTTAGTGTTAGCGTACAGGTTAGGATTAGGGGACGGGTTAGGGTAAGGCTTCGGGTAAGGGTTAGGGTTAGGCTTAGGTTTAGGGTTAGTGTTAGGATACGGGGATGGATTAGGAGACAGGTTAGGGTACGACAACGGTTTAGGGTGAGCGTAAGTGTTAGGGTACGGTTTAGTGTTAGCGTACGGGTTAGGATTAGGGGACGGGTTAGGGTAAGGCTTCGGGTAAGGGTTAGGGTTAGGTTTAGGGTTAGGGTAAGGGGACGGGGATGGTTTAGGGGACAGGTTAGGGTACGACAACGGTTTAGGGTGAGCATACGATTAGGGTATAGGTTAGTGTTAGCGTATGGCTTAGGATTAGTGGACGGGTTAGGGTAAGGCTTCGGGTAAGGGTTAGGTTTACGGTTAGGGATAGGGTTAGGGGACAGGGATGGTTTAGGGGACAGGGTAGGGTACGACAAAGGATTAGGGTGAGCGTACGTGTTAGGGTACGGGTTAGTGTTAGCGTACGGTTTAGGATTAGGGGACGGGTTAGTGTAAGGCTTCGGGTAAGTGTTAGGGTTAAGGTTAGGGTTTGGGTTAGGGGACGGGGACGGTTTAGGGGACAGGTTAGGGTACGACAACGGTTTAGGGTGAGCTTACGTGTTAGGATATGGGTTAGTGTTTGCGTACGTGTTAGGATTAGGGGACGGGTTAGGGTAAGGCTGCGGGTAAGGGCTAGGGTTAGGGTTAGGGTTAGGGTTAGGGGACGGGGACGGTTTAGGGGACAGGTTAGGGTACGACAACGATTTAGGGTGAGAGTACGTGTTAGGGTACGGGTTAGTGTTAGCGTACGGGTTAGAATTAGGGGACGGGTTAGGGTAAGGCTTCGGGTAAGGTTTAGGGTTAGGGTTAGGTTTAGGGGACGGGGACGGTTTAGGGGACAGGTTAAGGTATGACAACGGTTTAGGGTGAGCTTACGTGTTAGGGTATGGGTTAGTGTTAGCGTACGGCTTAGGATTAGGGGACGGGTTAGTGTAAGGCTTCGGGTAAGTGTTAGGCTTAGGGTTAGGGTTAGGGTTAGGGTTAGGGGATGGGGACGGTTTAGGGGAGAGGTTAGGGTACGACAACGATTTAGGGTGAGCGTACGTGTTAGGGTACGCGTTAGTGTTAGAGTACGGGTTAGGAGTAGGGGACAGGTTAGGGTAAGGCTTCAGGTAAGGGTTAGGGTTAGGGTTAGAGTTAGGGTTAGGGTTAGCGTTAGGGGAAGGGGACGGTTCAGGGGACAGGTTAGTGTACGACAACGGTTTAGGGTGAGCGTATGTTTTAGGGTATGGGTTAGTGTTAGTGTACGGGTTAGGATTAGGGGACGGGTTAGGGTAAGGCTTCGGGTAAGAGTTAGTGTTAGGGTTAGGGTTAGGGTTAGGAGACGGGGACGGTTTAGGGGACAGCTTAGGGTACAACAACAGTTTAGGGTGAGCGTACGTGTTAGAGTACGGGTTAGTGTTAGCGTACGGGTTAGGATTAGGGGACGGGTTAGGGTAAGGCTTCGGGTAAGGGTTAGGGTTAGGCTCAGGTTTAGGGTTAGTGTTAGGATACGGGGATGGATTAGGAGACAGGTTAGGGTTCGACAACGGTTTAGGGTGAGCGTACGTGTTCGGGTACGGGTTAGTGTTACCGTACGGGTTAGGATTAGGGGACGGGTTAGGGTAAGGCTTCGGGTAAGGGTTAGTGTTAGGGTTAGGGTTAGGGGATGGGGACGGTTTAGGGAACAAGTCAGGGTACGACAACGGTTTAGGGTGAGCTTACGTGTTATGGTATGGGCTAGTGTTAGCGTACGGCTTAGGATTAGGGAACGGGTTAGGGTAAGGCTTCGGGTAAGGGTTAGGCTTAGGGTTAGGGTTAGCGTTAGGGTTAGGGGACGGGGACGATTTAGGGAACAGGTTAGGGTACGACAACCGTTTAGGGTGAGTGTACGTGTTAGGGTACATGTTAGTGTTAGCGTACGGGTTAGGATTAGGGGACGGGTTACGGTAAAGCTTCGGGTAAGGGTAAGGGTAAGGGTTAGGGTTAGGGTTAGGGTTAGGGTTAGGGGACGGGGCCGGTTTAGGGGACAAGTAAGTGCAGGACAACTGTTTAGGGTGAGCGTACGTGTTAGGGTATGGGTTAGTGTTAGCGTACAGGTTAGGATTAGTGGACGGGTTAGGGTAAGGCTTCGGGTAAGGGTTAGGTTTACGGTTAGGGATAGGGTTAGGGGACAGGGATGGTTTAGGGGACAGGGTAGGGTACGACAAAGGATTAGGGTGAGCGTACGTGTTAGGGTACGGGTTAGTGTTAGCGTACGTTTTAGGATTAGGGGACGGGTTAGTGTAAGGCTTCGGGTAAGTGTTAGGGTTAAGGTTAGGGTTTGGGTTAGGGGACGGGGACGGTTTAGGGGACAGGTTAGGGTACGACAACGGTTTAGGGTGAGCTTACGTGTTAGGGTATGGGTTAGTGTTTGCGTACGTGTTAGGATTAGGGGACGGGTTAGGGTAAGGCTGCGGGTAAGGGCTAGGGTTAGGGTTAGGGTTAGGGTTAGGGGACGGGGACGGTTTAGGGGACAGGTTAGGGTACGACAACGATTTAGGGTGAGAGTACGTGTTAGGGTACGGGTTAGTGTTAGCGTACGGGTTAGAATTAGGGGACGGGTTAGGGTAAGGCTTCGGGTAAGGTTTAGGGTTAGGGTTAGGTTTAGGGGACGGGGACGGTTTAGGGGACAGGTTAGGGTATGACAACGGTTTAGGGTGAGCTTACGTGTTAGGGTATGGGTTAGTGTTAGCGTACGGCTTAGGATTAGGGGACGGGTTAGTGTAAGGCTTCGGGTAAGTGTTAGGCTTAGGGTTAGGGTTAGGGTTAGGGTTAGGGTTAGGGGATGGGGACGGTTTAGGGGACAGGTTAGGGTACGACAACGATTTAGGGTGAGCGTACGTGTTAGGGTACGCGTTAGTGTTAGAGTACGGGTTAGGAGTAGGGGACAGGTTAGGGTAAGGCTTCGGGTAAGGGTTAGGGTTAGGGTTAGAGTTAGGGTTAGGGTTAGCGTTAGGGGAAGGGGACGGTTCAGGGGACAGGTTAGTGTACGACAACAGTTTAGGGTGAGCGTATGTTTTAGGGTATGGGTTAGTGTTAGTGTACGGGTTAGGATTAGGGGACGGGTTAGGGTAAGGCTTCGGGTAAGAGTTAGTGTTAGGGTTAGGGTTAGGGTTAGGAGACGGGGACGGTTTAGGGGACAGCTTAGGGTACAACAACAGTTTAGGGTGAGCGTACGTGTTAGAGTACGGGTTAGTGTTAGCGTACGGGTTAGGATTAGGGGACGGGTTAGGGTAAGGCTTCGGGTAAGGGTTAGGGTTAGGCTCAGGTTTAGGGTTAGTGTTAGGATACGGGGATGGATTAGGAGACAGTTTAGGGTACGACAACGGTTTAGGGTGAGCGTACGTGTTCGGGTACGGGTTAGTGTTACCGTACGGGTTAGGATTAGGGGACGGGTTAGGGTAAGCTTCGGGTAAGGGTTAGTGTTAGGGTTAGGGTTAGGGATGGGGACGGTTTAGGGAACAAGTCAGGGTATGACAACGGTTTAGGGTGAGCTTACGTGTTATGGTATGGGCTAGTGTTAGCGTACGGCTTAGGATTAGGGAACGGGTTAGGGTAAGGCTTCGGGTAAGGGTTAGGCTTAGGGTTAGGGTTAGCGTTAGGGTTAGGGGACGGGGACGATTTAGGGGAACAGGTTAGGGTACGACAACCGTTTAGGGTGAGTGTACGTGTTAGGGTACATGTTAGTGTTAGCGTACGGGTTAGGATTAGGGGACGGGTTAGGGTAAAGCTTCGGGTAAGGGTAAGGGTAAGGGTTAGGGTTAGGGTTAGGGTTAGGGTTAGGGGACGGGGCCGGTTTAGGGGACAAGTAAGTGCAGGACAACTGTTTTAGGGTGAGCGTACGTGTTAGGGTATGGGTTAGTGTTAGCGTACAGGTTAGGATTAGGGGACGGGTTAGTGTAAGGCTTCGGGTAAGTGTTAGGGTTAAGGTTAGGGTTTGGGTTAGGGGACGGGGACGGTTTAGGGGACAGGTTAGGGTACGACAACGGTTTAGGGTGAGCTTACGTGTTAGGGTATGGGTTAGTGTTAGCGTAGGGGTTAGGATTAGGGGACGGGTTAGGGTAAGGCTTCGGGTAAGGGTTAGGGTTAGGGTTAGTGTTAGGGGACAGGGACGGGGACGGTTTAGGGGACAGGTTAGGGTACGACAACGGTTTAGGGTGAGCTTACGTGTTAGGGTATGGGTTAGTGTTAGCGTAGGGGTTAGGATTAGGGGATGGGTTAGGGTAAGGCTTCGGGTAAGGGTTAGGGTCAGGGTTAGGGGACGGGTACGGTTTAGGTGACAGGTTAGGGTACGACAACGTTTTAGGATGAGCGTAAGTGTTATGGTACGGGTTAGTGTTAGCGTACGGCTTAGGATTAGGGGACGGGTTAGTGTAAGGCTTCGGTAAGTGTTAGGGTTAAGGTTAGGGTTTGGGTTAGGGGACGGGGACGGTTTAGGGGACAGGTTAGGGTACGACAACGGTTTAGGGTGAGCTTACGTGTTAGGGTATGGGTTAGTGTTAGCGTAGGGGTTAGGATTAGGGGACGGGTTAGGGTAAGGCTTCGGGTAAGGGTTAGGTTTAGGGTTAGGGTTAGGGGACGGGGACAGGGACGGTTTAGGGGACAGGTTAGGGTACGACAACGGTTTATGGTGAGCGTACGTATTAGGGTACGGGTTAGTGTTAGGGTACGGGTTAGGATTAGGTGACGGGTTAGGGTAAGGCTTCGGGTAAGGGTTAGGGTTAGGTTTAGGGTTAGGGGATGTGGTCGGTTTAGGGAACAGGTCAGGGTACGACAAGGGTTTAGGGTGAGCGTACGTGTTAAGGAATGGGTTAGTGTTAGCGTACAGGTTAGGATTAGGGGACGGGTTAGGGTAAGGCTTCGGGTAAGTGTTAGGGTTATGGTTAGGGGACGGGGACGGTTGGGGACAGGTTAGGGTACGACAACGGTTTAGGGTGAGCTTACGTGTTAGGGTATGATTTAGTGTTAGCGTACGGCTTAGGATTAGGGGACGGGTTAGGGCAAGGCTTCGGGTAAGTTTTAGGCTTAGGATTAGGGTTAGGGTTAGTGTTAGGGGACGGGGACGGTTTAGTGGACAGGTTAGTGTACGACAACGGTTTAGGGTGAGCGTATGTGTTAGGGTATGGGTTAGTGTTAGCGTAAGGGTTAGGATTAGGGGACAGTTTAGTGTAAGGCTTCGGGTAAGGGTTAGGGTTAGGGTTAGGGTTAGTGTTAGGGGACGTGGACGGTTTCAGGGACAGGTTAGTGTATGACAACGGTTTAGGGTGAGCATACGTGTTCGTGTATGGGTTAGTGTTACCGTACAGGTTAGGATAAGGGGACGGGTTAGGGTAAGGCTTCCGGTAAGGGTTAGGGTTACGGTTAGTGGACAGGGACGGTTTAGGGGACAGGTTAGGGTACGACAACGGTTTAGGGTGAGTGTACGTGTTAGGGTACGGGTTAGTGTTAGCGTACGGCTTAGGATTAGGGGACGGGTTAGGGTAAGGCTTCGGGTAAGTTTTAGGGTTAGGCTTAGGTTTAGGGTTAGTGTTAGGATACGGGGATGGATTAGGAGACATGTTAGGGTACGACAACGGTTTAGGGTGAGCGTACGTGTTAGGGTACGGGTTAGTGTTAGCGTACGGGTTAGGATTAGGGGACGGGTTAGGGTAAGGCTTCCGGTAAGGGTTAGGGTCAGGGTTAGGGGACGGGTACGGTTTAGGTGACAGGTTAGGGTACGACGACGTTTTAGGGTGAGCGTACGTGTTATGGTACGGGTTAGTGTTAGCGTACGGCTTAGGATTAGGGGACGGGTTAGTGTAAGGCTTCGGGTAAGGGTTAGGTTTAGAGTTAGGGTTAGGGTTAGGGTTAGGGTTAGGGGACGGGGACGGTTTAGGGGACAGGTTAGGGTACGACAACGGTTTAGGGTGAGCGTACGTGTTAGGGTACGGGTTAGTTTTAGCGTACGGCTTAGGATTAGGGGACGGGTTAGTGTAAGGCTTCGGGTAAGGGTTAGGCTTATGGATAGGGTTAGGGTTAGGGTTAGGGGAAGGGGACGATTTAGGGGACAGGTTAGGGTACGACCACTGTTTAGGGTGAGGGTACGTGTTAGGGTACGGGTTAGTTTTAGCGTACGGTTAGGATTAGGGGATGGGTTAGGGTAAGGGTTCGGGTAAGGGTTAGTGATAGTGTTAGGGTTAGGGTTAGGGGACGGGGATGGTTTAGGGGACAGGTTAGTGTACGACAATGGTTTAGGGTGAGCGTACGTGTTAGGGTACAGGTTAGTGTTATTGTACGTGTTAGGATTAGGGGACGGGTTAGCGTAAGGCTTCGGGTAAGGGTTAGGGTTAGGGTTAGGGTTAGGGGACGGGGACGGTTTAGGGGACAGGTTAGGGTACGACAACGGTTTAAGGTGAGCGTACGTGTTAGGGTACGGGTTAGTGTTAGCGTACGGGTTAGGATTAGGGGACGGGTTAGGGTAAGGCTTCGGGTAAGGGTTAGTCTTAGGGTTAGTGTTAGGGTTAGGTTTAGGGGACGTGGAAGGTTTAGGAGACAGGTTAGGGTACGACAACGGTTTAGGGTGAGCGTACGTGTTAGGGTAAGGGTTAGTGTTAGCGTAGGTTAGGATTAAGGGACAGGTTAGGGTAAGGCTTCGGGTAAAACTTAGGTTTAGGGTTAGGGTTAGGGTTAGGGGACGGGGACGGTTTAGGGGACAGGTTAGGGTATGACAACGGTTTAGGGTGAGCGTACGTGTTAGGGTACGGTTTAGTGTTAGCGTACGGGTTAGGATTAGGGGACGGGTTAGAGTAAGGCTTTGGGTAAGGTTTAGGGTCAGGGTTAGGTTTAGGGTTAGTGGACGGGGACGGTTTAGGGGACTGGTTAGTGTACAACAACGGTTTAGGTTGAGCGTATCTGTTAGGGTACAGGATAGTGTTAGCGTACGGGTTAGGATTAGGGGACGGGTTAGGGTAAGGCTTCGGGTAAGGGTTAGTGTTAGGGTTAGGGTTAGGGGATGGGGAAGGTTTAGGGGACAGGTTAGGGTACGACAACGGTTTAGGGGGAGCATACGTGTTAGGGTACAGGTTAGTGTTAGCGTACTGGTTAGGATTAGGGGACGGGTTAGGGTAAGGCTTCGGATAAGAGTTAGGGTTAGGGTTAGGGTTAGGTTTATGGGACAGGGACTGCTTAGTGGACAGGTTAGGGATTACAACGGATTAGGGTGAGCGTATGTGTTGGGGTACGGGTTAGTGTTAGCGTACGGTTTAGGATTAGGGGACGGGTTAGGGTAAGGCTTCTGGTAAGGGTTAGGGTTAGGTTTACGGTTAGGGGACGGGGACGGTTTAGGGGACAGGTTAGGGTACGACAACGGTTTAGGGTGAGCGTACGTGTTAGGATACGGGTTAGTGTTAGCGTACGGGTTAGGATTAGGGGAAGGGTTAGAGTAAGGCTTCGGGTAAGGGTTAGGGTTAGGGTTAGAGTTAGGTTTAGGGGACGGGGACGGTTTAGGGGACAGGTTAGGGTACGACAACGGTTTAGGGTGAGCGTACGTGTTAGGGAATGGGTTAGTGTTGGCATACGGGTTAGGACTAAGGGACGTGTTAGGGTAAGGCTTCGGGTAAGGGTTAGGCTTAGGGTTAGGGTTAGGGTTTGGGTTAGGGGTCGGGGACGGTTTAGGGGACAGGTTAGGGTACGACAACGGTTTATGGTGAGCGTACGTGTTAGGGTACGGTTTAGTGTTAGCGTACGGGTTAGGATTATGGGACGGGTTAGGGTAAGGCTTCGGGTAAGGGTTAGGGATAGGTTTAGGGTTAGGGTTAGGGGACGGGGACGGTTTAGTGGACAGGTTAGGGTACGACAACGGTTTAGGGTGAGCATACGATTAGGGTATAGGTTAGTGTTAGCGTATGGCTTAGGATTAGGGGACAGGTTAGGGTAAGGCTTCGGGTAAGGGTTAGGTTTACGGTTAGGGTTAGGGTTAGGGGACGGGTACGGTTTAGGCGACAGGGTAGGGTACGACAACGGTTTAGGTTGAGCGTACGTGTTAGGGTATGGGTTAGTGTTAGCGTACGGGTTAGGATAAGGGGACGGGTTAGTGTAAGGCTTCGGGTAAGTGTTAGGGTTAAGGTTAGGGTTTGGGTTAGGAGACGGGGACGGTTTAGGGGACAGGTTAGGGTACGACAACGGTTTAGGGTGAGCTTACGTGTTAGGGTATGGGTTAGTGTTAGCTTACGGTTTAGGATTAGGTGACGGGTTAGCGTAAGGCTCCGGGTTAGGGTTAGGTTTAGGGTTAGGGTTAGGGGATGGGGACGGTTTAGGGAACAGGTCAGGGTACGACAACGGTTTAGGGTGAGCGTACCTTTTAGGTTACGGGTTAGTGTTAGCGTACGGGTCAGGATTAGGGGACGGGTTAGGGTAAGGCTTCGGGTAAGTGTTAGGGTTAGGGTAAGGGGACGGGGACGGTTTAGGGGACAGGTTAGGGTACGACAACGGTTTAGGGTGAGCTTACGTGTTAAGGTATGGGCTAGTGTTAGCGTACGGCTTAGGATTAGGGGACGGGTTAGGGTAAGGCTTCGGGTAAGGGTTAGGCTTAGGTTTAGGGTTAGGGTTAGGGTTAGGTGATGGGGACGGTTTAGGTGACAGGTTAGGGTACGACAACGGTTTAGGGTGAGCGTACGTGTTAGGGTACGGGTTAGTGTTAGCGTACGGGTTAGGATTAGGGGACGGGTTAGTACAAGGCTTCTGGTAAATGTTAGAATTAGGGTTAGGGTTAGGGTTAGGGTTAGGGGACTGGGACATTTTAGGGGACAGGTTAGGGTACAACAACGGTTTAGGGTGAGCGTACGTGTTACGGTATGGGTTAGTGTTAGCGTACGGCTTAGGATTAGGGGACGGGTTAGGGTAAGGCTTCGGGTAATGGTTAGGGTTAGGGTTAGGGTTAGGGTTAGGGTTATGGGATGGGGACGGTTTAGGGGACAGGTTTGGTTACGACAATTGTTTAGGGTGAGCGTACGTGTTACTGTACGGTTTAGTGTTAGCGTATGGCTTAGGATTAGGGGACGGGTTAGGGTAAGGCTTCGGGTAAGGATTAGGGTTAGGTTTAGGGTTAGGATTAGGGGACGGGGACGGTTTAGGGGACAGGTTAGGGTACGACAACGATTTAGGGTGAGCGTACGTGTTAGGGTACGATTTAGTGTTAGCGTACGTGTTAGGATTAGGGGACGGGTTAGTGTAAGGCTTCGGGTAAGTGTTAGGGTTAGGTTTAGGTTTAGGGTTAGGGGACGGGGACGGTTTAGGGGACAGGTTAGAATACGACAACGGTTTAAGGTGAGCGTAGGTGTTGGGGTACGGGTTAGTGTTAGCGTACGGGTTAGGATTAGGGGACGGGTTAGGGTAAGGCTTCGGGTAAGGGTTAGTCTTAGGGTTAGTGTTAGGGTTAGGTTTAGGGGACGTGGAAGGTTTAGGAGACAGGTTAGGGTACGACAACGGTTTAGGGTGAGCGTACGTGTTAGGGTAAGGGTTAGTGTTAGCGTAGGTTAGGATTAAGGGACAGGTTAGGGTAAGGCTTCGGGTAAAACTTAGGTTTAGGGTTAGGGTTAGGGTTAGGGGACGGGGACGGTTTAGGGGACAGGTTAGGGTATGACAACGGTTTAGGGTGAGCGTACGTGTTAGGGTACGGTTTAGTGTTAGCGTACGGGTTAGGATTAGGGGACGGGTTAGGGTAAGGCTTTCGGTAAGGTTTAGGGTTAGGGTTAGGTTTAGGGTTAGTGGACGGGGACGGTTTAGGGGATTGGTTAGTGTACAACAACGGTTTAGGTTGAGCGTATCTGTTAGGGTACAGGATAGTGTTAGCGTACGGGTTAGGATTAGGGGACGGGTTAGGGTAAGGCTTCGGGTAAGGGTTAGTGTTAGGGTTAGGGTTAGGGGATGGGGAAGGTTTAGGGGACAGGTTAGGGTACGACAACGGTTTAGGGGGAGCATACGTGTTAGGGTACAGGTTAGTGTTAGCGTACTGGTTAGGATTAGGGGACGGGTTAGGGTAAGGCTTCGGGTTAGAGTTAGGGTTAGGGTTAGGGTTAGGTTTAGGGGACAGGGACTGCTTAGTGGACAGGTTAGGGATTACAACGGATTAGGATGAGCGTATGTGTTGGGGTACGGGTTAGTGTTAGCGTACGGTTTAGGATTAGGGGACGGGTTAGGGTAAGGCTTCTGGTAAGGGTTAGGGTTAGGTTTACGGTTAGGGGACGGGGACGGTTTAGGGGACAGGTTAGGGTACGACAACGGTTTAGGGTGAGCGTACGTGTTAGGATACGGGTTAGTGTTAGCGTACGGGTTAGGATTAGGGGAAGGGTTAGAGTAAGGCTTCGGGTAAGTGTTAGGGTTAGGGTTAGAGTTAGGTTTAGGGGACGGGGACGGTTTAGGGGACAGGTTAGGGTACGACAACGGTTTAGGGTGAGCGTACGTGTTAGGGAATGGGTTAGTGTTGGCATACGGGTTAGGACTAAGGGACGTGTTAGGGTAAGGCTTCGGGTAAGGGTTAGGCTTAGGGTTAGGGTTAGGGTTTGGGTTAGGGGTCGGGGACGGTTTAGGGGACAGGTTAGGGTACGACAACGGTTTATGGTGAGCGTACGTGTTAGGGTACGGTTTAGTGTTAGCGTACGGGTTAGGATTATGGGACGGGTTAGGGTAAGGCTTCGGGTAAGGGTTAGGGATAGGTTTAGGGTTAGGGTTAGGGGACGGGGACGGTTTAGTGGACAGGTTAGGGTACGACAACGGTTTAGGGTGAGCATACGATTAGGGTATAGGTTAGTGTTAGCGTATGGCTTAGGATTAGGGGACAGGTTAGGGTAAGGCTTCGGGTAAGGGTTAGGTTTACGGTTAGGGTTAGGTTTAGGGGACGGGTACGGTTTAGGCGACAGGGTAGGGTACGACAACGGTTTAGGTTGAGCATACGTGTTAGGGTATGGGTTAGTGTTAGCGTACGGGTTAGGATAAGGGGACGGGTTAGTGTAAGGCTTCGGGTAAGTGTTAGGGTTAAGGTTAGGGTTTGGGTTAGGAGACGGGGACGGTTTAGGGGACAGGTTAGGGTACGACAACGGTTTAGGGTGAGCTTACGTGTTAGTGTTAGCTTACGGTTTAGGATTAGGTGACGGGTTAGCGTAAGGCTCCGGGTAAGGGTTAGGTTTAGGGTTAGGGTTAGGGGATGGGGACGGTTTAGGGAACAGGTCAGGGTACGACAACGGTTTAGGGTGAGCGTACCTTTTAGGTTACGGGTTAGTGTTAGCGTACGGGTTAGGATTAGGGGACGGGTTAGTGTAAGGCTTCGGGTAAGTGTTAGGGTTAGGGTTAGGGGACGGGGACGGTTTAGGGGACAGGTTAGGGTACGACAACGGTTTAGGGTGAGCTTACGTGTTAGGGTATGGGCTAGTGTTAGCGTACGGCTTAGGATTAGGGGACGGGTTAGGGTAAGGCTTCGGAAAAGGGTTAGGCTTAGGTTTAGGGTTAGGGTTAGGGTTAGGTGACGGGGACGGTTTAGGTGACAGGTTAGGGTACGACAACGGTTTAGGGTGAGCGTACATGTTAGGGTACGGGTTAGTGTTAGCGTACGGGTTAGGATTAGGGGACGGGTTAGTACAAGGCTTCTGGTAAATGTTAGAATTAGGGTTAGGGTTAGGGTTAGGTTTAGGGGACGGGGACATTTTAGGGGACAGGTTAGGGTACAACAACGGTTTAGGGTGAGCGTACGTGTTACGGTATGGGTTAGTGTTAGCGTACGGCTTAGGATTAGGGGACGGGTTAGGGTAAGGCTTCGGGTAATGGTTAGGGTTAGGGTTAGGGTTAGGGTTAGGGTTATGGGATGGGGACGGGTTAGGGGACAGGTTTGGTTACGACAATTGTTTAGGGTGAGCGTACGTGTTAGTGTACAGTTTAGTGTTAGCGTATGGCTTAGGATTAGGGGACGGGTTAGGGTAAGGCTTCGGGTAAGGATTAGGGTTAGGTTTAGGGTTAGGATTAGGGGACGGGGACGGTTTAGGGGACAGATTAGGGTACGACAACGATTTAGGGTGAGCGTACGTGTTAGGGTACGATTTAGTCTTAGCGTACGTGTTAGGATTAGGGGACGGGTTAGTGTAAGGCTTCGGGTAAGTGTTAGGGTTAGGTTTAGGGTTAGGGTTAGGGGACGGGGACGGTTTAGGGGACAGGTTAGAATACGACAACGGTTTAAGGTGAGCGTAGGTGTTGGGGTACGGGTTAGTGTTAGCTTGCGGGTTATGATTAGGGGACGGGTTAGGGTAAGGCTTCGGGTAAGGCTTAGGGTTAGGGTTAGGGGAAAGGGACGGTTTAGGGGACAGGTTAGGGTACGACAACGGTTTAGGGTGAGCGTAAGTATTAGGGTACGGGTTAGTGTTAGCATACGGCTTAGGATTAGTGGACGGGTTAGGGTAAGGCTTCCGGTAAGTGTTAGGGTTAGGGTTAGGTTTAGGGTTAGGGTTAGGGGACGGGGACGGTTTAGGGGACAGGTTATGGTACGACAAAGGTTTAGGGTGAGCATACGTGTTAGGGTACGGGTTAGTGTTAGCTTGCGGGTTAGGATTAGGGGACAGGTTAGGGTAAGGCTTCGGGTAAGGATTAGGGTTAGGGTTAGGGTTAGGGGACGGGGACGGTTTAGGGAACGGTTAGGGTACGACAACGGTTTAGGTTGAGCGTACGTGTTAGGGTACGGGTTAGTGTTAGCGTAAGGGTTAGGATTAGGGGACTGGTTAGCGTAAGGCTTCGGGTAAGGTTTAGGAATAGGGTTAGTTTTAGAGTTAGGGGATGGGGACGGTTTTGGAGACAGGTTAGGGTACGACAACGGTTTAGGGTGAGCGTAAGTGTTAGGGTACGGGTTAGTGTGAGCGTACTGGTTAGGATTAGGGTACGTGTTAGCGTAAGGCTTCGGGTAACGGTTAGGGTTAGGGTTAGGGGACAGGGACGGTTTAGGGGACAGGTTAGGGTACGACAACGGTTTAGGGTGAGCGTACGTGTTAGGGTACGGGTTAGTGTTAGCGTACGGCTTAGGATTAGGGGACGGGTTAGGGTATGGCTTCGGGTAAGGGTTAGGGTTAGGGTTAGGGAACGGGGACGGTTTAGGTGACAGGTTAGGGTACGACAAAGATTTAGAGTGAGCGTTCGTGTTAGGGTACGGGTTAGTGTTAGCGGACGGGTTAGGATTAGGCGACGGGTTAGGGGAAGGCTTCGGGTAAGTGTTAGGGTTAGTGTTAGGGTTCGGGTTATGGGACAGGGACGGTTAAGGGGACAAGTTAGGGTATGACAACGGTTTAGGGTGAGCGTACGTGTTAGGGCACGGGTTAGTGTTAGCATACGTGTTAGTATTAGGGTACGGTTTAGGGTAAGGCTTCGGGTAAGTGTTAGGGTTAGGGTTAGGTTTAAGGGACGGGGACAGTTTAGGGGACAGGTTAGGGTACGACAACGGTTTAGGGTGTGTGTACGTGTTATGGCACGGGTTAGTGTTATCGTACGGGTTTGGATTTTGGGACGGGTTATGGTAAGGCTTCGGGTAAGGGTTAGGGTTAGGGTTAGGGTTAGCTTTAGGGGACGGGGACGGTTTAGGGGACAGGTTAGTGTACGACAACGGTTTAGGGTGAGCATACGTGTTAGGGTATGGGTTAGTGGTAGCGTACGGATTAGGATTAGGGGACGGGTTAGGCTAAGGCTTCGGGTAAGTGTTAAGGTTACGGTTAGGATTAGGGGATGGGGACGGTTTAGGTGACAGGTTAGGGTACAACAACGGTTTAGTGTGAGCCTACATGTTAGGGTACGGTTGAGTGTTAGCGTATGGGTTAGGATTAGGGGACGGTTTAGGGTAAGGCTTCGGGTAAGGGTTAGGGTTAGGGTTAGGGTTAGGGTTAGGGTTAGGGCATGGGGACGGTTTAGGGGACAGGTTAGCGTACGACAATGGTTTAGGGTGAGCATACATGTTAGGGTATGAGTGAGTGTTAGCGTACGGGTTAGGATTAGGGGACGGGTTAGTGTAAGGCTTCGGATAAGGGTTAGGGTTAGGTTTAGGGTTAGGTTTAAGTTTAGGGGACGGGGACGGTGTAGGCGACAGGTTAGTGTACAACAACGGTTTAGGGTGAGCGTACGTGTTAGGGTACGGGTTAGGGTTAGGGTTAGGATTAGGGGACGGGTTAGGGTAAGGCTTCGGGTAAGGTTTAGGGGTAGGGTTAGGGTTAGGGATCGGGGATGGGGACGGTTTAGGGGACAGGTTAGGGTACGACAACGGTTTAGGTTGAGCGTACGTGTTAGGGTACGGCTTAGTGTTAGTGTACGGGTTAGGATTAGGGGACGGGTTAGGGTAAGGCTTCGGGTAAGTGTTAGGGTTAGGGTTAGGTTTAGGGTTAGGGGACGGGGACGGGTACGGATTACGGGACAGGTTAGGGTACGACAACGGTTTAGGGTGAGCGTACGTGGTAGGCTACAGGTTAGTGTTAGCGTATGGTTTAGGATTAGGGGACGGGTTAGGGTAAGGCTTCGGGTAAGGGTTACAGTTAGGGTTAGGTTTAGGGTTAGGTCACGGGGACGGTTTAGGGGACAGGTTAGGGTACGAAAACGGTTTAGGGTGAGAGTACATGTTACGGTACGGGTTAGTGTGAGCGTACGGGTTAGGATTAGGGCATGGGTTAGGGTAAGACTTCGGGTAAGTGTTAGGGTTAGGGTTAGGGGACAGGGACAGTTTAGCGGACATGTTAGGGTACGACAATGGTTTAGTGTGAGCGTACGTGTTAGGGTAGGAGTTAGTGTTAGCGTATGGGTTAGAATTAGGTGAAGGGTTAGGGTAAGGCTTCGGGTAAGGGTTAGGGTTAGGTTTAGGGTTAGGGTTAGGGTAAGAGGACGGGAACGGTTTAGGGGATAGGTTAGGGTACGACAACGGTTTAGGGTGAGTGTACGTGTTATGGTAAGGGTTAGTGTTAGCGTACGAGTTAGTATTAGGGGACCGGTTAGGGTAAGGCTTCGGGTAAGTGTTAGTGTTAGGGTTAGGGTTAGGGTTAGGGGACGGGGACGGTTTAGGGGACAGGTTAGGGTACGACAATTGTTTAGGGTGAGCGTACGTGTTAGGGTACGAGTTAGTGTTAGCGTACGGGTTAGGCTTAAGGCATGGGTTAGGGTACGGCTTCGGGTAAGTGTTAGGGTTAGGGTTAGGGTTAGGGTTAGGCGACAGTGATGGTTTAGGGGATAGGTTAGGGTACGACAACAGTTTAGAGTGAGCGGACGTGTTAGGGTATGGGTTAGTGTTAGCGTACAGGTTAGGATTAGGGAACGGGTCAGGGAAAGGCTTCGGGTAAGGGTTATGGTTAGGGTTAGGGTTAGGGTTAGGGGAGGGGGACGGTTTAGGGGACAGGTAAGGATACGACAACGGTTAAGGGTGAGCGTACGTGTTATGGTACGGGTGAGTGTTAGCGTACGAGTTAGGATTAGGGGAGGGGTTAGGGTAAGGTTTAGGGTTAGGATTAGGGTTAGGGTTAGGGGACGGGGACGGTTTAGGGGACAGGTTAGGGTACGACAACGATTTAGGGTGAGCATACGTGTTATGGTACGGGTCAGTGTTAGCGTACGAGTTAAGATTAGGGGACGGGTTAGGGTAAGGCTTCGGGTAAGGGTTAGCGTTAGGGTTAGGGTTAGGGTTAGGGGACGGGGACGGTTTAGGGGACAGGTTAGGGTACGACAACGTTTTAGGGTGAGCGTACGTGTTAGGGTACGAGTTAGTGTTAGCATACGGATTAGGATTAGGGCATGGGTTAGGGTAAGGCTTCGTGTAAGGGTTAGAGTTAGGGTTAGCGTTAGGGCCGGGGACAGTTTAGGGGAGAGTTTAGGGTACAACAACGGTTTAGGGTGTGCGTACGTGTTAGGGTACGGGTTAGTGTTATCGTACGGGTTTGGATTTGGGGACGGGTTATGGTAAGGCTTCGGGTAAGGGTTAGGGTTAGGGTTAGGGTTAGCTTTAGGGGACGGGGATGGTTTAGCGGACAGGTTAGTGTACGACAATGGTTTAGGGTGAGTGTACGTGTTAGGGTACGGGTTAGTGTTAGCGTACGGTTAGGATTAGGGGACGGGTTAGGGTAAGGCTTCGGGTAAGGTTTAGGGTTAGGTTTAGGGTTTGGGTTAGGGTTAGGGGACGAGGACGGTTTAGGGGACAGGTTAGGGTACGACAATGTTTTAGGGTGAGCGTACGTGTTAAGGTAAGGATTAGTGTTAGAGTACGGGTTAGGATTAGGAGACAGGTTAGGTTAAGGCTTCGGGTAAGGGTTAGGGTTAGTGTTAGGGTTAGGGGACGGGGACGGGGACGGTTTAGGGGATAGGTTAGGGTACAACAACGGTTTAGGATGAGCGTACGTGTTAGGGTATGGGTTAGTGTTAGCGTACGGGTTAGGATTATGGTATGGGTTAGGGTAAGGCTTCGGATAAGTGTTAGGTTTAGGGTTAGGGTTAGGGTTAGGGTTACGGTTAGGGGACGGGGACGGTATAGGGGACAGTTTAGTTTATGACAACGGTTTAGGGTGAGCGTACGTGTTAGGGTACGGGTTAGTGTTAGCGTACGGTTTAGGATTAGGAGACGGGTTAGGTTAAGGCTTCTGGTAAGGGTTAGGGTTAGGGTTAGGGTACGGGTTAGGGGACGGGGACGCTTTAGGAGACAGGTTAGGGTACGAAAACGGTTTAGGGTGAGCGTAAGTGTTAGGGTATGTGTTAGTGTCAGCGTACGGGATAGGATTAGGGGACGGGTTAGTGTAAGGCTTCGGGTAAGGGTTAGGGTTAGGGTTATGGTTAGGGTTAGGGGACGGGGACGGTTTAGGGGACAGGTTAGTGTACGACAACGGTTTAGGGTGAGCGTACGTGTTAGGGTATGGGTTAGTGGTAGCGTACGGATTAGGATTAGGGGACGGGTTAGCCTAAGGCTTCGGGTAAGTGTTAAGGTTACGGTTAGGATTAGGGGATGGGGACGGTTTAGGTGACAGGTTAGGGTACAACAACGGTTTAGTGTGAGCCTACATGTTAGGGTACGGTTGAGTGTTAGCGTATGGGTTAGGATTAGGGGACGGTTTAGGGTAAGGCTTCGGGTAAGGGTTAGGGTTAGGGTTAGGGTTAGGGTTAGGGTTAGGGCATGGGGACGGTTTAGGGGACAGGTTAGCGTACGACAACGGTTTAGGGTGAGCATACATGTTAGGGTATGGGTGAGTGTTAGCGTACGGTTTAGGATTAGGGGACGGGTTAGTGTAAGGCTTCGGGTAAGGGTTAGGGTTAGGTTTAGGGTTAGGTTTAAGTTTAGGGGACGGGGACGGTGTAGGCGACAGGTTAGTGTACAACAACGGTTTAGGGTGAGCGTACGTGTTAGGGTACGGGTTAGGTTTAGGGTTAGGATTAGGGGACGGGTTAGGGTAAGGCTTCGGGTAAGGTTTAGGGGTAGGGTTAGGGTTAGGGATCGGGGATGGGGACGGTTTAGGGGACAGGTTAGGGTACGACAACGGTTTAGGTTGAGCGTACGTGTTAGGGTACGGCTTAGTGTTAGTGTACGGGTTAGGATTAGGGGACGGGTAAGGGTAAGGCTTCGGGTAAGTGTTAGGGTTAGGGTTAGGTTTAGGGTTAGGGGACGGGGACGGGGACGGATTACGGGACAGGTTAGGGTACGACAACGGTTTAGGGTGAGCGTACGTGGTAGGCTACAGGTTAGTGTTAGCGTATGGTTTAGGATTAGGGGACGGGTTAGGGTAAGGCTTCGGGTAAGGGTTACAGTTAGGGTTAGGTTTAGGGTTAGGTCACGGGGACGGTTTAGGGGACAGGTTAGGGTACGAAAACGGTTTAGGGTGAGAGTACATGTTACGGTACGGGTTAGTGGGAGCGTACGGGTTAGGATTAGGGCATGGGTTAGGGTAAGACTTCGGGTAAGTGTTAGGGTTAGGGTTAGGGGACAGGGACAGTTTAGCGGACAGGTTAGGGTACGACAATGGTTTAGTGTGAGCGTACGTGTTAGGGTAGGAGTTAGTGTTAGCATATGGGTTAGAATTAGGTGAAGGGTTAGGGTAAGGCTTCGGGTAAGTTTTAGGGTTAGGGTTAGGGTTAGGGGACAGGGACGGTTTAGGGGACAGGTTAGGGTACGACAATGGTTTTCGGTGAGCGTACATGTTAGGGAACGTGTTAGTATTAATGTACGGTTTAGGATTAGGGGACGGGTTAGTGTAAGGCTTCAGGTAAGGGTTAGGGTTAGGGTTAGGGTTAGGGTTAGGGGACGGGTACGGTTTAGGGGACAGGTAAGCGTACCACAACGGTTTAGGGTGAGCGTACGTGTTAGGGTACGGGTTAGTGTTAGCGTACGGGTTAGGATTAGTGGACGGGTTACGGTAAGGCTTCGGGTAAGAGTTAGGCTTAGGGTTAGGGTTACGTTTAGGGTTAGGGCACGGGGACCGTTTAGCGGACAGGTTAGGTTACGACAACGGCGTAGGGTGAGCGTACGTGCTAGGGTACGGTTTAGTGTTAGCGTACGGGTTAGGATTAGGGGATGGGTTAGGGTAAGTCTTCGGGTAAGGTTTAGGGTTAGGGTTAGGGTTAGGGTTAGGGGATGGGGACGGTTTAGGGGACATGTTAGGGTACTACAGTGGTTTCGGGTGACTGTACGCGTTAGGGTACGGGTGTTAGCGTACAGGTTAGGATCAGGGGACGGGTTAGGGTAAGGCTTCGGGTAAGGGTGAGGGTTAGTGTTAGGGTTAGGGTTAGCGTTAGGGGATGGGGACGGTTTAGGGGACGTGTTAGGGTACGACAACCGTTTAGGGTGAGCGTACGTTTTAGGGTAAGTGTTAGTGATAGCGTACGGTTTAGCATTAGAGGACGTGTTAGGGTAAGGCAACGGGTAAGTTTTAGGGTTAGTGTTAGGGTTAGGGTTAGGGTTAGGGAATGGGGAAGGTTTAGGGGACAGGTTAGGGTACGACAACCGTTTATGGTGAGCGTACGTGTTAAGATACGGGTTAGTGTTAGCGTATGGTTTAGGATTAGGGGACGGGTTAGGGTAAGGCTTCGGGAAAGTGTTAGGGTTAGGGTTAGGGTTAGGTTTAGTGTTAGGGAACGGGGACGCTTTAGAGGACAGGTCATGGTACGACAACCATTTAGGGTGAGCGTACGTGTTATGTTACGGGTTAGTGTTAGCGTACGAGTTAGGATTAGGGGAGGTGTTAGGGTAAGGCTTCGGGTAAGGGTTAGTGTTAGGGTTAGGGTTAGGGGACGGGGACGGTTGAGGGGACAGGTTAGGGTACGACAACGGTTTAGTGTGAGCGTACGTGTTAGGGTACGAGTTAGTGTTAGCGTACGGTTTAGGATTAGGGCACGGGTTAGAGTAAGACCTCCGGTAAGAGTTAGGGTTAGGGTTAGGGTTAGGGGACGGGGACGGTTTAGGGGAGAGTTTAGGGTACAAAAACGGTTCAGGGTGTCCGTACGTGTTAGGGTACGGGTTAGTGTTAGCGTAAGGGTTGGGATTAAGGGACGGGTTAGGGTAAGACTTCGGTTAAGGGTTAGGGTTAGGGTTAGGGTTAGGGTTAGGGGACGGTGACGGTTTAGGGGACAGGTTAGGGGACGACAACGGTTTAGGGGGAGCGTACCTGTTAGGGTACGGGTTAGTGTTAGCGTACGGGTTAGGATTAGGGGACGGGTTAGTGTAAGGCTTCGGGTAAGGGTTAGGGTTATGGTAAGGGGACGGAGATGAGGATTGTTTAGGGGATAGGTTAGTGTATGACAAGGGTTTAGGGTGAGCGTACGTTTTAGGGTAAGGGTGAGTGTTAACGTACGGGTTAGGATTAGGGGACGGGTTAGGGTAAGGCTTCGGGTAAGCGTTAGAGTTAGGGTTAGGGTTAGGGTAAGGGGACAGGTACGGTTTAGGGGACAGGTTAGGGTACGACAACGGTTTAGGATGAGCGTACGAGTTAGGGTATGGGTGAGTGTTAGCGTACGGGTTAGGGTTAGGGGACGGGTTAAGTTAAGGCTTCGGGTAAGGTTTAGGGTTACGGTTAGGGTTAGGGTTAGGGGACGGGGACCGTTGAGGGGACAGGTTATGGTACGACAACGGTTTAGGGTGAGCGTACGTGTTAGGGTACGGGTGAGTTTTAGCCTACGGATTAGGATTAGGGGACGGTTTAGGGTAAGGCTTTGGGTAAGGGTTAGGGTTAGGGTTAGGGTTAGGGTTAGGGGACGGGGACGGTTTAGGGGACAGGTTAGGGTACGACAACGGTTTAGGGTGAGCGTACGTGTTAGGGTATGGGTTAGTGTTAGCGTATGGATTAGAATTAGGGGACGGGTTAGGGTAAGGCTTCGGGTAAGGGTTACAGTTAGGGTTAGGTTTAGGGTTAGGGGACGGGAACGGTTTAGGGGACAGGTTAGGGTACGACAACGGTTTAGGGTGATCATAGGTGTTAGGTTATGGGTTAGAGTTATCGTATGGGTTAGGATTTTGGGACGGGTTAGGGTAAGTCTTCGGGTAAGGGTTAGGTTTAGGGTAAGGGTTAGGTTTAGGGTTAGGGGATGGGGACGGTTTAGGGGACAGGTTAGGGTACGACAATGGTTTAGGGTGAGCGTACGTGTTAGGGTACGGATTAGTGTTAGCGTACGGGTTAGGATTAGGGGACGGGTTAGGGTAAGGCTTCGGGTAAGTGTTAGGGTTAGGGTTGGGGTTAGGTCTAGGGTTAGGGGACGAGGACCGTTTAGGGGACAGGTTAGTGTATGACAACGGTTTAGAGTGAGCATACGTGTTAGGGTACGGGTTAGTGTTAGTGTATGGTTTAGGATAAGGGGACGGGTTAGGGTAAGGCTTCGTGTAAGGGTTATGGTTAGGGTTAGGGTTAGGGAACAGGGACGGGGACGGTTAGGGGACAGGTTAGGGTACGATAACAGTTTAGGGTGAGCGTATGTGTTAGGGTACGGGTTAGTGTTAGCTTACGGGTTAGGATTAGGGGGCGGGTTAGTGTAAGGCTTCGGGAAAGTGTTAGCGTTAGGGTTAGGGTTAGGGTTAGGGGACGGGGACGGTTTAAGGGAGAGGTTAGGGTACGACAACGGTTTAGGGTGAGCGTACGTGTTAGGGTACGGTTTAGTGTTAGCGTACGAGTTAGGATTAGGGGACGGGTTAGGGTAAGGCTTCGGGTTAGGGTTAGGGTTAGGGTTAGGGTTAGGGTTAGGGGACGAGGACGGTTTAGGGGACATGTTACGGTACGACAACGGTTTAGGGTGAGCGTACGTGTTAGGGTACGGTTTAGTGATAGCGTACGGGTTAGGATTAGGGGACGGGTTAGTGTAAGGCTTCGGGTAAGTGTTAGGGTTAGGTTTAGGGTTAGGGTTAGGGGACGGGGACACTTTAGAGGGCAGGTTAGGGTACGAAAACTGTTTAGGGTGAGCATACGTGTTAGGGTATGGGTTAGTGTTAGCGTACGGTTTAGGATTAAGGGACGGGTTAGTGTAAGGCTTCGGGTAAGGGTTAGGGTTAGGGTTATGGTTAGGGTTAGGGTTAGGGGACGGGGACGGTTTAGGGGACAGGTTAGGGTACGACAACGGTTTAGGGTGAGCGTACGTGTTAGGGTATGGGTTAGTGTTAGCGTATGGATTAGAATTAGGGGACGGGTTAGGGTAAGGCTTCGGGTAAGGGTTACAGTTAGGGTTAGGTTTAGGGTTAGGGGACGGGAACGGTTTAGGGGACAGGTTAGGGTACGACAACGGTTTAGGGTGATCATAGGTGTTAGGTTATGGGTTAGAGTTATCGTATGGGTTAGGATTTTGGGACGGGTTAGGGTAAGTCTTCGGGTAAGGGTTAGGTTTAGGGTAAGGGTTAGGTTTAGGGTTAGGGGATGGGGACGGTTTAGGGGACAGGTTAGGGTACGACAATGGTTTAGGGTGAGCGTACGTGTTAGGGTACGGATTAGTGTTAGCGTACGGGTTAGGATTAGGGGACGGGTTAGGGTAAGGCTTCGGGTAAGTGTTAGGGTTAGGGTTGGGGTTAGGTCTAGGGTTAGGGGACGAGGACCGTTTAGGGGACAGGTTAGTGTATGACAACGGTTTAGAGTGAGCATACGTGTTAGGGTACGGGTTAGTGTTAGTGTATGGTTTAGGATAAGGGGACGGGTTAGGGTAAGGCTTCGTGTAAGGGTTATGGTTAGGGTTAGGGTTAGGGAACAGGGACGGGGACGGTTAGGGGACAGGTTAGGGTACGATAACAGTTTAGGGTGAGCGTATGTGTTAGGGTACGGGTTAGTGTTAGCTTACGGGTTAGGATTAGGGGGCGGGTTAGTGTAAGGCTTCGGGAAAGTGTTAGCGTTAGGGTTAGGGTTAGGGTTAGGGGACGGGGACGGTTTAAGGGAGAGGTTAGGGTACGACAACGGTTTAGGGTGAGCGTACGTGTTAGGGTACGGTTTAGTGTTAGCGTACGAGTTAGGATTAGGGGACGGGTTAGGGTAAGGCTTCGGGTTAGGGTTAGGGTTAGGGTTAGGGTTAGGGTTAGGGGACAAGGACGGTTTAGGGGACATGTTACGGTACGACAACGGTTTAGGGTGAGCGTACGTGTTAGGGTACGGTTTAGTGATAGCGTACGGGTTAGGATTAGGGGACGGGTTAGTGTAAGGCTTCGGGTAAGTGTTAGGGTTAGGTTTAGGGTTAGGGTTAGGGGACGGGGACACTTTAGAGGGCAGGTTAGGGTACGAAAACTGTTTAGGGTGAGCATACGTGTTAGGGTATGGGTTAGTGTTAGCGTACGGTTTAGGATTAAGGGACGGGTTAGTGTAAGGCTTCGGGTAAGGGTTAGGGTTAGGGTTATGGTTAGGGTTAGGGTTAGGGGACGGGGACGGTTTAGGGGACAAGTTAGGGTACGACAACGGTTTAGTGTGAGCGTACGTGTTAGGGTACGGGTTAGTGCTAGCGTATGGGTTAGGATTAGTGGACGGGTTAGTGTAAGGCTTCGGGTAAGTGTTAGTTTTAGGGTTAGGGTTAGGGTTAGTGTTAGGGGACGGGGACTGTTTAGGGGACAGGTTAGGGTACGACAACGGTTTAGGGTGAGCGTACGTGTTAGGGTACGTGTTAGTGTTAGGATTAAGGGACGGGTTATGGTAAGGCTTTGGGTAAGCATTAGGGGTAGGGTTAGGGTTAGGGTTAGGGGACGGGGATTGGTACGGTTTAGGGGACAGGTTAGGGTACGACAACGGTTTAGGGTGAGCGTACGTGTTAGGGTACGGTTTAATGTTAGCGTACGGTTTAGGATTAGGGGACCGGTTAAGTTAAGGCTTCGGGTAAGTGTCAGGGATAGGTTTCGGGTTAGGGTTAGGGGATGGGGACGGTTTAGGTGAAAGGTTAGGGTACGACAACGGTTTAGGGTGAGCATAGGTGTTAGGGTATGGGTTAGAGTTATCGTATGGGTTAGGATTTTGGGACGGGTTAGGGTAAGTCTTCGGGTAAGGGTTAGGTTTAGGGTAAGGGTTAGGTTTAGTGTTAGGGGATGGGGACGGTTTAGGGGACAGGTTAGGGTACGATAACAGTTTAGGGTGAGCGTATGTGTTAGGGTACGGGTTACTGTTAGCTTACGGGTTAGGATTAGGGGGCGGGTTAGTGTAAGGCTTCGGGAAAGTGTTAGCGTTAGGGTTAGGGTTAGGGTTAGGGGATGGGGACGGTTTAAGGGAGAGGTTAGGGTACGACAACGGTTTAGGGTGAGCGTACGTGTTAGGGTACGGTTTAGTGTTAGCGTACGAGTTAGGATTCGGGGACGGGTTAGGGTAAGGCTTCGGGTTAGGGTTAGGGTTAGGTTTAGGGTTAGGTTTAGGTGACGGGGACACTTTAGAGGGCAGGTTAGGGTACGAAATCTTTTTAGGGTGAGCATACGTGTTAGGGTATGGGTTAGTGTTAGCGTACGGTTTAGGATTAAGGGACGGGTTAGTGTAAGGCTTCGGGTAAGTGTTAGTTTTAGGGTTAGGGTTAGGGTTAGTGTTAGGGGACGGGGACTGTTTAGGGGACAGGTTAGGATACGACAACGGTTTAGGGTGAGCGTACGTGTTAGGGTACGTGTTAGTGTTAGGATTAAGGGACGGGTTATGGTAAGGCTTTGGGTAAGCATTAGGGTTAGGGTTAGGGTTAGGGTTAGGGGACGGGGATTGGTACGGTTTAGGGGACAGGTTAGGGTACGACAACGGTTTAGGGTGAGCGTACGTGTTAGGGTACGGTTTAGTGTTAGCGTACGGTTTAGGATTAGGGGACCGGTTAAGTTAAGGCTTCGGGTAAGGGTTAGGGATAGGTTTCGGGTTAGGGTTAGGGGACGGGGACGGTTTAGGTGACAGGTTAGGGTACGACAACGGTTTAGGGTGAGCGTACGTTTTAGCGTACGGGTTAGTGTTAGCGTACTGGTTAGGATTAGGGGATGGGTTAGGTTAAGGCTTCGGGTAAGTGTTAGGGTTAGCGTTAGGGTTAGGGTTATGGTTAGGGGATGGGGACGCTTAAGGGGACAGGTTAGGTTACGACAGTGGTTTCGGGTGAGAATACGTGTTAGGGTACGGGTGAGTGTTAGCGTACGGGTTAGGATTAGGGGACGGGTTAGTGTAAGGCTTCGGTTAAGGGTTAGGTTTAGGCTTAGGTTTAGGGTTAGGGGTAGGGGACAAAGACAGTTTAGGGGACAGGTTAGGGTACGACAACTTTTAAAGGTGAGCGTAGGTGTTAGGGTATGGGTGAGTGTTAGCGTACGGGTTAGGATTAGGGGACGGCTTAGGGTAAGGCTTCTCGTAACGTTTAGTGTTAGGGATAGGTTTAGGGTTAGGGTTAGGAGACGGGGACGGTTTAGGGGACAGGATACGGTACGACAAAGGTTTAGGGTGAGTGTACGTGTTAGTGTACGGGTTAGTGTTAGCGTACGGGTTAGGATTGGGGACGGGTTAGGGTAAGGCTTCGGGAAACGGTTAGCGTTAGTGTTAGTGTTAAGGGACGGGGACGGGGACGGTTTAGGGCACCGGTTAGGTTACAACGGTTTAGGATGAGCGTACGTGTTAGGGTACAGGTTAGTGTTAGCGTATGGGTTAGGATTAGGGGACGGGTTAGGATAAGGCTTCGGGTAAGGCTTAGGGTTAGGGTTAGAATTAGGGTTAGGGTTAGGGGATGTGGATGGTTTAGGGGACAGGTTAGGGTACGACAACGGTTTAGGGTGAGCGTACGTGTTAGGGTTAGGGTTAGGGTTAGGGTTAGGGGACGGGGACGGTTTAGGGGACAGGTTAGGGTACGACAACGGTTTAGGGTGAGCGTACGTGTTAGGGTACGGGTTATTGTTAGCGTACGGATTAGGATTATAGGACGGGTTAGGGTAAGGATTTGGGTAAGGGTTAGGTTTAGGGTTACGGTTAGGGTTAGGGTACGGGGACGGTTTAGGGGACAGGTTAGGGTACAAAAACTGTTTAGTGTGAGCGTACGTGTTAGGGTATGGTTTAGTGTTAGGATACGGGTTAGGATTAGGGGACGGGTTAGGGTAAGGCTTCGGGTAAGGTTTAGGGTTAGGGTTAGGGTTAGGGTTAGTGGACCGGGAAGGTTTAGGGGACAGGTTAGGGTACGACAACAGTTTATGGTGAGCGTACGTGTTATGGTACGAGATATTGTTAGCTTACGGGTTAGGATTAGGGGACGGGTTAGGGTAAGGCTTCGGGTAAGGGTTAGGTTTAGGGTTAGGGGACGGGGACGGTTTAGGGGACAGCTTAGTGTACGACAACGGTTTAGGGAGAGCGTACGTGTTAGGGTATGGGTTAGTGATAACGTACGGCTTAGAATTAGGGGACGGGTTAGGGTAAGGCTTCGGGTAAGGGTTTGGGTTAGGGTTATGGTTAGGGTTAGGGGAAGGGGACGGTTTAGGGGACAGGTTAGTGTAAGACAACTGTTTACGGTGATTGTACGTGTTAGGGTACGGGTTAGTGTTAGCGTACGGGTTAGGATTATGGAACGGGTTAGTGTAAGGCTTCGGGTAAGGGTTAGGGTTAGGGTTAGGGGACGAGGATGATTTAGGGGACAGGTTAGGGTACGACAATGTTTTAGGGTGAGCGTACGTGTTAGGGTACGGGTTAGTGTTAGCGTACTGTTTAGGATTAGGGGACGGGTTAGGGTAAGGCTTCGGGTAAGGTTTAGGGTTACGGTTAGGGGACAGGGACAGTTTAGGGGACAGGTTAGTGTACGACAACGGTTTAGGTTGAGCGTACGTGTTAGGGTACGGGTTAGTGTTAGCGTATGGCTTAGGATTAGGGGACGGGTTAGGGTAAGGCTTCGAGTAAGTGTTAGGGTTAGGGTTAGGGTTAGGGTTAGGGGACGGTACTGTTTAGGGGACAGGTTAGGGTACGACAACAGTTTAGGGTGAGCGTACGTGTTAGGGTACGTGTTAGTGTTAGCCTACGGGTTAGGATTAGGGGATGGATTAGGTTAAGGCTTCGGGTAAGGGTTAGGTATAGGGTTAGGGTTAGGGTTAGGGGACGGGAATGGTTTAGGGGACAGGTAAGGGTACGACAACGGTTTAGGGTGAGCGTACGTGTTAGGGTACGGGTTAGTGTTAGCGTACGGTTTAGGATTAGGGGACGGGTTAGGATAAGGCTTCGGGTAAGGGTTAGGGTTAGGATTAGGGTTAGTGGATGGGGACCGTTTAGGGAACAGGTTAGGGTACGAAAACGGTTTAGGGTGAGCGTACGTGTTAGGGTACGGGTTAGTGTTAGTGTACGGGTTAGGATTAGCGGACGGGTTAGGGTAAGGCTTCGGGTAAGTGTTAGGGTTAGGGTTAGGGGACGGAGACGGTTTAGGGGACAGGTTAGTGTAAGAAAACTCTTTAGGGTGAGCGTACGTGTTAGGGTACGGGTTAGTGTTAGCGTACAGATTTGGATTAGGGGACGGGTTAGTGTAAGGCTTCGCGTAAGGGTTAGGGTTAGGGTTAGGGTTAGGGGACGGGGACGGTTTAGGCGACAGATTAGGGTACGACAACGGTTTAGGGTGAGCGTACGTGTTAGGGTACGGGTTAGTGTTAGCGTAAGGCTTAGGATTAGGGGACGGGTTAGTGTAAAGCTTCGGGTAAGTGTTAGGCTTAGGGTTAGGGTTAGGGTTAGGGGACGGGGACAGTTTAGGGGACAAGTTAGGGTACGACAATGGTTTAGGGTGAGCGTACGGTATGGGTTAGTGTTAGCGTACGGTTTAGGATTAGGGGAAGGGTTAGTGTAAGGCTTCGGGTAAGGGTTAGGGTTAGGGTTAGGTTCAGGGTTAAGGTTAGGGGACGGGGACGGTTTAGGGGACAGGTTAGTGTATGACATCGGTTTAGCGTGAGCGTACGTGTTAGGGTATGGGTTAGTTTTATCGTACGGGTTTGGTTTAGGGGACGGCTTAGGGTAAGGCTTCAGGTAAGGGTTAACGTTAGGGTTAGGGTTAGGGGACCGGGATGGTTTAGGGGACAGGTTAGTGTACGACAACGGTTTAGGGTGAGCTTACGTGTTAGGGTATGGGTTAGTGTTAGCGTACGGCTTAGGATTAGGGGAAGGGTTAGTGTAAGGCTTCCGGTAAGTGTTAGGCTTAGGGTTAGGGTTAGGGTTAGGGTTAGGGGATGGGGACGGTTTAGGGGACATGTTAGGGTATGACAATGATTTAGGGTGAGCGTACGTGTTAGGGTACGCGTTAGTGTTAGAGTACGGGTTAGGAGTAGGGGACAGGTTAGAGTAAGGCTTTGGGTAAGGGTTAGGGTTAGGGTTAGGGTTAGGGTTAGGGTTAGCGTTAGGGGAACGGGACGGTTTAGGGGACAGGATAGTGTACGACAACGGTTTAGGGTGAGCGTATGTGTTAGGTTATGGGTTAGTGTTAGCGTACGGGTTAGGATTAGGGGACGGGTTAGGGTAAGGCTTCGGGTAAGAGTTAGGGTTAGGGTTAGGGTTAGGGTTAGGGGACGGGGACGGTTTCGGGGACAGCTTAAGGTACGACAACGGTTTAGGGTGAGCGTACGTGTTAGGGTACGGGTTAGTGTTAGCGTACGGGTTAGGATTAGGGGACGGGTTCGTGTAAGGCTTTGGGTAAGGGTTAGGGTTAGGGTTAGGGTTAGTGTTAGGGGACGGGGACGGTTTAGGGGACAGGTTAATGTACGACAACGGTTTAGGGTGAGTGTACGTGTTAGGGTACGGGTTAGTGTTAGCGTACGGCTTAGGATTAGGGGACGGGTTAGTGTAAGGCTTCGGGTAAGTGTTAGGCTTAGGGTTAGGGTTAGGGTTAGGGTTAGGGGATGGGGACGGTTTAGGGGACAGGTTAGGGTACGACAACGATTTAGGGTGAGCGTACGTGTTAGGGTACGCGTTAGTGTTAGAGTACGGGTTAGGAGTAGGGGACAGGTTAGGGTAAGGCTTCGGGTAAGTGTTAGGGTTAGGGTTAGGGTTAGGGTTAGGGTTAGCGTTAGGGGAAGGGGACGGTTTAGGGGACAGGTTAGTGTACGACAATGGTTTAGGGTGAGCGTATGTGTTAGGGTATGGGTTAGTGTTAGTGTACGGGTTAGGATTAGGGGACGTGTTAGGGTAAGGCTTCGGGTAAGAGTTAGCGTTAGGGTTAGGGTTAGGGTTAGGGGACGGGGACGGTTTAAGGGACAGCTTAGGGTACGACAACGGTTTAGGGTGAGCGTACGTGTTAGGGCATGGGTTAGTGTTAGCGTACGGGTTAGGATTAGGGGACGGGTAAGTGTAAGGCTTTGGGTAAGTGTTAGGGTTAGGGTTAGGGTTAGTGTTAGGGGACGGGGACGGTTTAGGGGACAGGTTAGGGTACGACAACGGTTTAGGGTGAGCATAGGTGTTCGTGTATGGGTTAGTGTTAGCGTACAGGTTAGGATTAGGGGACGGGTTAGGGTAAGGCTTCCGGTAAGGGTTAGGGTTACGGTTAGGGGACAGGGACGGTTTAGGGGACAGTTTAGGGTACGACAACGGTTTAGGGTGAGTGTACGTGTTAGGGTACGGGTTAGTGTTAGCGTATGGCTTAGGATTAGGGGACGGATTAGGGTAAGGCTTCGGGTAAGGGTTAGGGTTAGGCTTAGGTTTAGGGTTAGTGTTAGGATACGGGGATGGATTAGGAGACAGATTAGGGTACGACAACGGTTTAGGGTGAGTGTACGTGTTAGGGTACGGGTTAGTGTTAGCTTACGGCTTAGGATTAGGGGACGGGTTAAGGTAAGGCTTCAGGTAAGGGTTAGGGTTAGGGTTAGGCTTAGGGTTAGGAGACAGGGACGGTGTAGGGGACAGGTTAGGGTACGACAATGGTTTAGTGTGATTGTACGTGTTAGGGTTAGGGTTAGGGTTAGGGTACGGGGACGGTTTAGGGGACAGATTAGGGTACGACAACGGTTTAGGGTGAGCGTACGTGTTCGGGTACGGGTTAGTGTTAGCGTACGGGTTAGGATTAGGGGACGGGTTAGGGTAAGGCTTCAGGTAAGGGTTAGTGTTAGGGTTAGGGTTGCGGGATGGGGACGGTTTAGGGAACAAGTCAGGGTACGACAACGTTTTAGGGTGAGCTTACCTGTTATGGTATGGGCTAGTGTTAGCGTACGGCTTAGGATTAGGGAACGGGTTAGGGTAAGGCTTCAGGTAAGGGTTAGGCTTAGGGTTAGGGTTAGCGTTAGGGTTAGGGGACGGAGACGATTTAGGGGACAGGTTAGGGTACGACAACGGTTTAGGGTGAGTGTACGTGTTAGGGTACAGGTTAGTGTTAGCGTACGGGTTAGGATTAGGGGACGGGTTAGGGTAAAGCTTCGGGTAAGTGTAAGGGTTAGGGTTAGGGTTAGGGTTAGGGTTAGGGTTAGGGGACGGGGCCGGTTTAGGGGACAAGTAAGTGCAGGACAACTGTTTAGGGTGAGCGTACGTGTTAGGGTATGGGTTAGTGTTAGCGTACAGGTTAGGATTAGGGGACGGGGTAGTGTAAGGCTTCAGGTAAGTGTTAGGGTTAAGGTTAGGGTATGGGTTAGGGGACGGGGACGGTTTAGGGGACAGCTTAGGGTACGACAATGGTTTAGGGTGAGCTTACGTGTTAGGGTATGGGTTAGTGTTAGCGTAGGGGTTAGGATTAGGGGACGGGTTAGGGTAAGGCTTCGGGTAAGGGTTAGGGTTAGGGTTAGGGTTAGGGGACGGGGACGGTTTGGGGTACAGATTAGGGTACGACAATGGTTTAGGGTGAGCGTATGTGTTAGGGTACGGGTTAGTGTTAGGGTACGGGTTAGGATTAGGTGACGGGTTAGGGTAAGGCTTCGGGTAAGAGTTAGGGTTAGGTTTAGGGTTAGGGGATGGGGTCGGTTTAGGGGACAGGTCAGGGTACGACAACGGTTTAGGGTGAGCGTACGTGTTAAGGAACGGGTTAGTGTTAGCGTACAGGTTAGGATTAGGGGACGGGTTAGGGTAAGGCTTCGGGTAAGTGTTAGTGTTAGGTTTAGGGGACGGGAACGGTTTGGGGACAGGTTAGGGTACGCCAACGGTTTAGGGTGAGCTTACGTGTTAGGGTATGATTTAGTGTTAGCGTACGGCTTAGGATTAGGGGACGGGTTAGCGTAAGGCTTCGGGTAAGTGTTAGGCTTAGGATTAGGGTTAGGGTTAGGGTTAGGGGACGGGGACGGTTTAGTGGACAGGTTAGTGTACGACAACGGTTTAGGGTGAGCGTATGTGTTAGGGTATTGGTTAGTGTTAGAGTACGGGTTAGGAGTAGGGGACAGGTTAGGGTAAGGCTTCGGGTAAGGGTTAGGGTTAGGGATAGGGTTAGGGTTAGGGTTAGCGTTAGGGGAAGGGGACGGTTTAGGGGACAGGTTAGTGTACGACAACGGTTTAGGGTGAGCGTATATGTTAGGGTATGGGTTAGTGTTAGCGTACGGGTTAGGATTAGGGGACGGGTTCGTGTAAGGCTTCGGGTAAGGGTCAGGGTTAGGGTTAGGGTTAGTGTTAGGGGACGGGGACGGTTTAGGGGACAGGTTAGTGTATGACAACGGTTTAGCATGAGCGTACGTGTTAGGGTATGGGTTAGTTTTATCGTACGGGTTAGGTTTAGGGGACGGCTTAGTGTAAGGCTTCGGGTAAGGGTTAACGTTAGGGTTAGGGTTAGGGGACCGGGATGGTTTAGGGGACAGGTTAGTGTACGACAACGGTTTAGGGTGAGCTTACGTGTTAGGGTATGGGTTAGTGTTAGCGTACGGCTTAGGATTAGGGGACGGGTTAGTGTAAGGCTTCCGGTAAGTGTTAGGCTTAGGGTTAGGGTTAGGGTTAGGGTTAGGGGATGGGGACGGTTTAGGGGACAGGTTAGGGTATGACAATGATTTAGGGTGAGCGTAGGTGTTAGGGTACGCGTTAGTGTTAGACTACGGGTTAGGAGTAGGGGACAGGTTAGAGTAAGGCTTCGGGTAAGGGTTAGGGTTAGGGTTAGGGTTAGGGTTAGCGTTAGGGGAACGGGACGGTTTAGGGGACAGGATAGTGTACGACAACGGTTTAGGGTGAGCGTATATGTTAGGTTATGGGTTAGTGTTAGTGTACGGGTTAGGATTAGGGGATGGGTTAGGGTAAGGCTTCGGGTAAGAGTTAGGGTTAGGATTAGGGTTAGGGTTAGGGGACGGGGACGGTTAGGGGACAGCTTAGGGTACGACAACGATTTAGGGTGAGCGTACGTGTTAGGGTACGGGTTAGTGTTAGCGTACGGGTTAGGATTAGGGGACGGGTTCGTGTAAGGCTTCGGGTAAGGGTTAGGGTTAGGGTTAGGGTTAGTGTTAGGGGACGGGGACGGTTTAGGGGACAGGTTAGGGTACGACAACGGTTTAGGGTGAGTGTACGTGTTAGGGTACGGGTTAGTGTTAGCGTACGGCTTAGGATTAGGGGACGGGTTAGTGTAAGGCTTCGGGTAAGTGTTAGGCTTAGGGTTAGGGTTATGGTTAGGGTTAGGGTTAGCGTTAGGGGAAGGGGACGGTTTAGGGGACAGGTTAGTGTACGACAATGGTTTAGGGTGAGCGTATGTGTTAGGGTATGGGTTAGTGTTAGTGTACGGGTTAGGCTTAGGGGACGGGTTAGGGTAAGGCTTCGGGTAAGAGTTAGCGTTAGGGTTAGTGTTAGGGTTAGGGGACGGGGACGGTTTAAGGGACAGCTTAGGGTACGACAACGGTTTAGGGTGAGCGTACGTGTTAGGGCATGGGTTAGTGTTAGCGTACGGGTTAGGATTAGGGGACGGGTAAGTGTAAGGCTTTGGGTAAGGGTTAGGGTTAGGGTTAGGGTTAGTGTTAGGGGACGGGGACGGTTTAGGGGATAGGTTAGGGTACGACAACGGTTTAGGGTGAGCATAGGTGTTCGTGTATGGGTTAGTGTTAGCGTACAGGTTAGGATTAGGGTACGGGTTAGGGTAAGGCTTCCGGTAAGGGTTAGGGTTACGGTTAGGGGACAGGGACGGTTTAGGGGACAGGTTAGGGTACGACAACGGTTTAGGGTGAGTGTACGTGTTAGGGTATGGGTTAGTGTTAGCGTACGGCTTAGGATTAGGGGACGGATTAGGGTAAGGCTTCGGGTAAGGGTTAGGGTTAGGCTTAGGTTTAGGGTTAGTGTTAGGATACGGGGATGAATTAGGAGACAGATTAGGGTATGACAACGGTTTAGGGTGAGTGTACGTGTTAGGGTATGGGTTAGTGTTAGCTTACGGGTTAGGATTAGGGGACGGGTTAATGTAAGGCTTCAGGTAAGGGTTAGGTTTAGGGTTAGGCTTAGGGTTAGGAGACGGGGACGGTGTAGGGGACAGGTTAGGGTACGACAATGGTTTAGTGTGATTGTACGTGTTAGGGTACGGGTTAGTGTTAGCGTACATGTTAGGGGACGGGTTATGGTAAGGCTTCGGGTAAGGGTTAGGTTTAGGTTTAGGGTTAGGTTTAGGGTACGGGGACGGTTTAGGGGACAGATTAGGGTACGACAACGGTTTAGGGTGAGCGTACGTGTTCGGGTACGGGTTAGTGTTAGCGTACGGGTTAGGATTAGGGGACGGGTTAGGGTAAGGCTTCAGGTAAGGTTTAGTGTTAGGGTTAGGGTTACGGGATGGGGACGGTTTAGGGAACAAGTCAGGGTACGACAACGGTTTAGGGTGAGCTTACGTGTTATGGTATGGGCTAGTGTTAGCGTACGGCTTAGGATTAGGGAACGGGTTAGGGTAAGGCTTCGGGTAAGGGTTAGGCTTAGGGTTAGGTTTAGCGTTAGGGTTAGGGGACGGAGACGATTTAGGGGACAGGTTAGTGTACGACAACGGTTTAGGGTGAGTGTATGTGTTAGGGTACGGGTTAGTGTTAGGGTACGGGTTAGGATTAGGTGACGGGTTAGGGTAAAGCTTCGGGTAAGGGTAAGGGTTAGGGTTAGGGTTAGGGTTAGGGTTAGGGTTAGGGGACGGGGCCGGTTTAGGGGACAAGTAAGTGCAGGACAACTGTTTAGGGTGAGCGTACGTGTTAGGGTATGGGTTAGTGTTAGCGTACAGGTTAGGATTAGGGGACGGGGTAGTGTAAGGCTTCGGGTAAGTGTTAGGGTTAAGGTTAGGGTTTGGGTTAGGGGACGGCGACGGTTTAGGGGACAGGTTAGGGTACGACAATGGTTTAGGGTGAGCTTACGTGTTAGGGTATGGGTTAGTGTTAGCGTAGGGGTTAGGATTAGGGGACGGGTTAGGGTAAGGCTTCGGGTAAGGGTTAGGGTTAGGGTTAGGGTTAGGGGACGGGGACGGGGACGGTTTGGGGTACAGGTTAGGGTACGACAACGGTTTAGGGTGAGCGTATGTGTTAGGGTACGGGTTAGTGTTAGGGTACGGGTTAGGATTAGGTGACGGGTTAGGGTAAGGCTTCGGGTAAGGGTTAGGGTTAGGTTTAGGGTTAGGGGATGGGGTCGGTTTAGGGAACAGGTCAGGGTACGACAACGGTTTAGGGTGAGCGTACGTGTTAAGGAACGGGTTAGTGTTAGCGTACAGGTTAAGATTAGGGGACGGGTTAGGGTAAGGCTTCGGGTAAGTGTTAGGGTTAGCTTTAGGGGACGGGGACGGTTTGGGGACAGGTTAGGGTACGCCAACGGTTTAGGGTGAGCTTACGTGTTAGGGTTTGATTTAGTGTCAGCGTACGGCTTAGGATTAGGGGACGGGTTAGCGTAAGGCTTCGGGTAAGTGTTAGGCTTAGGATTAGGGTTAGGGTTAGGGTTAGGGGATGGGGACGGTTTAGTGGACAGGTTAGTGTACGACAACGGTTTAGGGTGAGCGTATGTGTTAGGGTATTGGTTAGTGTTAGAGTACGGGTTAGGAGTAGGGGACAGGTTAGTGTAAGGCTTCGGGTAAGGGTTAGGGTTAGGGTTAGGGTTAGGGTTAGCGTTAGGGGAAGGGGACGGTTTAGGGGACAGGTTAGTGTACGACAACGGTTTAGGGTTAGCGTATATGTTAGGGTATGGGTTAGTGTTAGTGTATGGGTTAGGATTAGGGGACGGGTTAGGGTAAGGCTTCGGGTAAGAGTTAGGGTTAGGGTTAGGGTTAGGGTTAAGGGACGGGGACGGTTTAGGGGACAGCTTAGGGTACAACAACGGTTTAGGGTGAGCGTACGTGTTAGGGTACGGGTTAGTGTTAGCGTACGGGTTAGGATTAGGGGACGGGTTCGTGTAAGGCTTCGGGTAAGGGTTAGGGTTAGGGTTAGGGTTAGTGTTAGGGGACAGGGACGGTTTAGGGGACAGGTTAGTGTATGACAATGGTTTAGCGTGAGCGTACGTGTTAGGGTATGGGTTAGTTTTATCGTACGGGTTAGGTTTAGGGGACGGCTTAGGGTAAGGCTTCAGGTAAGGGTTAACGTTAGGGTTAGGGTTAGGGGACAGGGATGGTTTAGGGGACAGGTTAGTGTACGACAACGGTTTAGGGTGAGCTTACGTGTTAGGGTATGGGTTAGTGTTAGCGTACGGCTTAGGATTAGGGGACGGGTTAGTGTAAGGCTTCCGGTAAGTGTTAGGCTTAGGGTTAGGGTTAGGGTTAGGGTTAGGGGATGGGGACGGTTTAGGGGACAGGTTAGGGTATGACAATGATTTAGGGTGAGCGTACGTGTTAGGGTACGCGTTAGTGTTAGACTACGGGTTAGGAGTAGGGGACAGGTTAGAGTAAGGCTTCGGGTAAGGGTTAGGGTTAGGGTTAAGGTTAGGGTTAGGGTTAGCGTTAGGGGAACGGGACGGTTTAGGGGACAGGATAGTGTACGACAACGGTTTAGGGTGAGCGTATATGTTAGGTTATGGGTTAGTGTTAGTGTACGGGTTAGGATTAGGGGACGGGTTAGGGTAAGGCTTCGGGTAAGAGTTAGGGTTAGGGTTAGGGTTAGGGTTAGGGGACGGGGACGGTTTAGGGGACAGCTTAGTGTACGACAACGGTTTAGGGTGAGCGTACGTGTTAGGGTACGGGTTAGTGTTAGCGTACGGGTTAGGATTAGGGGACGGGTTCATGTAAGGCTTCGGGTAAGGGTTAGGATTAGGGTTAGGGTTAGTTTTAGGGGACAGGGACGGTTTAGGGGACAGGTTAGGGTACGACAACGGTTTAGGGTGAGTGTACGTGTTAGGGTATGGGTTAGTGTTAGCGTACGGCTTAGGATTAGGGGACGGGTTAGTGTAAGGCTTCGGGTAAGTGTTAGGCTTAGGGTTAGGGTTAGCGTTAGGGTTAGGGTTAGGGGATGGGGACGGTTTAGGGGACAGGTTAGGGTACGACAACGATTTAGGGTGAGCGTACGTGTTAGGGTATGCGTTAGTGTTAGAGTACGGGTTAGGAGTAGGGGACAGGTTAGGGTAAGGCTTCGGGTAAGTGTTAGGGTTAGGGTTAGGGTTAGGGTTAGGGTTAGCGTTAGGGGAAGGGGACGGTTTAGGGGACAGGTTAATGTACGACAATGGTTTAGGGTGAGCGTATGTGTTAGGGTATGGGTTAGTGTTAGTGTACGGGTTAGGATTAGGGGACGGGTTATGGTAAGGCTTCGGGTAAGAGTTAGCGTTAGGGTTAGTGTTAGGGTTAGGGGACGGGGACGGTTTAAGGGACAGCTTACGGTACGACAACGGTTTAGGGTGAACGTACGTGTTAGGGCATGGGTTAGTGTTAGCGTACGGGTTAGGATTAGGGGACGGGTAAGTGTAAGGCTTTCGGTAAGGGTTAGGGTTAGGGTTAGGGTAGTGTTAGGGGACGGGGACGGTTTAGGGGACAGGTTAGGGTACGACAACGGTTTAGGGTGAGCATAGGTGTTCGTGTATGGGTTAGTGTTAGCGTACAGGTTAGGATTAGGGGACGGGTTAGGGTAAGGCTTCCGGTAAGGGTTAGAGTTACGGTTAGGGGACAGGGACGGTTTAGGGGACAGGTTAGGGTACGACAACGGTTTAGGGTGAGCGTACGTGTTAGGGTACGGGTTAGTGTTAGGGTACGGGTTAGGATTAGGTGACGGGTTAGGGTAAGGCTTCGGGTAAGAGTTAGGGTTAGGTTTAGGGTTAGGGGATGGGGTCGGTTTAGGGAACAGGTCAGGGTACGACAACGGTTTAGGGTGAGCGTACGTGTTAAGGAACGGGTTAGTGTTAGCGTACAGTTAGGATTAGGGGACGGGTTAGGGTAAAGCTTCGGGTAAGGGTAAGGGTTAGGGTTAGGGTTAGGGTTAGGGTTAGGGTTAGGGGACGGGGCCGGTTTAGGGGACAAGTAAGTGCAGGACAACTGTTTAGGGTGAGCGTACGTGTTAGGGTATGGGTTAGTGTTAGCGTACAGGTTAGGATTAGGGGACGGGGTAGTGTAAGGCTTCGGGTAAGTGTTAGGGTTAAGGTTAGGGTTTGGGTTAGGGGACGGGGACGGTTTAGGGGACAGGTTAGGGTGCGACAATGGTTTAGGGTGAGCTTACGTGTTAGGGTATGGGTTAGTGTTAGCGTAGGGGTTAGGATTAGGGGACGGGTTAGGGTAAGGCTTCGGGTAAGGGTTAGGGTTAGGGTTAGGGTTAGGGGACGGGGACGGGGACGGTTTGGGGTACAGGTTAGGGTACGACAACGGTTTAGGGTGAGCGTACGTGTTAGGGTACGGGTTAGTGTTAGGGTACGGGTTAGGATTAGGTGACGGGTTAGGGTAAGGCTTCGGGTAAGGTTTAGGGTTAGGTTTAGGGTTAGGGGATGGGGTCGGTTTAGGGAACAGGTCAGGGTACGACAACGGTTTAGGGTGAGCGTACGTGTTAAGAAACGGGTTAGTGTTAGCGTACAGTTAGGATTAGGGGACGGGTTAGGGTAAGGCTTCGGGTAAGTGTTAGGGTTAGGTTTAGGGGACGGGGACGGTTTGGGGACAGGTTAGGGTACGCCAACGGTTTAGGGTGAGCTTACTTGTTAGGGTATGATTTAGTGTTAGCGTACGGCTTAGGATTAGGGGACGGGTTAGCGTAAGGCTTCGGGTAAGTGTTAGGCTTAGGATTAGGGTTAGGGTTAGGGGACGGGGACGGTTTAGTGGACAGGTTAGTGTACGACAACGGTTTAGGTTGAGCGTATGTGTTAGGGTATTGGTTAGTGTTAGAGTACGGGTTAGGAGTAGGGGACAGGTTAGGGTAAGGCTTCGGGTAAGGGTTAGGGTTAGGGTTAGGGTTAGGGTTAGGGTTAGCGTTAGGGGAAGGGGACGGTTTAGGGGACAGGTTAGGGTACGACAACGGTTTATGTTGAGCATAGGTGTTCGTGTATGGGTTAGTGTTAGCGTACAGGTTAGGATTAGGGGACGGGTTAGGGTAAGGCTTCCGGTAAGGGTTAGGGTTATGGTTAGGGGACAGGGACGGTTTAGGGGACAGGTTAGGGTACGACAACGGTTTAGGGTGAGTGTACGTGTTAGGGTACGGGTTAGTGTTAGCATACGGCTTAGGATTAGGGGACGGGTTAGGGTAAGGCTTCGGGTAAGAGTTAGGGTTAGGGTTAGGGTTAGGGTTAGGGTTAGGGGACGGGGACATTTTAGGGGACAGGTTAGGGTACGACAACTGTTTATGGTGAGCGTACGTGTTAGGGTAAGGGTTAGTGTTAGCGTACGGTTTAGGATTAGGGGACGGGTTAGGGTAAGGCTTCGGGTAAATGTTAGGGTTAGGGTTAGGGTTAGGGGAAGGGGACGGTTTAGGGGACAGTTTAGGGCACGACAACGGTTTAGGGTGAGCGTACATGTTAGGGTACGGGTTAGTGTGAGCCTACGGGTTAGCATTAGAGGACGGGTTCGGGTAAGGCTTCGGGTAAGTGTTAGTGTTAGGGTTAGGGGACGGGGACGGTTTAGGGGACAGGTTAGGTTACGACAACGGTTTAGGGTGAGCGTACGTGTTAGGGTACGGGTTAGTGTTAGCGAACGGCTTAGGATTAGGGGACGGGTTAGGGTAAGGCTTCGGGTAAGGTTTAGGGTTAGGCTTAGGGTTAGGGTTAGGGGACGGGGACGGTTTAGGGGACAGGTTAGGGTACGACAACGGTTTAGGGTGAGCGTACGTTTTAGGGTACGGTTTAGTGTTAGCGTACGGTTTAGGATTAGGGAACGGGTTAGTCTAAGGCTTCGGGTGTTAGGGTTAGGGTTAGGTTTAGGGTTAGGGGATGGGGAAGGTTTAGGGGACAGGTTAGGGTACGACAACGTTTTAGGGGGAGCATACGTGTTAGGGTACGGGTTAGTGTTAGCGTACTGGTTAGGATTAGGGGACGGGTTAGGGTAAGGCTTCGGGTTAGAGTTAGGGTTAGGGTTAGGGTTAGGTTTAGGGGACAGGGACTGCTTAGTGGACAGGTTAGGGATGACAACGGTTTAGGGTGAGCGTACGTGTTAGGGTACGGTTTAGTGTTAACATATGGGTTAGGATTAGGGGACGGGTTAGAGTAAGGGTTCGGTTAATGTTTAGGGTTAGGGTTAGGGTTAGGGGACGGGCACGATTTAGGGGACAGGTTAGGGTACGACAACAGTTTAGGGTGAGCGTACGTGTTAGAGTACGGATTAGTGTTAGCGTACGGTTTAGGATTATGGGACGGGTTAGTGTAAGGCTTCGGGTAAGGGTTAGTGTTAGGGTTAGGGTTAGGTTTAGGGTTAGGGGACGGGGACGGTTTAGGGGACAGGTTAGGGTACGACAACGGTTTAGGGTGAGCGTACGTGTTAGGGTACGTGTTAGTGTTAGCGTACGGGTTAGGATTAGGGGAAGGGTTAGGGTAAGGCTTCGGGTAAGGGTTAGGGTTAGGGTTAGAGTTAGGTTTAGGGGACGGGGACGGTTTAGGGGACAGGTTAGGGTACGACAACGGTTTAGGGTGAGCGTACGTGTTAGGGTATGGGTTAGTGTTGGCATACAGGTTAGGACTAGGGGACGTGTTAGGGTAAGGCTTCGGGTAAGGGTTAGGCTTAGGGTTAGGGTTAGGGTTAGGGTAAGGGGTCGGGGACGGTTTAGGGGACAGGTTAGTGTACGACAACGGTTTAGGGTGAGCGTAAGTGTTAGGGTACGGGTTAGTGTGAGCGTACTGGTTAGGATTAGGGTACGTGTTAGCATAAGGCTTCGGGTAACGGTTACGGTTAGGGTTAGGGGACAGGGACGGTTTAGGGGACAGGTTAGGGTACGACAACGGTTTAGGGTGAGTGTACGTGTTAGGGTACGGGTTAGTGTTAGCGTACGGCTTAGGATTAGGGGACGGGATAGGGGAAGGCTTCGGGTAAGTGTTAGGGTTAGTGTTAGGCTTCGGGTTATGGGACAGGGATGGTTAAGGCGACAAGTTAGGGTACGACAACGGTTTAGGGTGAGCGTACGTGTTAGGGCACGGGTTAGTGTTAGCGTACGGGTTAGGATTAGGGGACGGGTTATGGTAAGACTTCGGGTAAGGGTTAGGGTTAGTGTTAGGGTTAGGGTTAGGGGACGGAGACAGTTTAGGGGACAGGTTAGGGTACGACAACGCTTTGGGGAGAGTGCGTATGTGTTAGGGTACGGGTTAGTGTTAGCGTACGGTTTAGGATTAGGGGAAGGGTTAGGGTAAGGCTTTGGGTAAGGGTTAAGGTTAGGCTTAGGGTTAGGGTTAGGGGACGGGGATAGTTTAGGGGACAGTTTAGGGTACGACAACGGTTTAGGGTGAGCGTACGTGTTCGGGTACGGGTTAGTGTTAGCGTACGGGTTAGGATTAGGGGAAGGGTTAGTGTAAGGCTTCGGATAAGTGTTAGTGTTAGGGTTAGGGGACGGGGACGGTTTAGGGAACTGGTTAGGGTACGACAAAGTTTTAGGTTAAGCGTACGTGTTAGGGTACGGGTTAGTGTTAGCTTACGGCTTAGGATTAGGTGACGGGTTAGGGTAAGGCTTCGGGTAAGGGTTAGGGTAAGGGTAAGGGTTAGGGTTAGCGTTAGGGGACATGGACGGTTAAGGGGACAGGTTAGGGTACGACAACGGTTTAGGGTGAGCGTATGGTTTAGGGTATGGTTTAGTGTTCGCGTACGTGTTAGGATGAGGGGACGGGTTAGGCTAAGGCTTCGGGTAAGTGTTAGGGTTAGGGTTAGAGTTAGGGATAGGGGACAGGGAAGGTTTAGGGGACGGGTTAGGGTAAAACAACGGTTTAGGATGAGCGTACGTGTTAGGGTACGGGTTAGTGTTAGCGTACGGGTTAGGATTAGGGGACGGGTTAGGGTAAGGCTTCGCGTAAGGGTTAGTGTTAGGGTTAGGGTTAGGGTTAGGGTTAGGGGACGGGGACGGTTTAGGGGACAGGTTAGTGTACGACAACAGTTTAGGGTGAGCGTACATGTTAGGGTACGGGTTAGTGTTAGCGTACGGGTTAGGATTAGGGTACGGGTTAGGGTAAAGCTTAGGGTAAGGGTTAGGGTTAGGTTTAGGGTTAGGGTTAGGCTTAGTGTACGGGGATGATTTAGGGGACACTTTAGGGTATGACAACGGTTTAGGGTGAGCGTACGTGTTAGGGTACGGGTTAGTGTTAATGTACGGTTTAGGATTAGAGGATGGGTTATGGTAAGGCTTCGGGTAAGGGTTAGGGTTAGGGTTAGGGTTAGGGTTAGGGGACGGGGACGGTTTAGGGGACAGGTTAGTGTACGACAATGATTTAGGGTGTATGTACGTGTTAGGGCACAGTTTAGTGTTAGCGTACGGGTTAGGATTAGGGGACAAGTTAGGGTAAACCTTCGGGTAAGGGTTAGGGTTAGGGTTAGGGTAAGGTTAAGGGTACGGGGATGGTTTAGGGGACAGGTTAGGTTATGACAAAGGTTTAGGGTGAGCGTACGTGTCAGGGTACGGTTAGTGTTAGCGTACGGTTTAGGATTAGGGGACGGGTGAGGGTAAGGCTTCGGGTAAGGGTTAGTGTTAGGGTCAGGGTTACGGGACGGCGACGGTTTAGGGGACAGGTTAGGGTACGACAAAGTTTTAGGGTGAGCGTACGTGTTAGGGTAGTGGTTAGTGTTAGCATACGGGTTAGTACTAGGGGACGGGTTAGGGTAAGGCTTCGGGTTAGGGATAGGGTTAAGGGACGGTGATAGTTTAGGGGACAGGTTAGGGTACGACAAAGGTTTAGGGTGTGTGTACGTGTTAGGGCACGGGTTAGTGTTAGCACACGGGTTAGGATTAAGGGACGGGTTAGGGTAAGGCTTCGGGTAAGGGTTAGGGTTAGTGTTAGGGTTAGCTTTAGGGGACGGGGATGGTTTAGGGGACAGGTTAGTGTACGACAATGGTTTAGGGTGAGCGTACGTGTTAGGGTATGGGTTAGTGTTAGTGTACGGGTTAGGATTAGGGGAAGGGTTAGGGTAAGGCTTCGGGTAAGAGTTAGGGTTAGGGTTAGGGTTAGGGTTAGGGGAAAGGGAGGTTTAGGGGATAGGTTAGGGTATGACAACGGTTTAGGGTGAGCGTACGTGTTAGGGTATGGGTTAGTGTTAGCGTACGGGTTAGGATTAGGGGAAGGGTTAGGGTAAGGCTTTGGGTAAGGATTAGGGTTAGGGTTAGGTCTAGGGTTAGGGTTAGGGGACGGGGAAGGTTTAGGGGACAGGTTAGGGTACGACAACGGTTTAGGGTGAGCATACGTGTTAGGGTACGGGATAGTGTTAGCTTGCGGGTTAGGACTAGGGGACGGGTTAGGCTAAGGTTTCGGGTAAGTTTTAGGGTTAGGGTTAGGGTTAGGGGAGGGGGAAGGTTTAGGGGACAGGTTAGGGTACGACAACTGTTTAGGGTGAGCGTACGTGTTAGGGTACGTGTTAGTGTTAGCGTACGGGTTAGGATTAGGGGACGGGTTAGGGTAAGGCTTCGGGTAAGGGTTAGTGTTAGAGGCAGGGGAAAGGGACGATTTAGGGGACAGGTTAGGGTACGACAACGGTTAAGGGTGAGCGTACGTTTGAGGGTACGGTTTAGTGTTAGCAAACGGGTTAGGATTAGGGGACGGCTTAGGGTAATGTTTCGGGTAAGGGTTAGGGTCCGGGTTAGCGTTAGGGTTAAGGTTAGGGACGGGGAGGGTTTAGGGGACAGGGTAGGATACGACAACGGTTTAGGTTTAGCGTACGTGTTAGGGTACGGGTTAGTGATAGCGTACGGGTTAGTATTAGGGGACGGGTTAGGGTAAGGCTTCGGGTAAGGGTTAGGGTTAGGGTAAGGGTTAGGGTTAGGGGACGGGGACGGTTTAGGGGACGGGTTAGGGTACGACAACGGTTTAGGGTGAGCGTAAGTGTTATGGTACGGGTTAGTGTTAGCGTACGGGTTAGGATTAAGGAACGGGTTAGGGTAAGGCTTCGGGTAAGGTTTAGGGTTACGGTTAGGGTTAGGGTTAGGTTTAGGGGACGGGGACGGTTTAGGGGACAGGTTAGGGTACGACAACGGTTTATGGTGAGCGTACGTGTTAGGGTACGGTTTAGTGTTAGCGTACGGGTTAGGATTAGAGGACGGGTTAATGTAAGGTTTCGGGTAAGTGTTAGGGTTAGGGTTAGGGTTAGGGTTAGGGGAAGGGGACGGTTTCGGGGACAGGTTAGTGTACGACAACGGTTTAGGGTGAGCGTACGTGTTAGGGTATGGGTTAGTGTTAGCATACGGGTGAGGATTAGGGGACGGGTTAGAGTAAGGCTTCGGGTAAGGTTTAGTGTTAGGGTTAGGGTTAGGGTTAGGGTTAGGGGACGGGTACAGATTAGGGGACAGGTTGGGGTATGACAAATGTTTAGGGTGAGCGTACGTGTTAGGGTACGGGTTAGTGTTAGCGTACGTGTTAGAATTAGGGGACTGGTTAGGGTAAGGCTTCGGGTAAGTGTTAGGCTTAGGCTTAGGGGACGGGGACAGTTTAGGGTACAGGTTAGGGTACGACAACGGTTTAGGGTGAGCGTACGTGTTAGGGTACGTGTTAGTGTTAGCGTACGGCTTAGGATTAGGGGACGGGTTAGGGTAAGGCATCGGGTAAGTGTTAGGGTTAGGGTTAGGATTAGGGTTAGGGATAGGGGATCGGGATGGTTTAGGGTACAGTTTAGTGTTCGAGAAAGATTTAGGGTGAGCGTACGTGTTAGGGTACGGGTTAGTGTTAGCGTACGGGTTAGGATTAGGGGACGGGTTAGGGTAAGGCTTCCCGTAAGTGTTAGTGTTAGGGTTAGGGTTAGGGTTAGGGTTAGGTGACGGGGACGGTTCAGGGGACAGGTTAGTGTACGACAACAGTTTAGGGTGAGCGTACATGTTAGGGTACGGGTTAGAGTTAGCGTACGTGTTAGGATTAGGGGACGGGTTAGGGTAAGGCTTAGGGTAAGGGTTAGGGTTAGGTTTAGGGTTAGTGTTAGGGTTAGGGTATGGGGATGATATAGGGGACAGTTTAGGGTATCACAATGGTTTAGGGTGAGCGTACGTGTTAGGGTATGGGTTAGTGTTAATGTACGGGTTAGGATTAGGGGACGGGTTAGGGTAAGCCTTCGGGTAAGGGTTAGGGTTAGGGTTAGGTTTAGGGTAAGGTTAAGGGGACGGGGATGGTTTAGGGGACAGGTTACGGTACGACAAAGGTTTAGGGTGAGCGTATGTGTTACGGTACGGGTTAGTGTTATCGTACGGGTTAGGATTAGGGGACGGGTTAGGGTAAGGCTTCGGGTAAGGGTTAGTGTTAGGGTTAGGGTTACGGGACGGGGACGGTTTAGGGGACAGGTTAGGGTACGACAACGGTTTAGGGTGAGCGTACGTGTTAGGGTACCGGTTAGTGTTAGCGTACGTGTTACTATTAGGGGACGGTTTAGGGTAAGGCTTCGGGTAAGGGTTAGGGTTAGGGTTAGGGTTAAGGGACGGGGACAGTTTAGGGGACAGGTTAGGGTACGACAACTTTTAAAGGTGAGCGTAGGTGTTAGGGTATGGGTGAGTGTTAGCGTACGGGTTAGGATTAGGGGACGGCTTAGGGTAAGGCTTCCCGTAACTTTTAGTGTTAGGGATAGGTTTAGGGTTAGGGTTCGGAGACGGGGACGGTTTAGGGGACAGGATACGGTACGACAAAGGTTTAGGGTGAGTGTACGTGTTAGTGTACGGGTTAGTGTTAGCGTACGGGTTAGGATTGGGGACGGGTTAGGGTAAGGCTTCGGGAAACGGTTAGCGTTAGTGTTAGTGTTAAGGGACGGGGACGGGGACGGTTTAGGGCACCGGTTATGTTACAACGGTTTAGGATGAGCGTACGTGTTAGGGTACAGGTTAGTGTTAGCGTATGGGTTAGGATTAGGGGACGGGTTAGGATAAGGCTTCGGGTAAGGGTTAGGGTTAGGGTTAGAATTAGGGTTAGGGTTAGGGGATGTGGATGGTTTAGGGGAAAGGTTAGGGTACGACAACGGTTTAGGGTGAGCGTACGTGTTAGGGTTAGGGTTAGGGTTAGGGGACGGGGACGGTTTAGGGGACAGGTTAGGGTACGACAACGGTTTAGGGTGAGCGTACGTGTTAGGGTACGGGTTATTGTTAGCGTACGGATTAGGATTATAGGACGGGTTAGGGTAAGGATTTGGGTAAGGGTTAGGTTTAGGGTTACAGTTAGGGTTAGGGTATGGGGACGGTTTAGGGGACAGGTTAGGGTACAAAAACTGTTTAGTGTGAGCGTACGTGTTAGGGTATGGTTTAGTGTTAGGATACGGGTTAGGATTAGGGGACGGGTTAGGGTAAGGCTTCGGGTAAGGTTTAGGGTTAGGGTTAGGTTTAGGGTTAGTGGACCGGGAAGGTTTAGGGGACAGGTTAGGGTACGACAACAGTTTATGGTGAGCGTACGTGTTATGGTACGAGATATTGTTAGCTTACGGGTTAGGATTAGGGGACGGGTTAGTGTAAGGCTTCGGGTAAGGGTTAGGTTTAGGGTTAGGGGACGGGGACGGTTTAGGGGACAGCTTAGTGTACGACAACGGTTTAGGGAGAGCGTACGTGTTAGGGTATGGGTTAGTGATAACGTACGGCTTAGAATTAGGGGACGGGTTAGGGTAAGGCTTCGGGTAAGGGTTTGGGTTAGGGTTATGGTTAGGGTTAGGGGAAGGGGACGGTTTAGGGGACAGGTTAGTGTAAGACAACTGTTTACGGAGATTGTACGTGTTAGGGTACGGGTTAGTGTTAGCGTACGGGTTAGGATTATGGAACGGGTTAGTGTAAGGCTTCGGGTAAGGGTTAGGGTTAGGGTTAGGGGACGGGGATGATTTAGGGGACAGGTTAGGGTACGACAACGTTTTAGTGTGAGCGTACGTGTTAGGGTACGGGTTAGTGTTAGCGTACTGTTTAGGATTAGGGGACGGGTTAGGGTAAGGCTTCGGGTAAGGTTTAGGGTTACGGTTCGGGGACAGGGACAGTTTAGGGGACAGGTTAGTGTACGACAACGGTTTAGGTTGAGCGTACGTGTTAGGGTACGGGTTAGTGTTAGCGTATGGCTTAGGATTAGGGGACGGGTTAGGGTAAGGCTTCGAGTAAGTGTTAGGGTTAGGGTTAGGGTTAGGGTTAGGGGACGGTACTGTTTAGGGGACAGGTTAGGGTACGACAACAGTTTAGGGTGAGCGTACGTGTTAGGGTACGTGTTAGTGTTAGCCTACGGGTTAGGATTAGGGCATGGATTAGGTTAAGGCTTCGGGTAAGGGTTAGGTTTAGGGTTAGGGTTAGGGTTAGGGGACGGGAATGGTTTAGGGGACAGGTAAGGGTACGACAACGGTTTAGGGTGAGCGTACGTGTTAGGGTACGGGTTAGTGTTAGCGTACGGTTTAGGATTAGGTGAAGGGTTAGGGTAAGGCTTCGGGTAAGGGTTAGGGTTAGGATTAGGGTTAGTGGATGGGGACCGTTTAGGGAACAGGTTAGGGTACGAAAACGGTTTAGGGTGAGCGTACGTGTTAGGGTACGGGTTAGTGTTAGCGTACGGGTTAGGATTAGCGGACGGGTTAGGGTAAGGCTTCGGGTAAGTGTTAGGGTTAGGGTTAGGGGACGGAGACGGTTTAGGGGACAGGTTAGTGTAAGAAAACTCTTTAGGGTGAGCGTACGTGTTAGGGTACGGGTTAGTGTTAGCGTACAGATTTGGATTAGGGGACGGGTTAGTGTAAGGCTTCGCGTAAGGGTTAGGGTTAGGGTTAGGGTTAGGGGACGGGGACGGTTTAGGCGACAGATTAGGGTACGACAACGGTTTAGGGTGAGCGTACGTGTTAGGGTACGGGTTAGTGTTAGCGTACGGGTTAGGATTAGGGGACGGGTTAGGTTAAGGCTTCGGGTAAGGGTTAGGTTTAGTGTTAGGGTTAGGGTTAGGGGACGGGGACAGTTTAGGGGACAAGTTAGGGTACGACAATGGTTTAGGGTGAGCGTACGGTATGGGTTAGTGTTAGCGTACGGTTTAGGATTAGGGGAAGGGTTAGTGTAAGGCTTCGGGTAAGGGTTAGGGTTAGGGTTAGGTTCAGGGTTAAGGTTAGGGGACGGGGACGGTTTAGGGGACAGCTTAGTGTACGACAACGGTTTAGGGTGAGCGTACGTGTTAGGGTACGGGTTAGTGTTAGCGTACGGGTTAGGATTAGGGGACGGGTTCGTGTAAGGCTTCGGGTAAGGGTTAGGCTTAGGGTTAGGGTTAGCGTTAGGGTTAGGGGACGGAGACGATTTAGGGGACAGGTTAGGGTACGACAACGGTTTAGGGTGAGTGTACGTGTTAGGGTACAGGTTAGTGTTAGCGTACGGGTTAGGATTAGGGGACGGGTTAGGGTAAAGCTTCGGGTAAGGGTAAGGGTTAGGGTTAGGGTTAGGGTTAGTGTTAGGGTTAGGGGACGGGGCCGGTTTAGGGGAAAAGTAAGTGCAGGACTACTGTTTAGGGTGAGCGTACGTGTTAGGGTATGGGTTAGTGTTAGCGTACAGGTTAGGATTAGGGGACGGGGTAGTGTAAGGCTTCGGGTAAGTGTTAGGGTTAAGGTTAGGGTTTGGGTTAGGGGACGGGGACGGTTTAGGGGACAGGTTAAGGTACGACAATGGTTTAGGGTGAGCTTACGTGTTAGGGTATGGGTTAGTGTTAGCGTAGGGGTTAGGATTAGGGGACGGGTTAGGGTAAGGCTTCGGGTAAGGGTTAGGGTTAGGGTTAGGGTTAGGGGACGGGGACGGGGACGGTTTGGGGTACAGGTTAGGGTACGACAACGGTTTAGGGTGAGCGTACGTGTTAGGGTACGGGTTAGTGTTAGGGTACGGGTTAGGATTAGGTGACGGGTTAGGGTAAGGCTTCGGGTAAGGGTTAGGGTTAGGTTTAGGGTTAGGGGATGGGGTCGGTTTAGGGAAGAGGTCAGGGTACGACAACGGTTTAGGGTGAGCGTACGTGTTAAGGAACGGGTTAGTGTTAGCGTACAGGTTAGGATTAGGGGACGGGTTAGGGTAAGGCTTCGGGTAAGTGTTAGGGTTAGGTTTAGGGAACGGGGACGGTTTGGGGACAGGTTAGGTTACGCCAACGGTTTAGGGTGAGCTTACGTGTTAGGGTTTGATTTAGTGTTAGCGTACGGCTTAGGATTAGGGGACGGGTTAGCGTAAGGCTTCGGGTAAGTGTTAGGCTTAGGATTAGGGTTAGGGTTAGGGTTAGGGGACGGGGACGGTTTAGTGGACAGGTTAGTGTACGACAAAGGTTTAGGGTGAGCGTATGTGTTAGGGTATTGGTTAGTGTTAGAGTACGGGTTAGGAGTAGGGGACAGGTTAGGGTAAGGCTTCGGGTAAGGGTTAGGGTTAGGGTTAGGGTTAGGGTTAGGGTTAGCGTTAGGGGAAGGGGACGGTTTAGGGGACAGGTTAGTGTACGACAACGGTTTAGGGTTAGCGTATATGTTAGGGTATGGGTTAGTGTTAGCGTACGGGTTAGGATTAGGTGACGGGTTAGGGTAAGGCTTCGGGTAAGAGTTAGGGTTAGGGTTAGGGTTAGGGTTAAGGGACGGGGACGGTTTAGGGGACAGCTTAGGGTACGACAACGGTTTAGGGTGAGCGTACGTGTTAGGGTACGGGTTAGTGTTAGCGTACGGGTTAGGATTAGGGGACGGGTTCATGTAAGGCTTCGGGTAAGGGTTAGGGTTAGGGTTAGGGTTAGTGTTAGGGGACGGGGACGGTTTAGGGGACAGGTTAGTGTATGACAACGGTTTAGCGTGAGCGTACGTGTTAGGGTATGGGTTAGTTTTATCGTACGGGTTAGGTTTAGGGGACGGCTTAGTGTAAGGCTTCGGGTAAGGGTTAACGTTAGGGTTAGGGTTAGGGGACCGGGATGGTTTAGGGGACAGGTTAGTGTACGACAACGGTTTAGGGTGAGCTTACGTGTTAGGGTATGGGTTAGTGTTAGCGTACGGCTTAGGATTAGGGGACGGGTTAGTGTAAGGCTTCCGGTAAGTGTTAGGCTTAGGGTTAGGGTTAGGGTTAGGGTTAGGGTTAGGGGATGGGGACGGTTTAGGGGACAGGTTAGGGTATGACAATGATTTAGGGTGAGCGTACGTGTTAGGGTACGCGTTAGTGTTAGACTACGGGTTAGGAGTAGGGGACAGGTTAGAGTAAGGCTTCGGGTAAGGGTTAGGGTTAGGGTTAGGGTTAGGGTTAGGGTTAGCGTTAGGGGAACGGGACGGTTTAGGGGACAGGATAGTGTACGACAACGGTTTAGGGTGAGCGTATATGTTAGGTTATGGGTTAGTGTTAGTGTACGGGTTAGGATTAGGGGACGGGTTAGGGTAAGGCTTCGGGTAAGAGTTAGGGTTAGGGTTAGGGTTAGGGTTAGGGGACGGGGACGGTTTAGGGGACAGCTTAGTGTACGACAACGGTTTAGGGTGAGCGTACGTGTTAGGGTACGGGTTAGTGTTAGCGTACGGGTTAGGATTAGGGGACGGGTTCGTGTAAGGCTTCGGGTAAGGGTTAGGGTTAGGGTTACGGTTAGTGTTAGGGGACGGGGACGGTTTAGGGGACAGGTTAGGGTACGACAACGGTTTAGGGTGAGTGTACGTGTTAGGGTATGGGTTAGTGTTAGCGTACGGCTTAGGATTAGGGGACGGGTTAGTGTAAGGCTTCGGGTAAGTGTTAGGCTTAGGGTTAGGGTTAGGGTTAGGGTTAGGGGATGGGGACGGTTTATGGGACAGGTTAGGGTACGACAACGATTTAGGGTGAGCGTACGTGTTAGGGTATGCGTTAGTGTTAGAGTACGGGTTAGGAGTAGGGGACAGGTTAGGGTAAGGCTTCGGGTAAGTGTTAGGGTTAGGGTTAGGGTTAGGGTTAGGGTTAGCGTTAGGGGAAGGGGACGGTTTAGGGGACAGTTTAGTGTACGACAATGGTTTAGGGTGAGCGTATGTGTTAGGGTATGGGTTAGTGTTCGTGTACGGGTTAGGATTAGGGGACGGGTTAGGGTAAGGCTTCGGGTAAGAGTTAGCGTTAGGGTTAGGGTTAGGGTTAGAGGACGGGGACGGTTTAAGGGACAGCTTAGGGTACGACAACGGTTTAGGGTGAGCGTACGTGTTAGGGCATGGGTTAGTGTTAGCGTACGGGTTAGGATTAGGGGACGGGTAAGTGTAAGGCTTTGGGTAAGGGTTAGGGTTAGGGTTAGGGTTAGTGTTAGGGGACGGGGACGATTTAGGGGACAGGTTAGGGTACGACAACGGTTTAGGGTGAGCATAGGTGTTCGTGTATGGGTTAGTGTTAGCGTACAGGTTAGGATTAGGGAACGGGTTAGGGTAAGGCTTCCGGTAAGTGTTAGGGTTACGGTTAGGGGACAGGGACTGTTTAGGGGACAGGTTAGGGTACGACAACGGTTTAGGGTGAGTGTACGTGTTAGGGTACGGGTTAGTGTTAGCGTACGGCTTAGGATTAGGGGACGGATTAGGGTAAGGCTTCGGGTAAGGGTTAGGGTTAGGCTTAGGTTTAGGGTTAGTGTTAGGATACGGGGATGGATTAGGAGACAGATTAGGGTACGACAACGGTTTAGGGTGAGCTTACGTGTTAGGGTATGGGTTAGTGTTAGCTTACGGGTTAGGATTAGGGGACGGGTTAAGGTAAGGCTTCAGGTAAGGGTTAGGGTTAGGGTTAGGCTTAGGGTTAGGAGACGGGGACGGTGTAGGGGACAGGTTAGGGTACGACAATGGTTTAGTGTGATTGTACGTGTTAGGGTACGGGTTAGTGTTAGCGTACATGTTAGGGGACGGGTTATGGTAAGGCTTCGGGTAAGGGTTAGGTTTAGGTTTAGGGTTAGGGTTAGGGTACGGGGACGGTTTAGGGGACAGATTAGGGTACGACAACGGTTGAGGGTGAGCGTAAGTGTTCGGGTACGGGTTAGTGTTAGCGTACGGGTTAGGATTAGGGGACGTGTTAGAGTAAGGCTTCAGGTAAGGGTTAGTGTTAGGGTTAGGGTTAGGGTTAGGGGATGGGGACGGTTTAGGGAACAAGTCAGGGTACGACAACGGTTTAGGGTGAGCTTACGTGTTATGGTATGGGCTAGTGTTAGCGTATGGCTTAGGATTAGGGAACGGGTTAGGGTAAGGCTTCGGGTAAGGGTTAGGCTTAGGGTTAGGGTTAGCGTTAGGGTTAGGGTACGGAGACGATTTAGGGGACAGGTTAGGGTACGACAACGGTTTAGGGTGAGTGTACGTTTTAGGGTACAGGTTAGTGTTAGCGTACGAGTTAGGATTAGGGGACGGGTTAGGGTAAAGCTTCGGGTAAGGGTAAGGGTTAGGGTTAGGGTTAGGGTTAGGGTTAGGGTTAGGGGATGGGGCCGGTTTAGGGGAGAAGTAAGTGCAGGACAACTGTTTAGGGTGAGCGTACGTGTTAGGGTATGGGTTAGTGTTAGCGTACAGGTTAGGATTAGGGGACGGGGTAGTGTAAGGCTTCGTTTAAGTGTTAGGGTTCAGGTTAGGGTATGGGTTAGGGGACGGGGACGGTTTAGGGGACAGGTTAGGGTACGACAATGGTTTAGGGTGAGCTTACGTGTTAGGGTATGGGTTAGTGTTAGCGTAGGGTTAGGTTTAGGGGACGGGTTAGGGTAAGGCTTCGGGTAAGGGTTAGGGTTAGGGTTAGCGTTAGGGGACGGGGACGGGGACGGTTTGGGGTACAGGTTAGGGTACGACAACGGTTTAGGGTGAGCGTACGTGTTAGGGTACGGGTTAGTGTTAGGGTACGGGTTAGGATTAGGTGATGGGTTAGGGTAAGGCTTCGGGTAAGGGTTAGGGTTAGGTTTAGGGTTAGGGGATGGGGTCGGTTTAGGGAACAGGTCAGGGTACGACAACGGTTTAGGGTGAGCGTACGTGTTAAGGAACGGGTTAGTGTTAGCGTACAGTTAGGATTAGGGGACGGGTTAGGGTAAGACTTCGGGTAAGTGTTAGGGTTAGGTTTAGGGGACGGGGACGGTTTGGGGACAGGTTAGGGTACGCCAACGGTTTAGGGTGAGCTTACGTGTTAGGGTATGATTTAGTGTTAGCGTACGGCTTAGGATTAGGGGACGGGTTAGCGTAAGGCTTCGGGTAAGTGTTAGGCTTAGGATTAGGGTTAGGGTTAGGGTTAGGGGACGGGGACGGTTTAGTGGACAGGTTAGTGTACGACAATGGTTTAGGGTGAGCGTATGTGTTAGGGTATTGGTTAGTGTTAGAGTACGGGTTAGGAGTAGGGGACACGTTAGTGTAAGGCTTCGGGTAAGGGTTAGGGTTAGGGTTAGGGTTAGGGTTAGGGTTAGCGTTAGGGGAAGGGGACGGTTTAGGGGACAGGTTAGGGTACGACAACGGTTTATGTTGAGCATAGGTGTTCGTGTATGGGTTAGTGTTAGCGTACAGGTTAGGATTAGGGGACGGGTTAGGGTAAGGCTTCCGGTAAGGGTTAGGGTTACGGTTAGGGGACAGGGACGGTTTAGGGGACAGGTTAGGGTACGACAACGGTTTAGGGTGAGCGTACGTTTTAGGGTACGGTTTAGTGTTAGCGTACGGGTTAGGATTAGGGAACGGGTTAGTCTAAGGCTTCGGGTGTTAGGGTTAGGTTTAGGTTTAGGGTTAGGGGATGGGGAAGGTTTAGGGGACAGGTTAGGGTACGACAACGTTTTAGGGGGAGCATACGTGTTAGGGTACGGGTTAGTGTTAGCGTACTGGTTAGGATTAGGGGACGGGTTAGGGTAAGGCTTCGGGTTAGAGTTAGGGTTAGGGTTAGGGTTAGGTTTAGGGGACAGGGACTGCTTAGTGGACAGGTTAGGGATGACAACGGTTTAGGGTGAGCGTACGTGTTAGGGTACGGTTTAGTGTTAACATATGGGTTAGGATTAGGGGACGGGTTAGGGTAAGGCTTCGGTTAATGTTTAGGGTTAGGGTTAGGGTTAGGGGACGGGCACGATTTAGGGGACAGGTTAGGGTACGACAACGGTTTAGGGTGAGCGTACGTGTTAGGGTACGGATTAGTGTTAGCGTACGGTTTAGGATTATGGGACGGGTTAGTGTAAGGCTTCGGGTAAGGGTTAGTGTTAGGGTTAGGGTTAAGTTTAGGGTTAGGGGACGGGGACGGTTTAGGGGACAGGTTAGGGTACGACAACGGTTTAGGGTGAGCGTACGTGTTAGGGTACGTGTTAGTGTTAGCGTACGGGTTAGGATTAGGGGAAGGGTTAGGGTAAGGCTTCGGGTAAGGGTTAGGGTTAGGGTTAGAGTTAGGTTTAGGGGACGGGGACGGTTTAGGGGACAGGTTAGGGTACGACAACGGTTTAGGGTGAGCGTACGTGTTAGGGTATGGGTTAGTGTTGGCATACAGGTTAGGACTAGGGGACGTGTTAGGGTAAGGCTTCGGGTAAGGGTTAGGCTTAGGGTTAGGGTTAGGGTTAGGGTTAGGGGTCGGGGACGGTTTAGGGGACAGGTTAGGGTACGACAACGGTTTAGGGTGAGCGTGTTAGGGTACGGGTTAGTGTGAGCGTACTGGTTAGGATTAGGGTACGTGTTAGCGTAAGGCTTCGGGTAACGGTTACGGTTAGGGTTAGGGGACAGGGACGGTTTAGGGGACACGTTAGGGTACGACAATGGTTTAGGGTGAGTGTACGTGTTAGGGTACGGGTTAGTGTTAGCGTACGGCTTAGGATTAGGGGACGGGTTAGGTTATGGCTTCGGGTAAGGGTTAGGGTTAGGGTTAGGGGACGGGGATGGTTTAGGTGACAGGTTAGGGTACGACAACGGTTTAGAGTTAGCGTACGTGTTAGGGTACGGGTTAGTGTTAGCGGACGGGTCAGGATTAGGCGACGGGTTAGGGGAAGGCTTCGGGTAAGTGTTAGGGTTAGTGTTAGGCTTCGGGTTATGGGACAGGGATGGTTAAGGCGACACGTTAGGGTACGACAATGGTTTAGGGTGAGCGTACGTGTTAGGGCACGGGTTAGTGTTAGCGTACGGGTTAGGATTAGGGGACGGGTTATGGTAAGACTTCGGGTAAGGGTTAGGGTTACTGTGAGGGTTAGGGTTAGGGGACGGAGACAGTTTAGGGGACAGGTTAGGGTACGACAACGCTTTGGGGAGAGTGCGTACGTGTTAGGGTACGGGTTAGTGTTAGCGTACGGTTTAGGATTAGGGGAAGGGTTAGGGTAAGGCTTTGGGTAAGGGTTAAAGTTAGGCTTAGGGTTAGGGTTAGGGGACGGGGATAGTTTAGGGGACAGTTTAGGGTACGACAACTGTTTAGGGTGAGCGTACGTGTTCGGGTACGGGTTAGTGTTAGCGTACGGGTTAGGATTAGGGGAAGGGTTAGTGTAAGGCTTCGGATAAGTGTTAGTGTTAGGGTTAGGGGACGGGGACGGTTTAGGGAACTGGTTAGGGTACGACAAAGTTTTAGGGTAAGCGTACGTGTTAGGGTACGGGTTAGTGTTAGCTTACGGCTTAGGATTAGGTGACGGGTTAGGGTAAGGCTTCGGGTAAGGGTTAGGGTAAGGGTAAGGGTTAGGGTTAGCGTTAGGGGACATGGACGGTTAAGGGGACAGGTTAGGGTACGACAACGGTTTAGGGTGAGCGTATGGTTTAGGGTATGGTTTAGTGTTAGCGTACGTGTTAGGATGAGGGGACGGGTTAGGCTAAGGCTTCGGGTAAGTGTTAGGGTTAGGGTTAGAGTTAGGGATAGGGGACAGGGAAGGTTTAGGGGACGGGTTAGGGTAAAACAACGGTTTAGGATGAGCGTACGTGTTAGGGTACGGGTTAGTGTTAGCGTACGGGTTAGGATTAGGGGACGGGTTAGGGTAAGGCTTCGCGTAAGTGTTAGTGTTAGGGTTAGGGTTAGGGTTAGGGTTAGGGGACGGGGACGGTTTAGGGGACAGGTTAGTGTACGACAACAGTTTAGGGTGAGCGTACATGTTAGGGTACGGGTTAGTGTTAGCGTACGGGTTAGGATTAGGGTACGGGTTAGGGTAAAGCTTAGGGTAAGGGTTAGGGTTAGGTTTAGGGTTAGGGTTAGGCTTAGTGTACGGGGATGATTTAGGGGACACTTTAGGGTATGACAACGGTTTACGGTGAGCGTACGTGTTAGGGTACGTGTTAGTGTTAATGTACGGTTTAGGATTAGGGGATGGGTTATGGTAAGGCTTCGGGTAAGGGTTAGGGTTAGGGTTAGGGTTAGGGTTAGGGGACGGGGACGGTTTAGGGGACAGGTTAGTGTACGACAATGATTTAGGGTGTATGTACGTGTTAGGGCACAGTTTAGTGTTAGCGTACGGGTTAGGATTAGGGGACAGGTTAGGGTAAACCTTCGGGTAAGTGTTAGGGTTAGGGTTAGGGTAAGGTTCAGGGTACGGGGATGGTTGAGGGGACAGGTTAGGTTATGACAAAGGTTTAGGTTGAGCGTACGTGTCAGGGTACGGGTTAGTGTTAGCGTACGGTTTAGGATTAGGGGACGGGTGAGGGTAAGGCTTCGGGTAAGGGTTAGTGTTAGGGTCAGGGTTACGGGACGGTGACGGTTTAGGGGACAGGTTAGGGTACGACAAAGTTTTAGGGTGAGCGTACGTGTTAGGGTAGTGGTTAGTGTTAGCATACGGGTTAGTACTAGGGGACGGGTTAGGGTAAGGCTTCGGGTTAGGGATAGGGTTAAGGGACGGTGACAGTTTAGGGGACAGGTTAGGGTACGACAACGGTTTAGGGTGTGTGTACGTGTTAGGGCATGGGTTAGTGTTAGCGCACGGGTTAGGATTAAGGGACGGGTTAGGGTAAGGCTTCGGGTAAGGGTTAGGGTTAGTGTTAGGGTTAGCTTTAGGGGACGGGGATGGTTTAGGGGACAGGTTAGTGTACGACAATGGTTTAGGGTGAGCGTACGTGTTAGGGTATGGGTTAGTGTTAGTGTACGGGTTAGGATTAGGGGAAGGGTTAGGGTAAGGCTTCGGGTAAGATTTAGGGTTAGGGTTAGGGTTAGGGTTAGGGGAAAGGGAGGTTTAGGGGATAGGTTAGGGTATGACAACGGTTTAGGTTGAGCGTACGTGTTAGGGTATGGGTTAGTGTTAGCGTACGGGTTAGGATTAGGGGAAGGGTTAGGGTAAGGCTTCGGGTAAGGATTAGGGTTAGGGTTAGGTCTACGGTTAGGGTTAGGGGACGGGGAAGGTTTAGGGGACAGGTTAGGGTACGACAACGGTTTAGGGTGAGCATACGTGTTAGGGTACGGGATAGTGTTAGCTTGCGGGTTAGGACTAGGGGACGGGTTAGGCTAAGGTTTCAGGTAAGTTTTAGGGTTAGGGTTAGGGTTAGGGGAGGGGGAAGGTTTAGGGGACAGGTTAGGGTACGACAACTGTTTAGGGTGAGCGTACGTGTTAGGGTACGTGTTAGTGTTAGCGTACGGGTTAGGATTAGGGGACGGGTTAGGGTAAGGCTTCGGGTAAGGGTTAGTGTTAGAGGCAGGGGAAAGGGACGATTTAGGGGACAGGTTAGGGTACGAGAACGGTTAAGGGTGAGCGTACGTGTGAGGGTACGGTTTAGTGTTAGCAAACGGGTTAGGGTTAGGGGACGGCTTAGGGTAATGTTTCGGGTAAGGGTTAGGGTCTGGGTTAGCGTTAGGGTTAAGGTTAGGGACGGGGAGGGTTTAGGGGACAGGTTAGGATACGACAACGGTTTAGGTTTAGCGTACGTGTTAGGGTACGGGTTAGTGATAGCGTACGGGTTAGTATTAGGGGACGGGTTAGGGTAAGGCTTCGGGTAAGGGTTAGGGTTAGGGTAAGGGTTAGTGTTAGGGGACGGGGACGGTTTAGGGGACGGGTTAGGGTACGACAACGGTTTAGGGTGAGCGTAAGTGTTATGGTACGGGTTAGTGTTAGCGTACGGGTTAGGATTAAGGAACGGGTTAGGGTAAGGCTTCGGGTAAGGTTTAGGGTTACGGTTAGGGTTAGGGTTAGGTTTAGGGGACGGGGACGGTTTAGGGGACAGGTTAGGGTACGACAACGGTTTAGGGTGAGCGTACGTGTTAGGGTACGGGTTAGTGTTAGCGTACGGCTTAGGATTAGGGGACGGGTTAGGGTAAGGCATCGGGTAAGTGTTAGGGTTAGGGTTAGGATTAGGGTTAGGGATAGGGGATGGGGACGGTTTAGGGTACAGTTTAGTGTTCGACAAAGATTTAGGGTGAGCGTACATGTTAGGGTACGGGTTAGTGTTAGCGTACGGGTTAGGATTAGGGGACGGGTTAGGGTAAGGCTTCCCGTAAGTGTTAGTGTTAGGGTTAGGGTTAGGGTTAGGGTTAGGTGACGGGGACGGTTCAGGGGACAGGTTAGTGTACGACAACAGTTTAGGGTGAGCGTACATGTTAGGGTACGGGTTAGAGTTAGCGTACGTGTTAGGATTAGGGGACGGGTTAGGGTAAGGCTTAGGGTAAGGGTTAGGGTTAGGTTTAGGGTTAGTGTTAGGGTTAGGGTATGGGGATGATATAGGGGACAGTTTAGGGTATCACAATGGTTTAGGGTGAGCGTACGTGTTAGGGTATGGGTTAGTGTTAATGTACGGGTTAGGATTAGGGGACGGGTTAGGGTAAGCCTTCGGGTAAGGGTTAGGGTTAGGGTTAGGTTTAGGGTAAGGTTAAGGGGACGGGGATGGTTTAGGGGACAGGTTACGGTACGACAAAGGTTTAGGGTGAGCGTATGTGTTACGGTACGGGTTAGTGTTATCGTACGGGTTAGGATTAGGGGACGGGTTAGGGTAAGGCTTCGGGTAAGGGTTAGTGTTAGGGTTAGGGTTACGGGACGGGGACGGTTTAGGGGACAGGTTAGGGTACGACAACGGTTTAGGGTGAGCGTACGTGTTAGGGTACCGGTTAGTGTTAGCGTACGTGTTACTATTAGGGGACGGTTTAGGGTAAGGCTTCGGGTAAGGGTTAGGGTTAGGGTTAGGGTTAAGGGACGGGGACAGTTTATGGGACAGGTTAGGGTACGACAACGGTTTAGGGTGTGTGTACGTGTTAGGGCACGGGTTAGTGTTATCGTACGGGTTTGGCTTTGGGGACGGATTATGGTAAGGCTTCGGGTAAGGGTTAGTGTTAGGGTTAGGGTTAGCTTTAGGGGACGGGGACGGTTTAGGGGACAGGTTAGTGTACAACAATGGTTTAGGGTGAGTGTACGTTTTAGGGTACGGATTAGTGTTAGTGTACGGGTTTGGATTAGGAGACGGGTTAGGGTAATGCTTCGCGTAAGAGTTACGGTTAGGGTTAGGGTTACGGTTAGGGGACGGGGACGGTTTAGGTGTCAGGATAGGGTACGACAACGGTTTAGGGTGAGCGTACGTGTTAGGTTACGGGTTAGTGTTATCGTACGGGTTTGGATTAGGGGACGGGTTATGGTAAGGCTTCGGGTAAGGGTTAGGGTTAGGGTTAGGGTTAGCTTTAGGGGACGGGGATGGTTTAGGGGACAGGTTAGTGTACGACAATGGTTTAAGGTGAGTGTACGTGTTAGGGTACGGATTAGTGTTAGCGTACTGGTTAGGATTAGGGGACGGGTTAGGGTAAGGCTACGGGTAAGAGTTAGAGTTAGGGTTAGGGTTAGGGATAGGGTTAGGGGAAGGGGAGGTTTAGGGTATAGGTTAGGGTACGACAACGGTTTAGGGTGAGCGTACGTGTTAGGGTACTTGTTAGTGTTAGCTTGAGGGTTCGGATTAGGGGATGGGTTAGGCTAAGGTTTCGGGTAAGTTTTAGGTTTAGGGTTAGGGTTAGGGGTGGGGGAAGGTTTAGGGGACAGGAAAGGGTACGACAACAGTTTAGGGTGGGCGTACGAGTTAGGGTACGGGTTAGTGTTAGCGTACGGGTTAGGATTAGGGGACGGGTTAGGGTAAGGCTTCGGGTAAGGGTTAGGGTTAGGGTTAGGGTTAGGGTTAGGGGATGGGGACGGTTTAGGGGACAGGTTACGGTACGACAACGGTTTTGCGTGAGCGAACGTGTTAGGTCACGGGTTAGGGTTAGCGTATGGGTTAGGATTAGGGGACGTGTTAGGGTAAGGCTTCGGGTAAGGGTTAGGTTTAGGGTTAGGTTTAGGGTTAGGGTTAGGGGACGTGGACGGTTTAGGGGACAGGTTAGTGTATGACAATGGTTTAGGGTGAGCGTACGTGTTAGGGTACGGGTTAGGTTTAGCGTACATGTTAGGATTAGGGGACGGGTTAGGGTAAGGCTTCGTGGAAGGGTTAGGTTTAGGGTTAGGGTTAGATTTAGGATTAGGGGATGGGGACGGTTTAGGGGACAGGTTAGGGTACGACAACGGTTTAGGTTGAGTGTACGAGAGAGGGTACGTGTTAGTGTTAGCGTACAGGTTAGGATTAGGGGACGGGTTATGGTAAGGCTTCGGGTAAGTGTTAGGTTTAGGGTTACGGTTAGTGTTAGGGGATGGGGACGGTTTAGGGCATAGGTTAGAGTACGACAACGGTTTAGGGTGAGTGTACATGTTAGGGTAAGGGTTAGTGTTATCGTACGTGTTAGGATTAGGGGACGGGTTAGGGTAAGGCTTCGGGTAAGTGTTAGGGTTAGGCTTATGGTTAGGGTTAGGTTTAGGGGACGGGGACTGGGACGGTTTAGGGGACAGGTTAGGGTACGACAAAGGTTTAAGTTGAGCGTACGTGTTAGGGCACGGGTTAGTGTTAGCATACAGGTTAGGATTACGGGACGGGTTATGGTAAGGCTTCGGGTAAGGCTTAGGGTTAGGGTTAGTGTTAGGGTTAGCGGACGGGGACCGTTTAGGGGACAGCTTAGTGTATGACAACGGTTTAGGGTGAGCGTACGTGTTAGGGTACGGTTAGTGTTAGCGTACGGGTTAGGATTAGGGGACGGGTTAGGGTAAGTCTTTGGGTAAGGCTTAGGGTTAGAGTTAGGGTTAGGGTTAGGGGACGTTGACTGTTTAGGGGACAGGTTAGGTTTGACAACGGTTTAGGGTGAGCGTACGTGTTAGGTTATGGGTTAGTGTTAGCGTATGGTTTAGGATTAGCGGACGGGTTAGAGTAAGGCTTCGGGTAAGGGTTAGGATTAGGTTTAGTGTTTGGGTTAGGGGATGGGGACGGTTTAGGGGATTGCTTAGGGTACTACAACGGTTTAGGGTGAGAGTACATGTTAGGGTACGGATTAGTTTTAGCGTACGTGTTAGGATTAGGGCATGTGTTAAGGTAAGGCTTCGGGTAAGGCTTAGGGTTAGGGTTAGGTTTAGGGTTAGGGGACGTGGACTAGGACGGTTTAGAGGAAAGGTTAGGGTATGACAAAGGTTTAGTGTGAGCGTACGTGTTAGGGTATGTGTTAGTGTTAGCATACGGGTTAGGATTAGGGGACGGGTTAGGGTAAGACTTCGGGTAAGGGTTAGGGTTATGGTTAGGGTTAGTGTTACGGTTATTGGACGGGGACGGTTTAGGGGACAGGTTAGGATACGACAACGGTTTAGGCTGAGCGTTCATGTTACGGTACGGGTTAGTGTTAGCGTACGGGTTAGGATTAGGGGACAGGTTAGGGTAAGGTTTCGGGTAAGGGTTAGGGTTAGGGTTAGGTTTAGGGTTAGGGTTAGGGGATGGGGACGGTTTAGGGGACAGGTTAGGATACGACAACGATTTAGGGTGAGCGTACATGTTAGGGTACGGTTTAGTGTTAGCATACGGGTTAGGATTAGGGGACGGATTAGGATAAGGCTTTGGGTAAGGGTTAGGGTTAGGGTTAGGGTTAGGGTTAGGGGGCGGAGATGGTTTAGGGGACAGGATAGTGTACGACAACGGTTTGGGTGAGCGTACGAGTTAGGGCACGGGTTAGTGTTAGCGTACGGGTTAGGATTAGGGGACGGGTTATGTTAAGGCTTCGGGTAAGGTTTAGGGTTAGGTTTAGGGTTTGGGTTAGGGTTAGGGGCCGAGGACGGTTTAGGGGATAGGTTAGTGTACGACAATGGTTTAGGGTGAGCGTACGTGTTAGGGTACGGATTCGTGTTAGAGTACGGGTTAGGATTAGGAGACGGGTTAGGTTAAGGCTTCGGGTAGGGGTTAGGGTTAGGGTTAGGGTTAGGGGACAGGGACGGGGACGGTTTAGGGGATAGGTTAGGGTACAACAACGATTTAGGATGAGCGTACGTGTTAGGGTACGTGTTAGTGTTAGCGTACGGGTTAGGATTAGGTGACGGGTTAGGGTAAGGCTTCGGGTAAGGGTTAGGGTTAGGTTTAAGTTTACGGGACGGGGACGGTTTAGGGGACAGGTTAGGGTACAACAACGGTTTAGGGTGAGCGTACGTGTTAGGGTACGGCTTAGTGTTAGTGTACCGGTTAGGATTAGGGGACGGGTTAGGGTAAGGCGTCGGGTAAGTGTTATGGTTAGGGTTAGGCTTAGGGTTAGGGGACGGGGACGGGGACGGTTTCCGGGACAGGTTAGGGTACGACAACGGTTTAGGGTGAGCGTACGTGTTAGGGTACGGCTTAGTGTTAGCGTACGGGTTAGGATTAGGGGACGGGTTAGGGTAAGGCTTCGGGTAAGGGTTAGGGTTAGGGTTAGGGTTAGGGGATGGGGACGGTTCAAGGGAGAGGTTAGGGTTAGGGTTACGGTTAGGGTTAGGGTTAGGGTTAGGGAACGGGGACGGTTTAGGGGACAGGTTAGTTTACGACAACGGTTTAGGGTGGGCGTACGTGTTAGGGTACGAGTTAGTGTTAGCGTACGGGTTAGGATTAGGGCACGGGTTAGGGTAAGACTTCGGGTAAGGGTTAGGGTTAGGGTTAGCGTTAGGGGACGGGGACGGTTTAGGGGAGAGTTTAGGGTACAAATCCGGTTTAGGGTGTGCGTACATGTTAGGGTACGGGTTAGTGTTAGCGTACGGGTTAGGATTAGGGGACGGGTTAGCGTAAGGCTTTGGGTAAAGGTTAGGGTTAGGGTTAGGGTTAGGGTTAGGGGACGGGGACGGTTTAGGGGACAGGTTATGGTACTACAACGGTTTAGCGTGAGCGTACGTATTAGTGTACGGGTGAGTGGTAGAGTACGGATTAGGATTAGGGGACGGGTTAGGGTAAGGCTTCGGGTAAGGGTTAGGGTTAGGGCAAGGTTTAGGGGTAGGTGACGGGGACGGGGACGGTTAAGGGGACAGGTTAGGGAACGACAACGGTTTAGGTTGAGCGTACATGTTAGCGTACGGTTGAGTGTTAGCGTACGTGTTAGTATTCGGGGATGGGTTACGGTAAGGCTTTGGGTAAGGGTTAGGGTTAGGGTTAGGTTTAGGGGACGGGGACGAGGACGGTTTAGGGTCAGGTTAAGGTACGACAACGGTTTAGGTTGAGTGTATGTGTTAGGGTACGGGTGAGTGTTAGCGTACGGGTTACGATTAGGGGAAGGGATAGGATAAGGCTTCGGATAAGGATTAGGATTAGGGTTATGGTTAGGGTTAGGGTTAGGGGACGGGGATGGTTTAGGGGACAGGTTAGGGTACGACAACGATTTAGAGTGAGCGTATGTGTTAGGGTATGGGTTAGTGTTAGCATACAGGTTAGGATTAGGGGACGGGTTAGGGTAAGGCTTCGGGTAAGGGTTAGGGTTAGGTTTAGGGTTAGGGTTAGGGTTAGGGTTAGGGGACGGGGACGGTTTAGGGGACAGGTAAGGATACGACAACGGTTTAGGGTGAGCGTACGTGTTATGGTACGGGTTAGTGTTAGCGTACGAGTTAGGATTAGGGGAGGGATTAGGGTAAGGCTTCGGGTAAGGGTTAGTGTTAGGGTTAGGGTTAGGGGACGGGGACGGTTTAGGGGACAGGTTAGGGTACGACAACGGTTTAGGATGAGCGTACGTGTTAGGGTACCAGTTAGTGTTAGCGTACGGTTTAGGATTAGGGCACGGGTTAGAGTAAGACCTCAGGTAAGAGTTAGGGTTCGGGTTAGGGTTAGGGGACGGGGACGGTTTAGGGGAGAGTTTAGGGTACAAAAACGGTTCAGGGTGTGCGTACGTGTTAGGGTACGGGTTAGTGTTAGCGTAAGGGTTACGATTAAGGGACGGGTTAGGGTAAGACTTCGGGTAAGGGTTAGGGTTAGGGTTAGGGTTAGGGTTAGGGGATGGGGACGGTTTAGGGGACAGGTTAGGGGACGACAACGGTTTAGGGTGAGCGTGCCTGTTAGGGTACGGTTTAGTGTTAGCGTACGGTTTAGGATTAGGGGACGGGTTAGTGTAAGGCTTCTGGTAAGGGTTAGGGTTAGGGTAAGGGGACGGAGACGAGGACGGTTTAGGGGACAGGTTAGTGTATGACAAGGGTTTAGGGTGAGCGTACGTTTTAGGGTAAGGGTGAGTGTTAACGTACGGGTTAGGATTAGGGGACGGGTTAGGGTAAGGCTTCGGGTAAGGGTTAGAGTTAGGGTTAGGGTTAGGGTTAGGGGACAGGGACGGTTTAGGGGACAGGTTAGGTACGACAACGGTTTAGGGTGAGCGTACGAGTTAGGGTATGGGTGAGTGTTAGCGTACGGGTTAGGGTTAGGGGACGAGTTAAGTTAAGGCTGCGGTTAAGTTTTAGGGTTACGGTTAGGGTTAGGGTTAGGGGACGGGGACCGTTGAGGGGACAGGTTAGGGTACGACAACGGTTTAGGGTGAGCGTACGTGTTAGGGTACGGGTGAGTGTTAGCCTACGGATTAGGATTAGGGGACGGTTTAGGGTAAGGCTTTGGGTAAGGGTTAGGCTTAGGGTTAGGGTTAGGGTTAGGTTACGGGGACGGTTTAGGGGACAGGTTAGGGTACGACAACGGTTTAGGGTGAGCGTACGTGTTAGGGTACGGGTTAGTGTTAGCGTATGGATTAGAATTAGGGGACGGGTTACGGTAAGGCTTCGGGTAAGGGTTACAGTTAGGGTTAGGTTTAGGGTTAGGGGACGGGGACGGTTTAGGGGACAGGTTAGGGTACGAAAACGGTTTAGGGTGAGCGTACATGTTACGGTAGGGGTTAGTGTTAGCGCACGGTTTAGGATGTGGGCATGGGTTAGGGTAAGGCTACGGGTAAGGGTTAGGGTTAGGTTTAGGTTTAGGGTTAGGTTTAGGGGACGGGGACGGTTTCGGGGACAGGTTAGGGTACGACAAAGTTTTAGTGTGAGCGTACGTGTTAGGTTACGGGTGAGTGTTAGCGTACGGGTTAGGATTAGGGGACGGGTTAGGGTAAGGCTTCGGGTAAGGGTTAGGGTTAGGTTTAGGGTTAGGGTAAGGTGACAGGGACAGTTTAGGGGACAGGTTAGGGTACGACAACGGATTAGGGTGAGCGTACGTGTTAGGGTACGGGTGAGTGTTAGTGTACGGGTTAGGATTATGGGACGGGTTAGTGTAAGGCTTCGGGTAAGTGTTAGGGTTAGGGTTAGGGTTAGGGGACGGGGACGGTTTAGGGGACAGGTTAGTGTACGGCAACGGTTTAGGGTGAGCGTACGTGTTAGGGTACGGGTGAGTGTTAGCGTACGCGTTACGATTAGGGGACGGGTTAGGGTAAGGCTTCGGGTAAGGGTTAGGGTTAGGGATATGGTTAGGTTTGGGGTTAGGGTTAGGGGACGGGAAAGGTTTAGGGGACAGGTTAGGTTATGACAACGGTTTAGGGTGAGCATACGTGTTAGGGTATGGGTTAGAGTTAGCGTATGGGTTAGGATTTTGGGACGGGTTAGGGTAAGTCTTCGGGTAAGGGTTAGGTTTAGGGTAAGGGTTAGGTTTAGGGTTAGGGGACGGGGACGGTTTATGGGACAGGTTAGGGTACGACAATGGTTTAGGGTGAGCGTACGTCTTAGGGTACGGGTTAGTGTTAGCGTATGGGTTAGGATTAGGGGACGGGTTAGGGTAAGGCTTCGGGTAAGTGTTAGGGTTAGGGTTGGGGTTAGGTCTTGGGTTAGGGGACGAAGACCGTTTAGGGGACAGGTTAGTGTATGACAACGGTTTAGGGTGAGCATACGTGTTAGGGTACGGGTTAGTGTTAGCGTACGGTTTAGGATAAGGGGACGTGTTAGGGTAAGGCTTCGTGTAAGTGTTAGGGTTAGGGTTAGGGTTAGGGGACAGGGACGGGGACGGTTTAGGGGACAGGTTAGGGTACGATAACGGTTTAGGGTGAGCGTATGTGTTAGGGTACGGGTTAGTGTTAGCTTACGGGTTAGGATTAGGGGACGGGTTAGTGTAAGACTTCGGGTAAGGGTTAGGGTTAGGGTTAGGGTTAGGGTTAGGGGATGGGGACGGTTTAGGGGACAGGTTAGGGGACGACAACGGTTTAGGGTGAGCGTGCCTGTTAGGGTACGGTTTACTGTTAGCGTACGGTTTAGGATTAGGGGACGGGTTAGTGTAAGGCTTCTGGTAAGGGTTAGGGTTAGGGTAAGGGGACGGAGACGAGGACGGTTTAGGGGACAGGTTAGTGTATGACAAGGGTTTAGGGTGAGCGTACGTTTTAGGGTAAGGGTGAGTGTTAACGTACGGGTTAGGATTAGGGGACGGGTTAGGGTAAGGCTTCGGGTAAGGGTTAGAGTTAGGGTTAGGGTTAGGGTTAGGTGACAGGGACGGTTTAGGGGACAGGTTAGGGTACGACAACGGTTTAGGGTGAGCGTACGAGTTAGGGTATGGGTGAGTGTTAGCGTACGGGTTAGGGTTAGGGGACGAGTTAAGTTAAGGCTGCGGTTAAGTTTTAGGGTTACGGTTAGGGTTAGGGTTAGGGGACGGGGACCGTTGAGCGGACAGGTTAGGGTACGACAACGGTTTAGGGTGAGCGTACGTGTTAGGGTACGGGTGAGTGTTAGCCTACGGATTAGGATTAGGGGACGGTTTAGGGTAAGGCTTTGGGTAAGGGTTAGGCTTAGGGTTAGGGTTAGGGTTAGGGTACGGGGACGGTTTAGGGGACAGGTTAGGGTACGACAACGGTTTAGGGTGAGCGTACGTGTTAGGGTACGGGTTAGTGTTAGCGTATGGATTAGAATTAGGGGACGGGTAACGGTAAGGCTTCGGGTAAGGGTTACAGTTAGGGTTAGGTTTAGGGTTAGGGGACGGGGACGGTTTAGGGGACAGGTTAGGGTACGAAAACGGTTTAGGGTGAGCGTACATGTTACGGTAGGGGTTAGTGTTAGCGCACGGTTTAGGATGTGGGCATGGGTTAAGGTAAGGCTACGGGTAAGGGTTAGGGTTAGGTTTAGGTTTAGGGTTAGGTTTAGGGGACGGGGACGGTTTCAGGGACAGGTTAGGGTACGACAAAGGTTTAGTGTGAGCGTACGTGTTAGGTTACGGGTGAGTGTTAGCGTACGGGTTAGGATTAGGGGACGGGTTAGTGTAAGGCTTCGGGTAAGGGTTAGGGTTAGGTTTAGGGTTAGGGTAAGGTGACAGGGACGGTTTAGGGGACAGGTTAGGGTACGACAACGGATTAGGGTGAGCGTACGTGTTAGGGTACGGGTGAGTGTTAGTGTACGGGTTAGGATTATGGGACGGGTTAGTGTAAGGCTTCGGGTAAGTGTTAGGGTTAGGGTTAGCGTTAGGGGACGGGGACGGTTTAGGGGACAGGTTAGTGTACGGCAACGGTTTAGGGTGAGCGTACGTGTTAGGGTACGGGTGAGTGTTAGCGTACGGGTTACGATTAGGGGACGGGTTAGGGTAAGGCTTCGGGTAAGGGTTAGGGTTAGGGATATGGTTAGGTTTGGGGTTAGGGTTAGGGGACGGGGAAGGTTTAGGGGACAGGTTAGGTTATGACAACGGTTTAGGGTGAGCATACGTGTTAGGGTATGGGTTAGAGTTAGCGTATGGTTTAGGATTTTGGGACGGGTTAGGGTAAGTCTTCGGGTAAGGGTTAGGTTTAGGGTAAGGGTTAGGTTTAGGGTTAGGGGACGGGGACGGTTTATGGGACAGGTTAGGGTACGACAATGGTTTAGGGTGAGCGTACGTCTTAGGGTACGGGTTAGTGTTAGCGTATGGGTTAGGATTAGGGGACGGGTTAGGGTAAGGCTTCGGGTAAGTGTTAGGGTTAGGGTTGGGGTTAGGTCTTGGGTTAGGGGACGAAGACCGTTTAGGGGACAGGTTAGTGTATGACAACGGTTTAGGGTGAGCATACGTGTTAGGGTACGGGTTAGTGTTAGCTTACGGGTTAGGATTAGGGGACGGGTTAGTGTAAGGCTTCGGGAAAGTGTTAGCGTTAAGTTTAGGGTTAGGGTTAGGGGACAGGGACGGTTTAAGGGACAAGTTATGGTACGACAACGGTTTAGGGTGAGCGTACGTGTTAGGGTACGGTTTAGTGTTAGCGTACGAGTTAGGATTAGGGGACGGGTTAGGGTAAGGCTTCGGGTTAGGTTTAGGGTTAGGGTTAGGGTTAGGGGACGAGGACGGTTTAGGGGACATGTTATGGTACGACAACGGTTTAGGGTGAGCGTACGTGTTAGGGTACGGTTTAGTGATAGCGTACGGGTTAGGATTAGGGGACGGGTTAGTGTAAGGCTTCGGGTAAGAGTTAGGGTTAGGATTAGGGTTAGGGTTAGGGGACAGGGACACTTTAGGGGACAGGTTAGGGTACGACAACTGTTTAGGGTGAGTATACGTGTTAGGGTACGTTTTAGTGTTAGCGTACGGTTTAGAATTAAGGGGCGGGTTAGGGTAAGGCTTTGGGTAAGCATTAAGGTTAGGGTTAGGGTTAGGGTTAGGGGACGGGGATGGGTACGGTTTAGGGGACAGGTTAGGGTACGACAACGGTTTAGGGTGAGCGTACGTGTTAGGGTACGGTTTAGTGTTAGCGTACGGTTTAGGATTAGGGGACCGGTTAAGGTTAGGCTTCGGGTAAGGGTTAGGGATAGGGTTAGGGTTAGGGTTAGGGGACGGGGACTGTTTAGGTGACAGGTTAGGGTACGACAACGGTTTAGGGTGAGCGTACGTTTTAGCGCACGGGTTAGTGTTAGCGTACTGGTTAGGATTAGGGGACGGGTTAGGGTAAGGCTTCGGGTAAGTGTTAAGGTTAGCGTTAGGGTTAGGGTTATGGTTAGGGGATGGGGACGCTTAAGGGGACAGGTTAGGGTACGACAATGGTTTCGGGTGAGCGTACTTGTTAGGTTACGGGTGAGTGTTAGCGTACGGGTTAGGATTAGGGGACGGGTTAGGGTAAGGCTTCGGTTAAGGGTTAGGTTTAGGCTTAGGTTTAGGGTTAGGGTTAGGGGACGAAGACAGTTTAGGGGACAGGTTACGGTACGACAACATTTAAAGGTGAGCGTAGGTGTTAGGGTATGGGTGAGTGTTAGCGTACGTGTTAGAATTAGGGGACGGGTTAGGGTAAAGCTTCGGGTAAGGTTTAGGGTTAGGGTTAGGATTAGGGTTAGGGTTAGGTGATGGGGACAGTTTAGGGGACAGGTTAGTGTACGACAACGGTTTAGGGTGAGCGTACGTGTTAGGGTACGGGTTAGTGTTAGCGTACGGGTTAGGATTAGGTGACGGGTTATGGTAAGGCTTCGGGTAAGGGTTAGGGTTAGGGTTAGGGTTAGGGTTAGGGGACAGGGATGGGGACGGTTTAGGGGACAGGTTAGTTTACGACAACGGATTAGGGTGAGCGTACATGTTAGGGTACGGGTGAGTGTTAGCGTACGGGTTAGGATTAGGGGACGGGTTAGTGTAAGGCTTCGGGTAAGTGTTAGGGTTAGGGTTAGGGTTAAGGTTAGGGTTAGGGGATGGGGATGGTTTAGGGGACAGGTTAGTGTACGACAACGGTTTAGAGTGAGCGTACGTGTTAGGGTACGGGTTAGTGTTAGCGTATGGGTTAGGATTAGGGGACGGGTTAGGGCAAGGCTTCGGGTAAGGGTTAGGGTTAGGGTTAGGGTTAGGGGACGGGGACGGTTTAGGGGACAGGTTAGTGTATGAAAACGGTTTAGGGTGAGCGTACGTGTTAGGGTATGGTTTAGTGTTAGCGTACAGTTTAGGATTAGGGGACGGGCTACGGTAAGGCTTCGGGTAATTGTTAGGGTTAGGGTTAGGGTTAGGGTTAGGGTTAGCGGACGGGGACGGTTTCGGGGACATGTTAGTGTATGACAACGGTTTAGGGGGAGCGTACGTGTTAGGGTACGGGTTAGTGTTAGCGTATGGGTTAGAATAGGGGACGGGTTAGGGTAAGGCTTCAGGTAAGGGTTAGGGTTAGGGTTAGGGTTAGGGGACGGGGACGGTTTAGGGGACAGGTTAGTGTATGACAACGGTTTAGGGTGAGCGTACGTGTTAGGGTACGGGTTAGTGTTAGTGTACGGGTTAGGATTAGGGGAAGGGTTAGGGTAAGGCTTCGGGAAAGGGTTAGCGTTAGGTTTAGGGTTAGGGGACGGGGACGGGGACGGTTTCGGGGACAGATTAGTGTACGACAACGGTTTAGGGTGAGCGTAGGTGTTAGGGTACGGGTGTTAGCATACGGGTTAGGATTAGGAGACGGGTTAGGGTAAGGCTTCGGGTAAGGGTTAGGGTTAGGGTTAGTGTTAAGGGACGGGGATGGGGACGGTTTAGGGCACAGGTTATGTTACAAGGGTTTAGGATGAGCGTACGTGTTAGGGTACTGGTTGGTCTTAGTGTATGGGTTAGGATTAGGGGACGGGTTAGGGTAAAGCTTCGGGAAAGGGTTAGGGTTAGGATTAGGGTTAGGGTTAGGTGATGGGGACAGTTTAGGGGACAGGTTAGTGTACGACAACGGTTTAGGGTGAGCGTACGTGTTAGGGTACGGGATAGTGTTAGCGTATGGGTTAGGATTAGGGGACGGGTTATGGTAAGGCTTCGGGTAAGTGTTAGGGATAGGGTTAGGGGACAGGGACGGGGACGGTTTAGGGGACAGGTTAGGGTACGACAACGGATTAGGGTGAGCGTACATGTTAGGGTACGGGTGAGTGTTAGCGTACGTGTTAGGATTAGGGGACGGGTTAGTGTAAGGCTTCGGGTAAGTGTTAGGGTTAGGGTTAGGGTTAAGGTTAGGGTTAGGGGATGGGGACGGTTTAGGGGACAGGGTAGGGTATGGCAACAGTTTAGGGTGAGCGTACGTTTTAGGGTACGGTTTACTGTTAGCGTACGGTTTAGGATTAGGGGACGGGTTAGGATAAGGCTTCGGGTAAGGGTTAGTGTTAGGGTTAGGATTAGGGTTAGGGTTAGCGGACGGGGACGGTTTAGGGGACAGGTTAGCGTACGACAACGTTTAAGGGTGAGCTTACGTGTTAGGGTACGGGTTAGTGTTAGCGTACGGGTTAGGATTAGGGGACGGGTTAGGGTAAGGCTTCGTGTAAGGGTTAGTGTTAGGGTTAGGATTAGGGGACAGGGACGGGGACGGTTTAGGGGACAGGTTAGGGTACGATAACGGTTTAGGGTGAGCGTATGTGTTAGGGTACGGGTTAGTGTTAGCTTACGGGTTAGGATTAGGGGACGGGTTAGTGTAAGGCTTCGGGAAAGGGTTAGCATTAGGGTTAGGGTTAGGGTTAGGTGACGGGGACGGTTTAAGGTACAGGTTAGGATACGACAACGGTTTAGTGTTAGCGTACGAGTTAGGATTAGGGGACGGGTTAGGGTAAGGCTTCGGGTTAGGGTTAGGGTTAGGGTTAGGGGACGAGGACGGTTTAGGGGACATGTTACGGTAAGAAAACGGTTTGGGGTGAGCGTACGTGTTAGGGAACGGTTTAGTGATAGCGTACGTGTTAGGATTAGGGGACGGGTTAGTGTAAGGCTTCGGGTAAGTGTTAGGGTTATGTTTAGGGTTAGGGTTAGGGGACGGGGACACTTTAGGGGACAGGTTAGGGTACGACAACTGTTTAGGGTGAGCATACGTGTTAGGGTATGGGTTAGTGTTAGCGTACGGTTTAGGATTAAGGGACGGGTTAGGGTAAGGCTTCGGGTAAGGGTTAGGGTTAGGGTTATGGTTAGGGTTAGGGTTAGGGAACGGAGACGGCTTAGGGGACAAGTTAGGGTACGACAACGGTTTATTGTGAGCGTACGTGTTAGGGTACGGGTTAGTGTTAGCGTACGGGTTAGGATTAGTGGACGGGTTATTGTAAGGCTTCGGGTAAGTGTTAGTTTTAGGGTTAGGGTTAGGGTTAGTGTTAGGGGACGGGGACTGTTTAGGGGACAGGTTAGGGTACGACAACAGTTTAGGGTGAGCGTACGTGTTAGGGTACGTGTTAGTGTTAGGATTAAGGGACGGGTTACGGTAAGGCTTTGGGTAAGCATTAGGGTTAGGGTTAGGGTTAGGGGACGGGGATGGGTACGGTTTAGGGGACAGGTTAGGGTACGACAATGGTTTAGGGTGAGCGTACGTTTTAGGGTACGGTTTAGTGTTAGCGTACGGTTTAGGATTAGGGGACCGGTTAAGGTAAGGCTTCGGGTAAGGTTTAGGGATAGGGTTAGGGAACGGGGAAGGTTTAGGTGACAGGTTAGGGTACGACAACGGTTTAGAGTGAGCGTACGTTTTAGCGTACGGGTTAGTGTTAGCGTACTGGTTAGGATTAGGGGACGGGTTAGGGTAAGGCTTCTCGTAACGTTTAGTGTTAGGGATAGGTTTAGGGTTAGGGTTAGGAGACGGGGACGGTTTAGGGGACAGGATACGGTACGACAAAGGTTTAGGGTGAGCGTACGTGTTAGTGTACGGGTTAGTGTTAGCGTACGGGTTAGGATTGGGGACGGGTTAGGGTAAGGCTTCGGGTAAGGCTTAGGGTTAGGGTTAGGGTTAGGGTTAGGGGACGGGGACAGGGACGGTTTAGGGGACAGGTTAGGGTACGACAACGGTTTAGAGTGAGCGTACGTGTTAGGGTACGGGTTAGTGTTAGCGTACGGGTTAGGATTAGGGGACGGGTTAGTGTAAGGCTTCGGGTAAGTATTAGGGTTAGGGTTGGGGTTAGGTCTAGGGTTAGGGGACGAGGACCGTTTAGGGGACAGGTTAGTGTATGACAACGGTTTAGGGTGAGCATACGTGTTAGGGTACGGGTTAGTTTTAGCGTACGGTTTAGGATAAGGGGACGGGTTAGGGTGAGGCTTTTTGTAAGGTTTAGGGTTAGGGTTAGGGTTAGGGGACCTGGATGGGTACGGTTTAGGGGACAGGTTAGTGTACGACAACGGTTTAGGGTGAGCGAACGTGTTAGAGTATGGTTTAGTGTTAGCGTACGCTTTAGGATTAGGGGACCGGTTAAGTTAAGGCTTCGGGTAAGGGTTAGGGATAGGGTTAGGGTTAGGGTTAGGGGACAGGGACGGTATAGGTGACAGGTTACGGTACGACAACGGTTTAGGGTGAGCGTACGTGTTAGAGTATGGCTTAGTGTTAGTGTACGGGTTAGGATTAGGGGACGGGCTAGGGTAAGGCTTCAGGTAAGTGTTAGGGTTAGGGTTAGGGTTAAGGTTAGGTGACGGGGACGGTTTAGTGGACAGGTTATTGTACGACAACGGTTTAGGCTGAGCGTACGTGTTAGGGTACGGGTTAGAGTTAGCGTACGGTTTAGGATTAGGTGACGGCTTAGTGTAAGGCTTCGGGTAAGGGTTAGGTTTAGGGTTAGGGTTACTGTTAGGGGACGGGGACGGGGACGGTTTAGGGCACAGGTTAGGGTACAACGGTTTAGGGTGAGTGTACGTATTACGGTAATGTTTAGTGTTAGAGTATGGGTTAGGATTAGGGGACGGGTTAGGTTAAGGCTTCGGGTAAGGTTTAGGGTTAGGGTTAGGGTTAGGGTTAGGGGATGGGGACGGTTTAGGGGACAGGTTAAGGTACGACAACGGTTTAGGGTGAGCGTACATTTTAGGGTACAGGTTAGTGTTCGCGTACGGTTTAGGATTAGGTGAAGGGTTTGGGTAAGGCTTCGGGTAAGGGTTAGGGTTAGGGTTAGGGTTAGGGTTAGGGGACAGGGACGGGGACAGTTTAGGGGACAGGTTAGGTTACGACAACGGTTTAAGGTGAGCGTACGTGTTAGGGTACGGGTTAGTGTTAGCGTAACGTTTAGGATTAGGGGACGGGTTATGGTAAGGCTTCGTGTAAGGGTTAGGGTTAGGCTTAGGTTTTGGGATAGGGGATGGGGACAGGGACGGTTTAGGGGACAGGTTAGTGTACGACAACGTTTTAGGGTGAGCGTACGTGTTAGGGTAAGGTTTAGTGTTAGCGTACGGATTAGGATTAGGGGACGGGTTAGGGTAAGGCTCGGGCAAGTGTTAGGGATAGGTTTAGGGTTAAGGTTAGAGGACGGGGACGGTTTAGGGGACATGTTAGGGTACGAAAACGGTTTAGGGTGAGCGTACGTGTTAGGGTACGTGTTAGTGTTAGTGTACGGGTTAGCATTAGGGGACGGGTTAGGGTAAGGCTTCGGGTATGGGTTATTGTTAGGGTTAGGGATAGGGTTAGTGTTAGGGAACGGAGACGGTTTAGGGGACAGGTTAGGGTACGACAACGGTTTAGTTTGAGCGTACGTGTTAGGGTACGTGTTAGTGTTAGCGTACGGGTTAGGATTAGGGGATGGGTTAGGGTAAGGCTTCGGGTAAGGGTTAGGGTTAGGGTTAGGGTTAAGGGACGGGGACGGGGACGGTTTAGGGGACAGGTTACGGTACGACAACGGTTTAGAGTGAGCGTACGTGTTAGGGTACTGGTCAGTGTTAGCGTACGGGTTAGGATTTGGGGACGGGTTAGGGTAAGATTTCGGGTAAGGGTTAGGGTTAGGGTTAGGGGACGGGGACGGTTTAGGGGACAGGTTAGTGTATGAAAACTGTTTAGAGTGAGCGTACGTGTTAGGGTACGGGTAAGTGATTGCGTATGGGTTAGGATTATGGGACGGGTTAGGATAAGGCTTCGGGTAAGGGTTAGTGTTAGGGTTAGGGTTAGGGGACGGGGACGCTTTAGGGGACAGGTTAGTGTATGACAATGTTTTAGGGTGAGCGTACGTGTTAGGGTACGTGTTAGTGTTAGTGTACGGGTTAGGATTAGGGGACGGGTTAGGGTAAGGCTTCGGGTAAGGTTTAGCGTTAGGGTTAGGGTTAGGTTTAGTGTTAGGAGACGGGGACGGTTTAGGGGACAGGTTAGGGTACGACAAAGGTTTAGGGTGAGCGTACCTTTTATTGTACGGGTTAGTGTTGGCGTACGGGATAGTATTAGGGGATGGGTTAGTGTAAGGCTTTGAGTAAGGGTTAGGTTTAGGGTTAGGGTTAGTTGACGGGGACAGGGACAGTTTAGGGGAGAGATTAGGGTACGACAACGGTTTAGGATGAGCATACGTGTGAGGGTACGGGTTAGTGTTAGCGCACGGGTTAGGATAAGGGGACGGGTTAGGGTAAGGCTTCGGGTAAGTGTTAGGGTTAGGGTTAGGGTTAAGGTTAGGGGACGGGGACGGTTTAGGGGACATGTTAACATACGAAAACTGTTTAGGGTGAGTGTACGTGTTAGGGTACGTGTTAGTGTTAGTGTACGGGTTAGCATTAGGGGACGGGTTAGGGTAAGGCTTCGGGTAAGTGTTAGGGTTAGGGTTGGGGTTAGGTCTAGGGTTATGGGACGAGGACCGTTTAGGGGACAGGTTAGTGTATGACAACGGTTTAGGGTGAGCATACGTGTTAGGGTACGGGTTAGTTTTAGCGTACGGTTTAGGATAAGGGGACGGGTTAGGGTGAGGCTTCTTGTAAGGGTTAGGGTTAGGGTTAGGGTTAGGGGACGGGGATGGGTACGGATTAAGGGAAAGGTTAGTGTACGACAACGGTTTAGGGTGAGCGTACGTGTTAGGGTATGGTTTAGTGTTAGCGTACGGTTTAGGATTAGGGGACCGGTTAAGTTAAGGCTTCGGGTACGGGTTAGGGATAGGGTTAGGGTTAGGGTTAGGGGACAGGGACGGTATAGGTGACAGGTTACGGTACGACAACGGTTTAGGGTGAGCGTACGTGTTAGGGTACGGGTTAGTGTTAGTGTACGGGTTAGGATTAGGGGAAGGGTTAGGGTAAGGCTTCGGGAAAGGGTTAGCGTTAGGTTTAGGGTTAGGGGACGGGGACGGGGACGCTTTCGGGGACAGATTAGTGTACGACAACGGTTTAGGGTGAGCGTAGGTGTTAGGGTACGGGTGTTAGCATACGGGTTAGGATTAGGAGACGGGTTAGGGTAAGGCTTCGGGTAAGGGTTAGGGTTAGGGTTAGTGTTAAGGGACGGGGATGGGGACGGTTTAGGGCACAGGTTATGTTACAAGGGTTTAGGATGAGCGTACGTGTTAGGGTACTGGTTGGTCTTAGTGTATGGGTTAGGATTAGGGGACGGGTTAGGGTAAAGCTTCGGGAAAGGGTTAGGGTTAGGATTAGGGTTAGGGTTAGGTGATGGGGACAGTTTAGGGGACAGGTTAGTGTACGACAACGGTTTAGGGTGAGCGTACGTGTTAGGGTACGGGATAGTGTTAGCGTATGGGTTAGGATTAGGGGACGGGTTATGGTAAGGCTTCGGGTAAGTGTTAGGGATAGGGTTAGGGGACAGGGACGGGGACGGTTTAGGGGACAGGTTAGGGTACGACAACGGATTAGGGTGAGCGTACATGTTAGGGTACGGGTGAGTGTTAGCGTACGTGTTAGGATTAGGGGACGGGTTAGTGTAAGGCTTCGGGTAAGTGTTAGGGTTAGGGTTAGGGTTAAGGTTAGGGTTAGGGGATGGGGACGGTTTAGGGGACAGGGTAGTGTATGGCAACAGTTTAGGGTGAGCGTACGTTTTAGGGTACGGTTTACTGTTAGCGTACGGTTTAGGATTAGGGGACGGGTTAGGATAAGGCTTCGGGTAAGGGTTAGTGTTAGGGTTAGGATTAGGGTTAGGGTTAGCGGACGGGGACGGTTTAGGGGACAGGTTAGCGTACGACAACGTTTAAGGGTGAGCTTACGTGTTAGGGTACGGGTTAGTGTTAGCGTACGGGTTAGGATTAGGGGACGGGTTAGGGTAAGGCTTCGTGTAAGGGTTAGTGTTAGGGTTAGGATTAGGGGACAGGGACGGGGACGGTTTAGGGGACAGGTTAGGGTACGATAACGGTTTAGGGTGAGCGTATGTGTTAGGGTACGGGTTAGTGTTAGCTTACGGGTTAGGATTAGGGGACGGGTTAGTGTAAGGCTTCGGGAAAGGGTTAGCATTAGGGTTAGGGTTAGGGTTAGGTGACGGGGACGGTTTAAGGTACAGGTTAGGATACGACAACGGTTTAGTGTTAGCGTACGAGTTAGGATTAGGGGACGGGTTAGGGTAAGGCTTCGGGTTAGGGTTAGGGTTAGGGTTAGGGGACGAGGACGGTTTAGGGGACATGTTACGGTAAGAAAACGGTTTGGGGTGAGCGTACGTGTTAGGGAACGGTTTAGTGATAGCGTACGTGTTAGGATTAGGGGACGGGTTAGTGTAAGGCTTCGGGTAAGTGTTAGGGTTATGTTTAGGGTTAGGGTTAGGGGACGGGGACACTTTAGGGGACAGGTTAGGGTACGACAACTGTTTAGGGTGAGCATACGTGTTAGGGTACGTGTTACTGTTAGCGTACGGTTTAGGATTAAGGGACGGGTTAGGGTAAGGCTTCGGGTAAGGGTTAGGGTTAGGGTTATGGTTAGGGTTAGGGTTAGGGAACGGAGACGGCTTAGGGGACAAGTTAGGGTACGACAACGGTTTATTGTGAGCGTACGTGTTAGGGTACGGGTTAGTGTTAGCGTACGGGTTAGGATTAGTGGACGGGTTATTGTAAGGCTTCGGGTAAGTGTTAGTTTTAGGGTTAGGGTTAGGGTTAGTGTTAGGGGACGGGGACTGTTTAGGGGACAGGTTAGGGTACGACAACAGTTTAGGGTGAGCGTACGTGTTAGGGTACGTGTTAGTGTTAGGATTAAGGGACGGGTTACGGTAAGGCTTTGGGTAAGCATTAGGGTTAGGGTTAGGGTTAGGGGACGGGGATGGGTACGGTTTAGGGGACAGGTTAGGGTACGACAATGGTTTAGGGTGAGCGTACGTTTTAGGGTACGGTTTAGTGTTAGCGTACGGTTTAGGATTAGGGGACCGGTTAAGGTAAGGCTTCGGGTAAGGTTTAGGGATAGGGTTAGGGAACGGGGAAGGTTTAGGTGACAGGTTAGGGTACGACAACGGTTTAGAGTGAGCGTACGTTTTAGCGTACGGGTTAGTGTTAGCGTACTGGTTAGGATTAGGGGACGGGTTAGGGTAAGGCTTCTCGTAACGTTTAGTGTTAGGGATAGGTTTAGGGTTAGGGTTAGGAGACGGGGACGGTTTAGGGGACAGGATACGGTACGACAAAGGTTTAGGGTGAGCGTACGTGTTAGTGTACGGGTTAGTGTTAGCGTACGGGTTAGGATTGGGGACGGGTTAGGGTAAGGCTTCGGGTAAGGCTTAGGGTTAGGGTTAGGGTTAGGGTTAGGGGACGGGGACAGGGACGGTTTAGGGGACAGGTTAGGGTACGACAACGGTTTAGAGTGAGCGTACGTGTTAGGGTACGGGTTAGTGTTAGCGTACGGGTTAGGATTAGGGGACGGGTTAGTGTAAGGCTTCGGGTAAGTATTAGGGTTAGGGTTGGGGTTAGGTCTAGGGTTAGGGGACGAGGACCGTTTAGGGGACAGGTTAGTGTATGACAACGGTTTAGGGTGAGCATACGTGTTAGGGTACGGGTTAGTTTTAGCGTACGGTTTAGGATAAGGGGACGGGTTAGGGTGAGGCTTTTTGTAAGGTTTAGGGTTAGGGTTAGGGTTAGGGGACGGGGATGGGTACGGTTTAGGGGACAGGTTAGTGTACGACAACGGTTTAGGGTGAGCGAACGTGTTAGAGTATGGTTTAGTGTTAGCGTACGCTTTAGGATTAGGGGACCGGTTAAGTTAAGGCTTCGGGTAAGGGTTAGGGATAGGGTTAGGGTTAGGGTTAGGGGACAGGGACGGTATAGGTGACAGGTTACGGTACGACAACGGTTTAGGGTGAGCGTACGTGTTAGAGTATGGCTTAGTGTTAGTGTACGGGTTAGGATTAGGGGACGGGCTAGGGTAAGGCTTCAGGTAAGTGTTAGGGTTAGGGTTAGGGTTAAGGTTAGGTGACGGGGACGGTTTAGTGGACAGGTTATTGTACGACAACGGTTTAGGCTGAGCGTACGTGTTAGGGTATGGGTTAGAGTTAGCGTACGGTTTAGGATTAGGTGACGGCTTAGTGTAAGGCTTCGGGTAAGGGTTAGGTTTAGGGTTAGGGTTAGTGTTAGGGGACGGGGACGGGGACGGTTTAGGGCACAGGTTAGGGTACAACGGTTTAGGGTGAGTGTACGTATTACGGTAATGTTTAGTGTTAGAGTATGGGTTAGGATTAGGGGACGGGTTAGGTTAAGGCTTCGGGTAAGGTTTAGGGTTAGGGTTAGGGTTAGGGTTAGGGGATGGGGACGGTTTAGGGGACAGGTTAAGGTACGACAACGGTTTAGGGTGAGCGTACATTTTAGGGTACAGGTTAGTGTTCGCGTACGGTTTAGGATTAGGTGAAGGGTTTGGGTAAGGCTTCGGGTAAGGGTTAGGGTTAGGGTTAGGGTTAGGGTTAGGGGACAGGGACGGGGACAGTTTAGGGGACAGGTTAGGTTACGACAACGGTTTAAGGTGAGCGTACGTGTTAGGGTACGGGTTAGTGTTAGCGTAACGTTTAGGATTAGGGGACGGGTTATGGTAAGGCTTCGTGTAAGGGTTAGGGTTAGGCTTAGGTTTTGGGATAGGGGATGGGGACAGGGACGGTTTAGGGGACAGGTTAGTGTACGACAACGTTTTAGGGTGAGCGTACGTGTTAGGGTAAGGTTTAGTGTTAGCGTACGGATTAGGATTAGGGGCGGGTTAGGGTAAGGCTCGGGCAAGTGTTAGGGATAGGTTTAGGGTTAAGGTTAGAGGACGGGGACGGTTTAGGGGACATGTTAGGGTACGAAAACGGTTTAGGGTGAGCGTATGTGTTAGGGTACGTGTTAGTGTTAGTGTACGGGTTAGCATTAGGGGACGGGTTAGGGTAAGGCTTCGGGTATGGGTTATTGTTAGGGTTAGGGATAGGGTTAGTGTTAGGGAACGGAGACGGTTTAGGGGACAGGTTAGGGTACGACAACGGTTTAGTTTGAGCGTACGTGTTAGGGTACGTGTTAGTGTTAGCGTACGGGTTAGGATTAGGGGATGGGTTAGGGTAAGGCTTCGGGTAAGGGTTAGGGTTAGGGTTAGGGTTAAGGGACGGGGACGGGGACGGTTTAGGGGACAGGTTACGGTACGACAACGGTTTAGAGTGAGCGTACGTGTTAGGGTACTGGTCAGTGTTAGCGTACGGGTTAGGATTTGGGGACGGGTTAGGGTAAGATTTCGGGTAAGGGTTAGGGTTAGGGTTAGGGGACGGGGACGGTTTAGGGGACAGGTTAGTGTATGAAAACTGTTTAGAGTGAGCGTACGTGTTAGGGTACGGGTAAGTGATTGCGTATGGGTTAGGATTATGGGACGGGTTAGGATAAGGCTTCGGGTAAGGGTTAGTGTTAGGGTTAGGGTTAGGGGACGGGGACGCTTTAGGGGACAGGTTAGTGTATGACAATGTTTTAGGGTGAGCGTACGTGTTAGGGTACGTGTTAGTGTTAGTGTACGGGTTAGGATTAGGGGACGGGTTAGGGTAAGGCTTCGGGTAAGGTTTAGCGTTAGGGTTAGGGTTCGGTTTAGTGTTAGGAGACGGGGACGGTTTAGGGGACAGGTTAGGGTACGACAAAGGTTTAGGGTGAGCGTACCTTTTATTGTACGGGTTAGTGTTGGCGTACGGGATAGTATTAGGGGATGGGTTAGTGTAAGGCTTTGAGTAAGGGTTAGGTTTAGGGTTAGGGTTAGTTGACGGGGACAGGGACAGTTTAGGGGAGAGATTAGGGTACGACAACGGTTTAGGATGAGCATACGTGTGAGGGTACGGGTTAGTGTTAGCGCACGGGTTAGGATAAGGGGACGGGTTAGGGTAAGGCTTCGGGTAAGTGTTAGGGTTAGGGTTAGGGTTAAGGTTAGGGGACGGGGACGGTTTAGGGGACATGTTAACATACGAAAACTGTTTAGGGTGAGTGTACGTGTTAGGGTACGTGTTAGTGTTAGTGTACGGGTTAGCATTAGGGGACGGGTTAGGGTAAGGCTTCGGGTAAGTGTTAGGGTTAAGGTTGGGGTTAGGTCTAGGGTTATGGGACGAGGACCGTTTAGGGGACAGGTTAGTGTATGACAACGGTTTAGGGTGAGCATACGTGTTAGGGTACGGGTTAGTTTTAGCGTACGGTTTAGGATAAGGGGACGGGTTAGGGTGAGGCTTCTTGTAAGGGTTAGGGTTAGGGTTAGGGTTAGGGGACGGGGATGGGTACGGATTAAGGGAAAGGTTAGTGTACGACAACGGTTTAGGGTGAGCGTACGTGTTAGGGTATGGTTTAGTGTTAGCGTACGGTTTAGGATTAGGGGACCGGTTAAGTTAAGGCTTCAGGTACGGGTTAGGGATAGGGTTAGGGTTAGGGTTAGGGGACAGGGACGATATAGGTGACAGGTTACGGTACGACAACGGTTTAGGGTGAGCGTACGTGTTAGAGTATGGCTTAGTGTTAGTGTACGGATTAGGATTAGGGGACGGGCTAGGGTAAGGCTTCAGGTAAGTGTTAGGGTTAGGGTTAGGGTTAAGGTTAGGTGACGTGGACGGTTTAGTGGACAGGTTAGTGTACGACAACGGTTTAGGCTGAGCGTACGTGTTAGGGTACGGGTTAGTGTTAGCGTACGGTTTAGGATTAGGTGACGGCTTAGTGTAAGGCTTCGGGTAAGGGTTAGGTTTAGGGTTAGGGTTAGTGTTAGGGGACGGGGACGGGGACGGTTTAGGGCACAGGTTAGGGTACAACGGTTTAGGGTGAGCGTACGAATTACGGTAATGTTTAGTGTTAGAGTATGGGTTAGGATTAGGGGACGGGTTAGGGTAAGGCTTCGGGTAAGGGTTAGGGTTAGGGTTAGCGTTAGGGGATGTGGACGGGGACGCTAGGGCACAGGTTAGTGTACAACGGTTTAGGGTGAGCGTTCGTGTTAGGGTACTGTTTAGTGTTAGCGTACGGGTTAGGATTAGGGGACGGGTTAGGGTAAGGCTTCGGGTAAGGGTTAGGGTTAGGGTTAAGGTTAGGGTTAGGGGACGGGAGACTTTAGGGGACAGGTTAGTGTACGACAATGGTTTAGGGTGTGCGTACGTGTTAGGGTACGTGTTAGTGTTAGCGTACGGGTTAGGATTAGGGGACGTGTTAGGGTAAGGCATTGGGTAAGCGTTAGGGTTAGGTTTAGGGTTAGGGTTAGGGGACGAGGATGGGTACGGTTTAGGGGACAGGTTAGGGTACGACAACGGTTTAGGGTGAGCGTACGTGTTAAGGTACGGGTTAGTGTTAGCGTACGGTTTAGGATTAGAGGACCGGTTAACGTAAGGCTTCGGGTAAGGGTTAGGGTTAGGGTTAGGGTTAGGGTTAGGCGATGGGGACGGTTTAGGTGACAGGTTAGGGTACGACTCGGTTTAGGGTGAACGTACGTGTAAGGGTACGGGTTAGTGTTAGCGTACGGGTTAGGATTAGGGGATGGGTTACGGTAAGGCTTCGGTTAAGGGTGAGGTTTAGGCTTAGGTTTACGGTTAGGGTTAGGGGACGGGGACAGTTTAGGGGACAGGTTAGGGTACGACAACGGTTAAGGGTGAGCATAGGTGTTAGGGTAAGTGTGAGTGTCAGCGTACGGTTTAGGATTAGGGGACGGGTTAGGGTAAGGCTTCGCGTAACGTTTAGGGATAGGGTTAGGTTTAGGGTTAGGGTTAGGAGACGGGAACGGTTTAGGGGACAGGATACGGTACGACAAAGGTTTAGGGTGAGCGTACGTGTTAGGGTACGGGTTAGTGTTAGCGTACGGGTTAGGATTAGGGGACGGGTTAGGTTAAGGCTTCGGGTAAGGTTTAGGGTTAGGGTTAGGGTGAGGGTTAGGGGATGGGGACGGTTTAGGGGACAGGTTAGGGTACGACAACGGTTTAGGGTGAGCGTACATTTTAGGGTACGGGTTAGTGTTCGCGTACGGTTTAGGATTAGGTGAAGGGTTTGGGTAAGGCTTCGGGTAAGGGTTAGGGTTAGTGTTAGGGTTAGGGTTAGGGGACAGGGACGGGGACAGTTTAGGGGACAGGTTAGATTACGACAACGGTTTAGGGTGAGCGTACGTGTTAAGGTACGGGTTAGTGTTAGCGTAACGTTTAGGATGAGGGGACGGGTTATGGTAAGGCTTCGTGTAAGGGTTAGTGTTAGGCTTAGGGTTTGGGATAGGGGATGGGGACAGGGTCGGTTTAGGGGACAGGTTAGTGTACGACAACGTTTTAGGGTGAGCGTACGTGTTAAGGTAAAGTTTAGTGTTAGCGTACGGATTAGGATTAGGGGACGGGTTAGGGTAAGGCTCGGGCAAGTGTTAGGGATAGGTTTAGGGTTAAGGTTAGAGGACGGGGACGGTTTAGGGGACATGTTAGGGTACGACAACGGTTTAGGGTGAGCGTACGTGTTAGTGTACGGGTTAGTGTTAGTGTACGGTTTAGCATTAGGGGACGGGTTAGGGTAAGGCTTCGGGTATGGGTTATTGTTAGGGTTAGGGATAGGGTTAGTGTTAGGGAACGGAGACGGTGTAGGGGACAGGTTAGGGTACGACAATGGTTTAGTTTGAGCGTACGTGTTAGGGTACGTGTTAGTGTTAGCGTACGGGTTAGGATTAGGGGACGGGTTAGGGTAAGGCTTCGGGTAAGGGTTAGGGTTAGGGTTAGGGTTAAGGGACGGTGACGGGGACGGTTTAGGGACAGGTTAGGGTACGACAACGGTTTAGAGTGAGCGTTCGTGTTAGGGTACTGGTCAGTGTTAGCGTACGGGTTAGGATTTGGGGACGGCTTAGGGTAAGGTTTCGGGTAAGGGTTAGGGTTAGGGTTAGGGGACGGGGACGGTTTAGGGGACAGGTTAGTGTATGAAAACGGTTTAGAGTGAGCGTACGTGTTAGGGTACGGGTTAGTGTTAGCGTACGGTTTAGGATTAGGGGACGGGCTAGGGTAAGGCTTCGGGTAATTTTTAGGGTTAGGGTTAGGGTTAGGGTTAGCGGACGGGGACGGTTTAGGGGACACTTTAGTGTATGACAACGGTTTAGGGTTAGCGTACGTGTTAGGGTACGGGTAAGTGATAGCGTATGGGTTAGGATTAGGGGACGGGTTAGGATAAGGCTTCGGGTAAGGGTTAGTGTTAGGGTTAGGGTTAGGGGACGGGGACGCTTTAGGGGACAGGTTAGTGTATGACAATGTTTTAGGGTGAGCGTACGTGTTAGGGTACGTGTTAGTGTTAGTGTACGGGTTAGGATTAGGGGACGGGTTAGGGTAAGGCTTCGGGTAAGGTTTAGCGTTAGGGTTAGGGTTAGGGTTAGGGTTAGGAGACGGGGTCGGTTTAGGGGACAGGTTAGGGTACGACAAAGGTTTAGGGTGAGCGTACGTTTTAGTGTATGGGTTAGTGTTGGCGTACGGGATAGTATTAGGGGATGGTTTAGTGTAAGGCTTTGAGTAAGGGTTAGGGTTAGGGTTAGGGTTAGTTGACGGGGACGGGGACAGTTTAGGGGAGAGATTAGAGTACGACAACGGTTTAGGATGAGCATACGTGTGAGGGTACGGGTTAGTGTTAGCGTACGGGTTAGGATAAGGGGACGGGTTAGGGTAAGGCTTAGGGTAAGGGTTAGGGTTAGGGTTAGGGTTAGGGTTAGGGGATGGGGACAGTTTAGGGGACAGGTTAGGGTTCGACAACGGTTAAGGGTGAGCATAGGTGTCAGGGTACGGGTGAGTGTCAGCGTACGGTTTAGGATTAGGGGACGGGTTAGGGTAAGGCTTCGCGTAACGTTTAGGGATAGGGTTAGGTTTAGGGTTAGGGTTAGGAGACGGGAACGGTTTAGGGGACAGGATACGGTACGACAAATGTTTAGGGTGAGCGTACGTGTTAGGGTACGGGTTAGTGTTAGCGTACGGGTTAGGGTTAGGGGACGGGTTAAGGTAAGGCCTCGGGTAAGGTTTAGGGTTAGGGTTAGGGTTAGGGTTAGGGTTAGGGGACGGGGACGGTTTAGGGGACAGGTTAGGGTACGACAAAGGTTTAGGGTGAGCGTACATGTTAGGGTACGGGTTAGTGTTAGCGTACGGTTTAGGATTAGGTGAAGGGTTTGGGTAAGGCTTCGGGTAAGGGTTAGGGTTAGGGTTAGGGTTAGGGGACAGGGACGGGGACGATTTAGGGGACAGGTTAGGGTACGACAACGGTTTAGGGTGAGCGTATGTGTTACGGTACGCGTTAGTGTTAACGTACCGGTTAGGATTAGGGGACGGGTTAGAGTAAGGCTTTGGGTAAGTGTTAGGTTTTGGGTTAGGGTTATGGGACAGGGACGGGGACGGTTTAGGGGACAGGTTAGGTTACGACAACGGTTTAGGGTGAGCGTACGTGTTAGGGTACGGGTTAGTGTTAGCGTACGGGTTACGATTAGGCGAAAGGTTATGGTAAGTCTTCGTGTAAGGGTTAGGGTTAGGCTTAGGGTTTGGGATAGGGGATGGGGACAGGGACGGTTTAGGGGACAGGTTAGTGTACGACAACGTTTTAGGGTGAGCGTACGTGTTAGGGTAAGTGTTAGTGTTAGCGTACGGATTAGGATTAGGGGACCGGTTAGGGTAAGGCTTCGGGTAAGTGTTAGGGTTAGGGTTAGGGTTAAGGTTAGGGGACGGGGACGGTTTAGGGGACATGTTAGCGTACGAAAACTGTTTAGGGTGAGCGTACGTGTTAGGGTACTTGTTAGTGTTAGTGTACGGGTTAGCATTAGGGGACGGGTTAGGGTAAGGCTTCGGGTAAGGGTTATTGTTATTTTTAGGGTTAGGGTTAGCATTAGGGAATGGAGACGGTTTAGGGGACAGGTTAGGGTACGACAACGGTTTAGAGTGAGCGTACGTGTTAGGGTACGGGTCAGTGTTAGCGTACGGGTTAGGATTTGGGGACGGGTTAGGCTAAGGTTTCGGGTAAGGGTTAGGGTTAGGGTTAGGGTTAGGGGACGGGGACGGTTTAGGGGACAGTTTAGTGTATGACAACGGTTTAGGGTGAGCATACGTGTTAGGGTACGGGTTAGTGTTAGCGTATGGGTTAGGATTAGGGGACGGGTTAGGATAAGGCTTCGGGTAAGGGTTAGTGTTAGGTTTAGGTTTAGGGGACGGGGACGCTTTAGGGGACAGGTTCGTGTATGATAATGTTTTAGGGTGAGCGTACGTGTTAGGGTACGGGTTAGTGTTAGTGTACGGGTTAGGATTAGGGGACGGGTTAGGGTAAGGCTTCGGGTAACATTTAGGGATAGGGTTAGGTTTAGGGTTAGGGTTAGGAGACGGGGACAGTTTAGGGGACAGGTTAGGGTACGACAACGGTTAAGGGTGAGCATAGGTGTCAGGGTACGGGTGAGTGTTAGCGTACGGTTTAGGATTATGGGACGGGTTAGGGTAAGGCTTCGCGTAACATTTAGGGATAGGGTTAGGGTTAGGGTTAGGAGACGGGGACGGTTTAGGGGACAGGATACGGTACGACAAAGGTTTAGAGTGAGCGTACGTGTTAGGGTACGGGTTAGTGTTAGCGTACGGGTTAGGATTAGGGGATGGGTTAGGGTAAGGCTTTGGGTAAGGGGTAGGGTTAGGGTTAGGTTTAGGGTTAGCGTTAGGGAACGGAGACGGTTTAGGGGACAGGTTAGGGTATGACAACGGTTCAAGGTGAGAGTACGTGTTAGGGTGCGGGTTAGTGTTAGCGTACGGGTTAGGATTAGGGGACGGGTTAGGAAAAGGCTTCGGGTAAGGGTTAGGGTTAGGGTTAGTGTTAGGGGACGGGGACGGGGACGCTTTAGGGCACAGGTTAGGGTACAATGGTTTAGGATGAGCGTACGTGTTAGGGTACTGGTTAGTGTTAGCGTACGGGTTAGGATTAGGGGACGGGTTAGGGTAAGGCTTCTGGTAAGGGTTAGGGTTAGGGTTACGGTTATGGTTAGGGGATGGGGACGGTTAAGGGGACAGGTTAGTGTACGACAACGTTTTAGGGTGAGCGTACGTGTTAGGGTAAGGGTGAGTGTTAGCGTACGGTTTAGGATTAGGGGACGGGTTAGTGTAAGGCTTCGGGTGTGGGTTAAGTTTGGGGTTAGGTTTAGGGTTAGGGTTAGGGGACGGGGACGGTTTAGGGGACAGGTTAGTGTACGACAACGGTTTAGTGTGAGCGTACGTGTTAGGTTACGGGTGAGTGTTAGCGTACGGGTTAGGTTTAGGGGACAGGTTCGGGTCAGGCTTCTGGTAAGGGTTAGGGTTAGGTTTAAGGTTAGGATTAGGTGACGTGGAAGGTTTAGGGTACAAGTTAGGGTACGACAACTGTTTAGGGTGAGCGTACGTGTTGGGGGACGGGTGAGTGTTAGCGTACGGGTTAGGATTAGGGGACGGGTTAGTGTAAGGCTTCGGGTAAGGATTAGGGTTAGGGTTAGGGTTAAGTTTAGGGTTAGGGGACGGGGACGGTTTAGGGAACAGGCAAGTGTACGGCAACAGTTTAGGGTGAGCATACGTGTTAGGGTATGGGTTAGTGTTAGCATACGGGTTAGGATTAGGGGATGGGTTAGGGTAAGGCTTCGAGTAAGGGATAGTGTTAGGGTTAGGATTAGGGTTAGAGTTAGGGGACGGGGAAGGTTTAGGGGACAGGTTAGGGTACAACAACGGTTTAGGGTGAGCGTACGTGTTAGGGTACGGGTCAGTGTTAGCGTACGGGTTAGAATTTGGGGACGGGTTAGTGTAAGGTTTCGGGTAAGTGTTAGGGTTAGGGTTAGGGTTAGGGGACGGGGATGGTATAGGGGACAGGTTAGTGTATGAAAACGTTTAGGGTGAGCGTACGTGTTAGGGTACGGGTTAGTGTTAGCGTACGGTTTAGGATTAGGGGACGGGCTAGGGTAAGGCTTCGGGTAATTTTTAGGGTTAGGGTTAGGGTTAGGATTAGGAGACGGGGTCGGTATAGGGGAAGGTTAAGGTACGACAAAGGTTTAGGGTGAGCGTATGTGTTAGTGTTGGCGTACGGGTTAGGATTAGGGGATGGGTTAGGGTAAGGCTTCGAGTAAGGTTTAGGGTTAGGGTTAGTGTTAGGTGACGGGGACGGGGACAGTTTAGGGGAGAGATTAGGGTACGACAACGGTTTAAGGTGAGCATACGTGTGAAAGGTATGGGTTAGTGTTAGCGTACGGGTTAGGTTTAGGGGACGGGTTAAGTTCAGGCTTCGTGTAATGGTTAGGGTTAGGTTTAGGGTTAGGATTAGGTAACGGGGACGGTTTAGGGGACAGGTTAGGGTACGACAACGGTTTAGGGTGAGCGTAAGTGTTAGGGGACGGGTGAGTGTTAGCGTACGAGTTAGGATTAGGGAACGGTTTAGTGTAAGGCTTCAGGTAAGGGTTAGGGTTAGGGTTAGGGTTAGGGTTAGGGGACGGGGACGGTTTAGGGGACAGGTTAGGGTACGACAACGGTTTAGGGTGAGCGTACGTGTTAGGGTATGTGTTAGTGTTAGCGTACGGGTTCGGATTAGGGGACGGGTTACGGTAAGGCTTCGGGTAAAGGTTAGGGTTAGGGTTAGGGTTAGGGGACGGGTCATTTTAGGGGACAGGTTAGGGTATAACAACGGTTTAGGGTGAGCGTAAGTGTTAGGGTAAGTGTTAGTGTTAGCGTACGCTTTAGGATTAGGTGAAAGGTTAGGGTAAGGCTTCGGGTAAGGGTTAGGGTTAGGGTAAGGGTTAGTGTTAGGGGACGGGGACGGGGACGCTTTAGGGCACAGGTTAGGGTACAAAGGTTTAGGATGAGCGTACGTGTTAGTGTACTGGTTAGTGTTAGCGTATGGATTAGGATTAGGGGACGGGTTAGGGTAAGGCCTAGGATAAGTGTTAGGGTTAGGTTTAGGTTTAGGGTTAGGAGACGGGGACACTTTAAGGGACAGGTTAGGGTACGACAACTGTTTAGGGTGAGCGTACTTGTTAGGGTAAGGGTTAGTGTTAGCGTACGGGTTAGGATTAGGGGACGGGTTAGTGTAAGGCTTCGGGTAAGTGTTAGGTTTAGGGTTAGGGTCAGGGTACGGGGACTGTTTAGGGGACAGGTTAGGGTACGACAACGATTTAGGGTGAGCGTACGTGTTAGGGTACATGTTAGTGTTAGCGTAAGGGTTAGGATTAGGGGACCGGTTAAGGTAAGGCTTCGGGTAAGGGTTAGGGTTAGGGTTAGGGTTAGGGTTATGGGACGGGGAAGGTTTAGGTGACAGGTTAGGGTACGACAACGGTTTAGTGTGAGCGTACGTGTTAGGGTACGGGTTAGGATTAGGGGACGGGTAAGGGTAAGGCTTCGGGTAAGGGTTAGGGTTAGGGTTAGTGTTAGGGTTAGGGGACGGGGACAGTTTAGGGGACAGGTTAGTGTATAACAACGGTTTAGGGTGAGCGTAACTGTTAGGGTACGGGTTAGTGTTAGCGTACGGTTTAGGATTAAGCGACAGGCTAGGATAAGGCTTCGGGTAATTGTTAGGGTTAGGGTTAGGGTTAGGGTTAGCGGACGGGGACGGTTTAGGGGACAGGTTAGGGTATGAAAAAGTTTTAGGGTGAGCGTACGTGTTAGGGTACGGGTTACTGTTAGCGTATGGGTTAGGATTAGGTGACGGGTTAGGGTAAGGCTTCGGGTGAGGGTTAGGGGTAGGGTTAGGGTTAGGGGATGGGGACTGTTTAGGGGACAGGTTAGTGTACGACAACGGTTTAGGGTGAGCATACGTGTTAGGGTACGGGTTAGTGTTAGCGTACGGGTTAGGATTAGGGGACGGGTTATGGTAAGGCTTCGGGTAAGATTTAGGGTTAGGATTAGGGTTAGGGTTAGGGTTAGGGGACGGGGACGGTTTAAGTGACAGGTTAGGGTACGACAACAGTTTAGGTTGAGCGTACGTGTTAGGGTACGTGTTAGTGTTAACGTACGGGTTAGGATTAGGGGACGGGTTAGGGTAAGGCTTTGGGTAAGGGTTAGAGTTAGGGTTAGGGTTAGGTTAGGGTTAGGGTTAGGGTTAGGTGACGGGGACGGTTTAGGGGACAGTTTAGTGTACGACAACGGTTTAGGGTGAGCGTACGTGTTAGGGTACGGGTTCGTGTTAGCGTACGGCTTAGGATTAGGGGACAGGTTAGGGTGAGGCTTCGGGAAAGGGTTAGCATTAGGGTTAGGGTTAGGTTTAGGGGACGGGGACGGTTTAGGGGACAGGTTAGAGTACGACAACAGTTTAGGGTTAGGGTTAGGGTTAGGGTTAGGGTTAGGTTTAGGGTTAGGGTTAGGGGACAGGGACGGTTTAGCGGACAGGTTAGGGTACGACAACGGTTTAGGTTGAGCGTACGTGTTAGGGTACGTGTTAGTGTTAGCGTACGGGTTAGGATTAGGGGACGGGTTAGGGTAAGGCTTCGGGTAAGGGTTAGTGTTAGGGTTAGGGTTAGGGTTAGGGGACGGGGACAGTTTAGGGGACAGGTTAGTGTATAACAACGGTTTAGGGTGAGCGTAAGTTTTAGGGTACGGGTTAGTGTTAACGTACTGTTTAGGATTAAAGGACGGGCTAGTGTAAGGCTTCGGGAAATTGTTAGGGTTAGGGTTAGGGTTAGGGTTAGCGGATGGGGACGGTTTAGGGGACAGGTTAGGGTATGACAACGGGTTAGGGTGAGCGTACGTGTTAGGGTACGGGTTACTGTTAGCGTATGGGTTAGGATTAGGGGATGGGTTAGGGTAAGGCTTCGGGTGAGGGTTAGGGTTAGGGTTAGGGGACGGGGACCGTTTAGGGGACAGGTTAGTGTATGACAACGGTTGAGGTTGAGCGTACGTGTTAGGGTACGGGTTAGTGTTAATTTATGGGTTAGGATAATGGGACGGGTTAGGGTAAGGCTTCGGGTAAGGGTTAGGATTAGGGTTACGGTTAGGGTTAAAGGACGGGGACGGTTTAGGGGACCGGTTAGGGTATGACAACGGTTTAGTGTGAGCGTACGTGTTAGGGTACAGGTTAGTGTTAGCGTACGGGTTAGGATTAGGGGACGTGTTAGGGTAAGGTTTCGGGTAAAGGTTAGGGTTAGGGATAGTGTTAGGGTTAGGGGATGGGGACGGTTTAGGGGACAGGTTAGGGTATGACAACAGTTTACGTTGAGCGTACGTGTTAGGGTACAGGTTAGTGTTAGTGTACGGGTTAGGATTAGGGGACGGGTTGGGGTAAGGCTTCGGGTAAGGATTAGGGTTAGGGTTAGGTTTAGGGTTAGGGTTAGGGTTAGGTGACGGAGACGGTTTAGGGGACAGGTTAGTGTACGACAACGGTTTAGGGTGAGCGTATGTGTTAGGGTACGGGTTAGTGTTAGCCTACGGGTTAGGATTAGGGGACGGGTTAGAGTAAGGCTTCGGGTAAGTGTTAGGGTTAGCGTTAGGGTTAGGGTTATGGTTAGGGGACGGGGACGGTTAAGGGTACAGGTTAGTGTTCGACAACGGTTTAGGTTGAGCGTACGTGTTAGGGTATGGGTGAGTGTTAGCGTACGGGTTAGGATTAGGTGACGGGTTAGGGTAAGGCTTCGGATAAGGGTTAGGTTTAGAGTTAGTTTTAGGGTTAGGTTTAAGGGACGGGGACGGTTTAGGGGACAGGTGAGGGTACGACAACTGTTTAGGGTGAGCATACGTGTTAGGGTACGGGTTAGTGTTAGCGTACGGGTTAGGATTAGGGGACGGGTTAGGGTAAGGCTTCGGGTAAGGGTTAGGGTTAGGGTTAGGGGACGGGGACTGTTTAGGGGACAGGTTAGGGTATGACAACGGTTTAGGGTGAGCGTACCTATTAGGGTACGGGTTAGAGTTAGCGTACGGTTTAGGATTAGGGGACGGGTTCGGGTAAGGCTTCGGGTAAGGGTTAGTGTTAGTGTTAGGATTAGGGTTAGGTTTACGGGACGGGGACTTTTTAGGGTACAGGTTAGTGTACGACAACGGTTAAGGGTGAGCGTAGGTGTTAGGGTACGGGTGAGTGTTAGCGTACGGGTTAGGATTAGGGGACGGGTTAGTGTAAGGCCTCGGGTAAGGTTTAGGGTTAGGGTTAGGGTTAGGGTTAGGGGACGGGGACAGTTTCAGGGACAGGTTAGGGTACGACAACGTTTTAGGGTGAGCGTACGTGTTAAGGTATGGGTTAGTGTTAGCGTACTGCTTAGGATTAGGGGACGTGTTAGAGTAAGGCTTCGCAAAGGGTTAGTGTTAGGGCTGGAGTTAGGGTTAGGGTTAGTGTTAGGTGTCAGCGACGGTTTAGGGGACAGGTTAGGGTATGACAACGGTTTAGGGTGAGCGTACGTGTTAGGGTATGGGTGAGTGTTAGCGTACGTGTTAGGATTAGGGGACGGTTTAGGGTAAGGCTTCGGGTAAGGGTTAGGGTTAGGGTTAGGGGACAGGGACGATTCAGGGGACAGGTTAGTGAATGGCAACACTTTAGGGTGAGCGTACATGTAAGCGTACGGGATAGTGTTAGCGTACGGGTTAGGATTGGGGGACGGGTTAGTGTAAGGCTTCAGGTAAGGGTTAGGGATAGGGGATGGGTACGGTTTAGGGAACTGGTTAGGGTACGACAACAGTTTAGGGTGAGCGTACGTGTTAGGGTACGGGTCAGTGTTAGCCTAAGGTTTAGGATTACGTGACGGGTTAGGGTAAGGCTTCGGGTATGTGTTAGGGTTAGGGTTAGGGTTAGGGTTAGGGGACGGGGACGGTTTGGGGACAGGTTAGGGCACGACAATGGTTTAGGGTGAGCGTACGTGTTAGGGTACGGGTTAGTGTTAGCGTACGGCTTAGAATTAGGGGATGGGTTTGGGTAAGGCTTCGGGTAAGGGTTAGGGTTTGGGTTAGGGTTAGGGTTAGGGTTAGGGGACGGGGACGGTTTAGGGGACAGGTTAGGGCACGACAACGGTTTAGGTTGAGCGTACGTGATAGGGTACGGGTTAGTGTTAGAGTACGGGTTAGGATTAGGGAACGGTTTAGGGTAAGGTTTCGGGTAAGGTTTAGGGTTAGGGTTAGTGTTAGGGTTACGATTAGGGTACGGGGACGATTTAGGGGACAGGTTAGGTTACGACAACTGTTTAGGGTGAGCGTACATGTTAGGGTATGGGTTAGTGTTAGCGTACGAGTTAGGAATAGGTGACGGTTTCGGGTAAGGCTTCGGGTAAGTGTTAGGGTTAGGGATAGGGTTAGGGTTAGGGTAAGGGGAAGGGGACGGTTTGGGGCACAGGTTAGGGTACAACATTGGTTTAGGGTGAGGGTACGTGTTAGGGTACAGGTTAGTGTTAGCGTACGGCTTAGGATTAGGGGATGGGTTAGGCTAAGGCTTCGGGTAAGGGTTAGGGTTAGGGTTAGAGTTAGCGTTAGGGTTAGGGGACGGGGACGGTTTAGGGGACAGGTTAGAGTACGATAACTGTTTAGGGTGAGCGTAACTGTTAGTGTACGGGTTAGTGTTAGCGTACGGGTTAGGATTAGGGGACGGGTTAGGGTAAGGCTTCGGGTAAGGGTTAGGGTTAGGTTTAGGGTTAGGGTTAGGGTTAGGGGACGGTTTAGGGGACAGGTTAGAGTACGATAACGGTTTAGGGTGAGCGTACGTGTTAGTGTACGGGTTAGTGTTAGCGTACGGGTTAGGATTAAGGGACGGGTTAGTGTAAGGCTACGGGTAAGGGTTAGGGTTAGGGTTAGGGATAGGGTTAGGGGACGGGGCCGGTTTAGGGGACAGGTTAGGGTACGACAACGCTTTAGGGTGAGCGTACGTGTTAGGGTATGGGTTAGTGTTAGCATACGGGTTAGGATTATGGGACGGGTAAGTGTAAGGCTTTGGGTAAGGGTTAGGTTTAGGGTTAGGGTTAGGATTAAGGTTAGGGTTAGGGGATGGGGAAGGTTTAGCGGACAGTTTAGGGTAGGACAACGGTTTAGCGTGAGTGTACGTGTTAGGGTACGGGTTAGTGTTAGCGTACAGGTTAGGATTAGGGGACGGGTTAGTGTAAGGCTTCGGGTAAGGGTTAGGGTTAGGGTTAGTGTTAGGGGACATGGACGAGGACGGTTTAGGGCACAGGTTAGGGTACAACGGTTTTGGGTGAGCGTACGTGTTAGGGTACTAGTTAGTGTTAGCGTACGTGTTAGGATTAGGGGACGGGTTAGGGTAAGGCTTCGGGTAAGTGTTAGGGTTAGGGTTAGGGGACGGGGACATGTTAGGGGACAGGTTAGTGTATGACAACTGTTTAGTGTGAGCATACGTGTTAGGGTACGGGTTAGTGTTAGTGTACGGGTTAGGATTAGGGGACGGGTTAGGGTAAGGCTTCGGGTAACGGTTAGGGTTAGGGTTAGGGGACGGGGAGTGTTTAGGGGACAGGTTAGGGTATGACAACCGTTTAGGGTGAGCGTACCTGTTAGGGTACGGGTGAGTGTTAGCGTACGGGTTAGGATTAGGGGACGGGTTCGGGTAAGGCTTCGGGTAAGGTTTAGGGTTAGGGTTAGGGTTAGGGTTAGGGGACGGGGACGGGGACGGTTTAGGGGACAGGTTAGGGTACGACAACATTTTATTGTGAGCGTACGTGTTAGGGTATGTGTTAGTGTTAGCATACGGGTTAGGATTAAGGGAAGGGTTAGGGTAAGGCTTCGGGTAAGGGTTAGGGTTAGGGTTAGGGTTGGGGTTAGGGGACGGGGACAGTTTAGGGGACAGGTTAGTGTATAACAATGGTGTAGGGTGAGCGTACGTGTTAGGGTATGGGTTAGTGTTAGCGTACGGGTTAGGATTAGGGGACGGGTTAGTGTAAGGCTTCGGGTAAGGTTTAGGGTTAGGGTTAGGGTTAGGGGACGGGGACGGTTTAGGGGACAGGTGAGGGTACGACAACGGTTTAGGGTGAGCGTACGTGTTAGAGTACCTGTTAGTGTTAGCGTACGAGTTAGGATTATGGGGCGGTTAGAGTGAGGCTTCGGGTAAAGGTTAGGGTTAGGGTTAGGGGATGGGGAAGGTTTAGCGGACAGTTTAGGGTAGGACAACGGTTTAGCGTGAGGGTACGTGTTAGGGTACGGGTTAGTGTTAGCGTACAGGTTAGGATTAGGGGACGGGTTAGTGTAAGGCTTCGGGTAAGGGTTAGGGTTAGGGTTAGTGTTAGGGGACATGGACGAGGACGGTTTAGGGCACAGGTTAGGGTACAACGGTTTTGGGTGAGCGTACGTGTTAGGGTACTAGTTAGTGTTAGCGTACGTGTTAGGATTAGGGGACGGATTAGGGTAAGGCTTCGGGTAAGTGTTAGGGTTAGGGTTAGGGGACGGGGACATGTTAGGGGACAGGTTAGTGTATGACAACTCTTTAGTGTGAGCATACGTGTTAGGGTACGGGTTAGTGTTAGTGTACGGGTTAGGATTAGGGGACGGGTTAGGGTAAGGCTTCGGGTAACGGTTAGGGTTAGGGTTAGGGGACGGGGAGTGTTTAGGGGACAGGTTAGGGTATGACAACCGTTTAGGGTGAGCGTACCTGTTAGGGTACGGGTGAGTGTTAGCGTACGGGTTAGGATTAGGGGACGGGTTCGTGTAAGGCTTCGGGTAAGGTTTAGGGTTAGGGTTAGGGTTAGGGTTAGGGGACGGGGACGGGGACGGTTTAGGGGACAGGTTAGGGTACGACAACATTTTATTGTGAGCGTACGTGTTAGGGTATGTGTTAGTGTTAGCGTACGGGTTAGGATTAAGGGAAGGGTTAGGGTAAGGCTTCGGGTAAGGGTTAGGGTTAGGGTTAGGGTTAGGGTTGGGGTTAGGGGACGGGGACAGTTTAGGGGACAGGTTAGTGTATAACAATGGTGTAGGGTGAGCGTACGTGTTAGGGTATGGGTTAGTGTTAGCGTACGGGTTAGGATTAGGGGACGGGTTAGTGTAAGGCTTCGGGTAAGGTTTAGGGTTAGGGTTAGGGTTAGGGGACGGGGACGGTTTAGGGGACAGGTGAGGGTACGACAACGGTTTAGGGTGAGCGTACGTGTTAGAGTACCTGTTAGTGTTAGCGTACGAGTTAGGATTATGGGGCGGTTAGAGTGAGGCTTCGGGTAAAGGTTAGGGTTAGGGTTAGGGGACGGGGACGGTTTAGGGGACAGATTAGCGTAAAAAAAGAGTTTAGGGTGAGCGTACGTGTTAGGGTATGGGTTAGTGTTAGCGTACGGGTTACGATTAGGGGACGGGTAAGGGTAAGGCTTCGGGTAAGGCTCAGGGTTAGGGTTAGGGTTAGGGTTAGGGGACGGGGACGGTTTAGGGGACAGGTTAGGTTGCGAAAACGGTTTAGGTTGAGCGTACGTGTTAGGGTACTGGTGAGTGTGAGCGTACGGTTTAGCATTAGGATACGGGTTAAGGTAAGGCTTCGGGTAATGTTTAGGGTTAGGGTTATGGTTAGGGTTAGGGTTAGGGGACGGGGACGGTTTAGGGGACAGGTTAGGGTATGACAACTGTTTAGGGAGAGTGTACGTGTTAGGGTACGATTTAGTGTTAGCGTACGCGTTAGTGTAAGGCTTCAAGTAAGGGTTAGTGTTAGAGTTAGTGTTAGGGTTAGGGTTAGGGTTGGGGGACGGGGACGGTTTACGGGCCAGGTTAGTGTACGACAACGGTTTAGGGTGATCGTACGTGTTAGGGTACGGGTTAGTGTTAGCATACGGGTTAGGATTAGGGGACGGGTTAGTGTAAGGCTTCGGGTAAGTGTTAGGTTTAGGGTTAGGGATAGGGTTAGAGGACGGGGATGGTTTAGTGTACAGGTTAGGGTATGACAACGGTTTAGGGTGAGCGTACGTGTTAGGGTACGTGTTAGTGTTAACGTACGGGTTAGGATTAAGGGACGGGTTATGGTAAGGCTTCGGATAAGGGTTAGGGTTAGGGTTAGGGTCAGGCTTAGGGTTAGGGTTAGGGGTCGGGGACGGTTTAGGGGACAGGTTAGTGTACAACAAAGGTTTAGTGTGAGCGTACGTGTTAGGATACGGGTGAGCGTTAGCGTAAGGGTTAGGATTAGGGGACGGGTTTGGGTAGGGCTTCGGGTAAGGGTTAGGGTTAGGGTTAGGGTTAGGGTTAGGGAACGGGGACGGGGACAGTTTAGGGGACAGATTAGGGTACGACAACGGTTTAGGGTGAGCGTACGTGTTAGGGTAAGGGTGAGTTTTCGCGTACGGGTTAGGATTAGGGGACGGGTTAGAGTAAGGCTTCGGGTAAAGTTTAGGGTTAGGGTTAGGGTTAGGGGACGGGACGGTTTAGCGGACAGGTTAGGGTACGACAATGGTTTAGGGTGAGCGTATGTGTTAGGGTACCGGTTAGTGTTAGCGTATGGTTTAGGATTAGAGGACGGGTTAGTGTATGGCTTCGGGTAAGGGTTAGGATTAGGTTTAGGGTTATGGTTAGGGTTAGGGGACGGTGACGGTTTAGGGGACAGGTTAGGGTACGACAACGGTTTAGGGTGAGCGTACGTGTTAGGGTATGGGTGAGTTTTAGCGTACGGCTTAGGATTAGGGGACGGGTTAGTGTAAGGCTTTGGGTAAGGGTTAGGGTTAGGGTTAGGGTTAGGGGACGGGGACGGTTTAGGGGACAGTTTAGGGTACGACAACAGTTTAGGGTGAGCGTACGTGTTAGAGTACGTGTGAGTGTTAGCGTACGGGTTAGGATTAGGGGACGGGTTAGTGTAAGGCCTCGGGTAAGGTTTAGGGTTAGGGTTAGGGTTAGGGTTAGGGGACGGGGACATTTTCAGGGACAGGTTAGGGTACGACAACGTTTTAGGGTGAGCGTACGTGTTAAGGTATGGGTTAGTGTTAGCGTACTGCTTAGGATTAGGGGACGTGTTAGAGTAAGGCTTCGCAAAGGGTTAGTGTTAGGGCTGGAGTTAGGGTTAGGGTTAGTGTTAGGTGTCAGCGACGGTTTAGGGGACAGGTTAGGGTATGACAACGGTTTAGGGTGAGCGTACGTGTTAGGGTATGTGTGAGTGTTAGCGTACGTGTTAGGATTAGGGGACGAGTTAGGGTAAGGCTTCGGGTAAGGTTTAGGGTTAGGGTTAGGGTTAGGGGACAGGGACGATGCAGGGGACAGGTTAGTGAACGGCAACACTTTAGGGTGAGCGTACATGTAAGGGTACGGGATAGTGTTAGCGTACGGGTTAGGATTGGGGGACGGGTTAGTGTAAGGCTTCAGGTAAGGGTTAGGGATAGGGGATGGGTACGGTTTAGGGAACTGGTTAGGGTACGACAACAGTTTAGGGTGAGCGTACGTGTTAGGGTACGGGTCAGTGTTAGCCTAAGGTTTAGGATTACGTGACGGGTTAGGGTAAGGCTTCGGGTATGTGTTAGGGTTAGGGTTAGGGTTAGGGTTAGGGGACGGGGACGGTTTGGGGACAGGTTAGGGCACGACAATGGTTTAGGGTGAGCGTACGTGTTAGGGTACGGGTTAGTGTTAGCCTACGGCTTAGAATTAGGGGATGGGTTTGGGTAAGGCTTCGGGTAAGGGTTAGGGTTTGGGTTAGGGTTAGGGTTAGGGGACGGGGACGGTTTAGGGGACAGGTTAGGGCACGACAACGGTTTAGGTTGAGCGTACGTGATAGGGTACGGGTTAGTGTTAGAGTACGGGTTAGGATTAGGGAACGGTTTAGGGTAAGGTTTCGGGTAAGGTTTAGGGTTAGGGTTAGTGTTAGGGTTACGATTGGGGTACGGGGACGATTTAGGGGACAGGTTAGGTTACGACAGCTGTTTACGGTGAGCGTACATGTTAGGGTACGGGTTAGTGTTAGCGTACGAGTTAGGAATAGGTGACGGTTTCGGGTAAGGCTTCGGGTAAGTGTTAGGGTTAGGGTTAGGGTTAGGGTAAGGGGAAGGGGACGGTTTGGGGCACAGGTTAGGGTACAACATTGGTTTAGGGTGAGGGTACGTGTTAGGGTACAGGTTAGTGTTAGCGTACGGCTTAGGATTAGGGGATGGGTTAGGGTAAGGCTTCGGGTAAGGGTTAGGGTTAGGGTTAGAGTTAGCGTTAGGGTTAGGGGACGGGGACGGTTTAGGGGACAGGTTAGAGTACGATAACTGTTTAGGGTGAGCGTACGTGTTAGTGTACGGGTTAGTGTTAGCGTACGGGTTAGGATTAGGGGACGGGTTAGGGTAAGGCTTCGGGTAAGGGTTAGGGATAGGGTTAGGGTTGGGGTTAGGGGACGGGGACAGTTTAGGGGACAGGTTAGTTTATAACAATGGTTTAGGGTGAGCGTACGTGTTAGGGTATGGGTTAGTGTTAGCGTATGGGTTAGGATTAGGGGACGGGTTAGTGTAAGGCTTCGGGTAAGGTTTAGGGTTAGGGTTAGGGTTAGGGGACGGGGACGGTTTAGGGGACAGGTGAGGGTACGACAACGGTTTAGGGTGAGCGTACGTGTTAGAGTACCTGTTAGTGTTAGCGTACGAGTTAGGATTATGGGGCGGTTAGAGTGAGGCTTCGGGTAAAGGTTAGGGTTAGGGTTAGGGGACGGGGACGGTTTAGGGGACAGATTAGCGTAAAAAAAGAGTATAGGGTGAGCGTACGTGTTAGGGTATGGGTTAGTGTTAGCTTACGGGTTACGATTAGGGGACGGGTAAGGGTAAGGCTTCGGGTAAGGCTCAGGGTTAGGGTTAGGGTTAGTGTTAGGGGACGGGGACGGTTTAGGGGACAGGTTAGGTTGCGAAAACGGTTTAGGTTGAGCGTACGTGTTAGGGTACGGGTTAGTGTTAGCGTACGGGTTAGGATTAGGGGACGGGTTAGGGTAAGGCTTCGGGTAAGGGTTAGGGTTAGGTTTAGGGTTAGGGTTAGGGTTAGGGGACGGTTTAGCGGACAGGTTAGAGTACGATAACGGTTTAGGGTGAGCGTACATGTTAGTGTACGGGTTAGTGTTAGCGTACGGGTTAGGATTAAGGGACGGGTTAGTGTAAGGCTACGGGTAAGTGTTAGGGTTAGGGTTAGGGATAGGGTTAGGGGACGGGGACGGTTTAGGGGACAGGTTAGGGTACGACAACGGTTTAGGGTGAGCGTACGTGTTAGGGTATGGGTTAGTGTTAGCATACGGGTTAGGATTATGGGACCTGTTAGGGTAAGGCTTTGGGTAAGGGTTAGGTTTAGGGTTAGGGTTAGGGTTAAGGTTAGGGTTAGGGGATGGGGAAGGTTTAGCGGACAGTTTAGGGTAGGACAACGGTTTAGCGTGAGCGTACGTGTTAGGGTACTGGTTAGTGTTAGCGTACGGGTTACGATTAGGGGACGGGTTAGGGTAAGGCTTCGGGTAAGGGATAGGGTTAGGTTTTGGTTTAGGGTTAGGGTTAGGGGACGGGAACGGTTTAGGGGAAAGATTAGGGAACGACAACGTTTTAGGGTGAGCGTACCTGTTAGGGTACGGGATAGTGTTCGCGTACGGGTTAGGATTAGGGAACGGGTTAGGGTAAGGCTTCGGGTAAGGGTTATGTTTAGGGTTAGGTTTAGGGTTAGGGGACGGGGACGGTTTCGGGGACAGGTTGGGTACAACAACGGTTGAGGGTGAGGTTACGTGTTAAGGTTCGGGTTAGTGTTAGCGTACGGGTTAGTATTAGGGGACGGGTTAGGGTAAGGCTTCGGGTAAGAGTTAGGGTTAGTGTTATGGTTAGTGTTAGGGTTAGGGGATGGGGACGGTTTAGGGGACAGGTTAGGGTACGACAACGGTTTAGGGTGAGCGTTCGTGTTAGGGTACGGGTTAGTGTTAGCGTACGGTTTAGGATTAGGGGACAGGTTAGGGTAAGGCTTCGAGTAAGGGTTAGGGTTAGGGTTAGGTTTAGGGTTAGGGGAAGGGGACGGTTTAGGGGACAGGTTAGGGTACGACATTGGTTTAGGGTGAGCGTATGTGTTAGGGTACGGGTTAGTGTTAGTGTACGGGTTAGGATTAGGGTACGGATTAGGGTAAGGCTTCGGGTAAGGGTTAGGGTTAGGGTTAGGGTTAGGGTTAGGTTTAGGGTTAGAGTTAGGGGAAGGGGACGGTTTAAGGGACAGGTCAAGGTACGACAACGGTTTAGGGTGAGCGTACATGTTAGGGTACTGGTTAGTGTTAGCGTATGGGTTAGGATTAGGGGACGGGTTAGGGTAAGGCTTCGGGTAAGGGTTAGGCTTAGGGTATAGGGACGGCTTAGGGGACAGGTTAGGGTACGACAACCGTTTAGGGTGAGAGTACGTCTTAGGGTACGGGTCAGTGTTAGCGTACGGTTTAGGATTACGGGACAGGTTAGGGTAAGGATTCGGGTAAGTGTTAGGTTTAGGGTTAGGTTTAGGGTTAGGGGACGGGGACGGTTTAGGGGACAGGTTAGGGTACGACAATGGTTTAGGGTGAGCATACGTGTTTGGGTACGAATTAGTGTTAGCGTACGGGTCAGGATTAGGGGACGGTTTAGGGTAAGGCTTCGGGTAAGGGTTAGGGTTAGGGTTAGGGTTAGGGTTAGGGTTAGGGGACGGGGACTGTTTAGGGGACAGGTTAGGGTATGACAACAGTTTAGGGTGAGCGTACGTGTTAGGGTACGGGTTAGTGTTAGCGAACGGGTTAGGATTCGGGGACGGGTTAGTGTAAGCCTTCGGGTAACGGTTAGGTTTAGGGTTAGGGTTAGGGTTAGGGTTAGTTGATGGGGAATGTTTAGTGGACAGGTTAGGGTACGACAACGGTTTAGGGTGAGCGTACATGTTAGGGTACGGGTTAGTGTTAGCGTACGGTTTAGGATTAGGGGACGGGTTAGGGTAAGGCTTCCGGTAAGGGTTAGGGTTAGGTTTAGGGTTAGGGTTAGGGTTAGGGGATGGGGACGGTTTAGGGGAAAGGTTAGGGTACGACAACGGTTTAGGGTGAGCGTACGTGTTAGGGTACGGTTTAGTGTTAGCGTATGGGTTAGGATTAGGGGACGGGTTAGGGTAAGGCTTAGGGTAAGGGTTAGGGTTAGGGTTAGGGTTAGGGTTAGGGGACGGGAACGGTTTAGGGGACAGGTTAGGGTACGACAACGGTTTAGGGTGAGTGTACGTGTTAGGGTACTGGTCAGTGTTAGCGTAAGGTTTAGGATTACGGGACGGGTTAGGGTAAGGCTTTGGGTAAGTGTTAGGGTTAGGGTTAGGGTTAGGGTTAGGGAACGGGGACGGTTTAGGGGACAGGGTAAGGTATGACAATTGTTTAGGGTGAGCGTACGTGTTAGGGTACAGTTTAGTGTTAACGTACGGCTTACAATAAGGGGATGGGTTAGGGTAAGGCTTCGGGTAAGGGTTAGAGTTAAGGTTAGGGTTAGGGTTAGGGGACGGGGACGGTTTAGGGGACAAGTTAGAGTACGATAACTGTTTACGGTGAGCGTACGTGTTAGTGTATGGGTTAATGTTAGCGTACGGCTTAGGATTAGGGGACGGGTTAGGGTAAGGCTTCGGGTAAGGGTTAGGGTTAGGTTTAGGGTTATGGTTAGGGTAAGGGGATGGGGACGGTTCAGGGGACAGGTTAGCGTACGACAACGGTTTAGGGTGAGCGTACATGTTAGGGTACGGGTTAGTGTTAGCGTACGGGTTAGGATTAGGGGCGGGTTAGTGTAAGGCTTCGGGTAAGGGTTAGGGTTAGGGTTAGGGTTAGGGTTAGGGGACGGTGACGGTTTAGGGGATAGGTTAGGGTACGACAACGGTTTAGGGTAAGCGTACGTTTTAGGGTACGGGTTAGTGTTAGCGTAAGGCTTAGGATTAGGGGACGGTTTAGTGTAAGGCTTCTGGTAAGGGTTACGGTTAGGGTTAGCATTAGGGGACGGGGACGGTTTAGGGGACAGTTTAGGGTACGACAACAGTTTAGGGTGAGCGTACGTGTTAGAGTACGGGTTAGTGTTAGCGTACGGGTTAGGATTAGGGGACGGGTTAGGGTAAGTCTTCGGGTAAGGGTTAGGGTTAGGGTTAGAGTCATGGTCAGGGTTAGGGTTAGGGGTCTGGGACGGTTTATGGGACAGGTTAGGGTACGACAACGGTTTAGGGTGAGCATACGTATTAGGGTATGTGTGAGCGTTAGCGTACGGGTTAGGATTAGGGGACGGGTTAGGGTAAGGCCTCGGGTAAGGTTTAGGGTTAGGGTTAGGTTTAGGGTTAGGGGACGGGGACAGTTTCGGGGACAGGTTAGGGTACGACAACTTTTTAGGGTGAGCGTACGTGTTAAGGTATGGGTTGGTGTTAGCGTACTGCTTAGGATTAGGGGACGTGTTAGAGTAAGGCTTCGAGAAAGGGTTAGGGTTAGGGTTAGTGTTAGGGTTAGGGTTAGTGTTAGGTGTCAGCGACGGTTTAGTGGACAAGTTAGGGTATGACAACGGTTTAGGGTGAGCGTACGTGTTAGGGTACGGTTTAGTGTTAGCGTACGGTTAGGATTAGTGGACGGATTAGTGTAAGGCTTCGGGTAAGGTTTAGGGTTAGGGTTAGGGGACGGGGACGATTCAGGGGACAGGTTAGTGTACGGCAACACTTTAGGGTGAGCGTACATGTAAGGGTACGGGATAGTGTTAGCGTACGTGTTAGGATTAGGGGACGGGTTAGTGTAAGGCTTCGGGTAAGGGTTAGGGTTAGGGTTAGGGTCATGGTCAGGGTTAGGGTTAGGGGTCTGGGACGGTTTAGGGGACAGGTTAGGGTACGACAACGGTTTAGGGTGAGCATAAGTATTAGGGTATGGGTGAGTGTTAGCGTACGGTTTAGGATTAAGGGACGGGTTAGTGTAAGGCTACGGGTAAGGGTTAGGGTTAGGGTTAGGGATAGGGTTAGGGGACGGGGACGGTTTAGGGGACAGGTTAGGGTACGACAACGCTTTAGGGTGAGCGTACGTGTTAGGGTATGGGTTAGTGTTAGCATACGGGTTAGGATTATGGGACGGGTAAGTGTAAGGCTTTGGGTAAGGGTTAGGTTTAGGGTTAGGGTTAGGATTAAGGTTAGGGTTAGGGGATGGGGAAGGTTTAGCGGACAGTTTAGGGTAGGACAACGGTTTAGCGTGAGTGTACGTGTTAGGGTACGGGTTAGTGTTAGCGTACAGGTTAGGATTAGGGGACGGGTTAGTGTAAGGCTTCGGGTAAGGGTTAGGGTTAGGGTTAGTGTTAGGGGACATGGACGAGGACGGTTTAGGGCACAGGTTAGGGTACAACGGTTTTGGGTGAGCGTACGTGTTAGGGTACTAGTTAGTGTTAGCGTACGTGTTAGGATTAGGGGACGGGTTAGGGTAAGGCTTCGGGTAAGTGTTAGGGTTAGGGTTAGGGGACGCGGACATGTTAGGGGACAGGTTAGTGTATGACAACTGTTTAGTGTGAGCATACGTGTTAGGGTACGGGTTAGTGTTAGTGTACGGGTTAGGTTTAGGGGACGGGTTAGGGTAAGGCTTCGGGTAACGGTTAGGGTTAGGGTTAGGGGACGGGGAGTGTTTAGGGGACAGGTTAGGGTATGACAACCGTTTAGGGTGAGCGTACCTGTTAGGGTACGGGTGAGTGTTAGCGTACGGGTTAGGATTAGGGGACGGGTTCGGGTAAGGCTTCGGGTAAGGTTTAGGGTTAGGGTTAGGGTTAGGGTTAGGGGACGGGGACGGGGACGGTTTAGGGGACAGGTTAGGGTACGACAACATTTTATTGTGAGCGTACGTGTTAGGGTATGTGTTAGTGTTAGCATACGGGTTAGGATTAAGGGAAGGGTTAGGGTAAGGCTTCGGGTAAGGGTTAGGGTTAGGGTTAGGGTTGGGGTTAGGGGACGGGGACAGTTTAGGGGACAGGTTAGTATATAACAATGGTGTAGGGTGAGCGTACGTGTTAGGGTATGGGTTAGTGTTAGCGTACGGGTTAGGATTAGGGGACGGGTTAGTGTAAGGCTTCGGGTAAGGTTTAGGGTTAGGGTTAGGGTTAGGGGACGGGGACGGTTTAGGGGACAGGTGAGGGTACGACAACGGTTTAGGGTGAGCGTACGTGTTAGAGTACCTGTTAGTGTTAGCGTACGAGTTAGGATTATGGGGCGGTTAGAGTGAGGCTTCGGGTAAAGGTTAGGGTTAGGGTTAGGGGATGGGGAAGGTTTAGCGGACAGTTTAGGGTAGGACAACGGTTTAGCGTGAGTGTACGTGTTAGGGTACGGGTTAGTGTTAGCGTACAGGTTAGGATTAGGGGACGGGTTAGTGTAAGGCTTCGGGTAAGGGTTAGGGTTAGGGTTAGTGTTAGGGGACATGGACGAGGACGGTTTAGGGCACAGGTTAGGGTACAACGGTTTTGGGTGAGCGTACGTGTTAGGGTACTAGTTAGTGTTAGCGTACGTGTTAGGATTAGGGGACGGGTTAGGGTAAGGCTTCGGGTAAGTGTTAGGGTTAGGGTTAGGGGACGGGGACATGTTAGGGGACAGGTTAGTGTATGACAACTGTTTAGTGTGAGCATACGTGTTAGGGTACGGGTTAGTGTTAGTGTACGGGTTAGGATTAGGGGACGGGTTAGGGTAAGGCTTCGGGTAACGGTTAGGGTTAGGGTTAGGGGACGGGGAGTGTTTAGGGGACAGGTTAGGGTATGACAACCGTTTAGGGTGAGCGTACCTGTTAGGGTACGGGTGAGTGTTAGCGTACGGGTTAGGATTAGGGGACGGGTTCGGGTAAGGCTTCGGGTAAGGTTTAGGGTTAGGGTTAGGGTTAGGGGACGGGGACGGGGACGGGGACGGTTTAGGGGACAGGTTAGGGTACGACAACATTTTATTGTGAGCGTACGTGTTAGGGTATGTGTTAGTGTTAGCGTACGGGTTAGGATTAAGGGAAGGGTTAGGGTAAGGCTTCGGGTAAGGGTTAGGGTTAGGGTTAGGGTTAGGGTTGGGGTTAGGGGACGGGGACAGTTTAGGGGACAGGTTAGTGTATAACAATGGTGTAGGGTGAGCGTACGTGTTAGGGTATGGGTTAGTGTTAGCGTACGGGTTAGGATTAGGGGACGGGTTAGTGTAAGGCTTCGGGTAAGGTTTAGGGTTAGGGTTAGGGTTAGGGGACGGGGACGGTTTAGGGGACAGGTGAGGGTACGACAACGGTTTAGGGTGAGCGTACGTGTTAGAGTACCTGTTAGTGTTAGCGTACGAGTTAGGATTATGGGGCGGTTAGAGTGAGGCTTCGGGTAAAGGTTAGGGTTAGGGTTAGGGGACGGGGACGGTTTAGGGGACAGATTAGCGTAAAAAAAGAGTTTAGGGTGAGCGTACGTGTTAGGGTATGGGTTAGTGTTAGCGTACGGGTTACGATTAGGGGACGGGTAAGGGTAAGGCTTCGGGTAAGGCTCAGGGTTAGGGTTAGGGTTAGGGTTAGGGGACGGGGACGGTTTAGGGGACAGGTTAGGTTGCGAAAACGGTTTAGGTTGAGCGTACGTGTTAGGGTACTGGTGAGTGTGAGCGTACGGTTTAGCATTAGGATACGGGTTAAGGTAAGGCTTCGGGTAATGTTTAGGGTTAGGGTTATGGTTAGGGTTAGGGTTAGGGGACGGGGACGGTTTAGGGGACAGGTTAGGGTATGACAACTGTTTAGGGAGAGTGTACGTGTTAGGGTACGATTTAGTGTTAGCGTACGCGTTAGTGTAAGGCTTCAAGTAAGGGTTAGTGTTAGAGTTAGTGTTAGGGTTAGGGTTAGGGTTGGGGGACGGGGACGGTTTACGGGCCAGGTTAGTGTACGACAACGGTTTAGGGTGATCGTACGTGTTAGGGTACGGGTTAGTGTTAGCATACGGGTTAGGATTAGGGGACGGGTTAGTGTAAGGCTTCGGGTAAGTGTTAGGTTTAGGGTTAGGGATAGGGTTAGAGGACGGGGATGGTTTAGTGTACAGGTTAGGGTATGACAACGGTTTAGGGTGAGCGTACGTGTTAGGGTACGTGTTAGTGTTAACGTACGGGTTAGGATTAAGGGACGGGTTATGGTAAGGCTTCGGATAAGGGTTAGGGTTAGGGTTAGGGTCAGGCTTAGGGTTAGGGTTAGGGGTCGGGGACGGTTTAGGGGACAGGTTAGTGTACAACAAAGGTTTAGTGTGAGCGTACGTGTTAGGATACGGGTGAGCGTTAGCGTAAGGGTTAGGATTAGGGGACGGGTTTGGGTAGGGCTTCGGGTAAGGGTTAGGGTTAGGGTTAGGGTTAGGGTTAGGGAACGGGGACGGGGACAGTTTAGGGGACAGATTAGGGTACGACAACGGTTTAGGGTGAGCGTACGTGTTAGGGTAAGGGTGAGTTTTCGCGTACGGGTTAGGATTAGGGGACGGGTTAGAGTAAGGCTTCGGGTAAAGTTTAGGGTTAGGGTTAGGGTTAGGGGACGGGACGGTTTAGCGGACAGGTTAGGGTACGACAATGGTTTAGGGTGAGCGTATGTGTTAGGGTACCGGTTAGTGTTAGCGTATGGTTTAGGATTAGAGGACGGGTTAGTGTATGGCTTCGGGTAAGGGTTAGGATTAGGTTTAGGGTTATGGTTAGGGTTAGGGGACGGTGACGGTTTAGGGGACAGGTTAGGGTACGACAACGGTTTAGGGTGAGCGTACGTGTTAGGGTATGGGTGAGTTTTAGCGTACGGCTTAGGATTAGGGGACGGGTTAGTGTAAGGCTTTGGGTAAGGGTTAGGGTTAGGGTTAGGGTTAGGGGACGGGGACGGTTTAGGGGACAGTTTAGGGAACGACAACAGTTTAGGGTGAGCGTACGTGTTAGAGTACGTGTGAGTGTTAGCGTACGGGTTAGGATTAGGGGACGGGTTAGTGTAAGGCCTCGGGTAAGGGTTAGGGTTAGGGTTAGGGTTAGGGTTAGGGGACGGGGACATTTTCAGGGACAGGTTAGGGTACGACAACGTTTTAGGGTGAGCGTACGTGTTAAGGTATGGGTTAGTGTTAGCGTACTGCTTAGGATTAGGGGACGTGTTAGAGTAAGGCTTCGCAAAGGGTTAGTGTTAGGGCTGGAGTTAGGGTTAGGGTTAGTGTTAGGTGTCAGCGACGGTTTAGGGGACAGGTTAGGGTATGACAACGGTTTAGGGTGAGCGTACGTGTTAGGGTATGTGTGAGTGTTAGCGTACGTGTTAGGATTAGGGGACGAGTTAGGGTAAGGCTTCGGGTAAGGTTTAGGGTTAGGGTTAGGGTTAGGGGACAGGGACGATGCAGGGGACAGGTTAGTGAACGGCAACACTTTAGGGTGAGCGTACATGTAAGGGTACGGGATAGTGTTAGCGTACGGGTTAGGATTGGGGGACGGGTTAGTGTAAGGCTTCAGGTAAGGGTTAGGGATAGGGGATGGGTACGGTTTAGGGAACTGGTTAGGGTACGACAACGGTTTAGGGTGAGCGTACGTGTTAGGGTACGGGTCAGTGTTAGCCTAAGGTTTAGGATTACGTGACGGGTTAGGGTAAGGCTTCGGGTATGTGTTAGGGTTAGGGTTAGGGTTAGGGTTAGGGGACGGGGACGGTTTGGGGACAGGTTAGGGCACGACAATGGTTTAGGGTGAGCGTACGTGTTAGGGTACGGGTTAGTGTTAGCCTACGGCTTAGAATTAGGGGATGGGTTTGGGTAAGGCTTCGGGTAAGGGTTAGGGTTTGGGTTAGGGTTAGGGTTAGGGGACGGGGACGGTTTAGGGGACAGGTTAGGGCACGACAACGGTTTAGGTTGAGCGTACGTGATAGGGTACGGGTTAGTGTTAGAGTACGGGTTAGGATTAGGGAACGGTTTAGGGTAAGGTTTCGGGTAAGGTTTAGGGTTAGGGTTAGTGTTAGGGTTACGATTGGGGTACGGGGACGATTTAGGGGACAGGTTAGGTTACGACAGCTGTTTACGGTGAGCGTACATGTTAGGGTACGGGTTAGTGTTAGCGTACGAGTTAGGAATAGGTGACGGTTTCGGGTAAGGCTTCGGGTAAGTGTTAGGGTTAGGGTTAGGGTTAGGGTAAGGGGAAGGGGACGGTTTGGGGCACAGGTTAGGGTACAACATTGGTTTAGGGTGAGGGTACGTGTTAGGGTACAGGTTAGTGTTAGCGTACGGCTTAGGATTAGGGGATGGGTTAGGGTAAGGCTTCGGGTAAGGGTTAGGGTTAGGGTTAGAGTTAGCGTTAGGGTTAGGGGACGGGGACGGTTTAGGGGACAGGTTAGAGTACGATAACTGTTTAGGGTGAGCGTACGTGTTAGTGTACGGGTTAGTGTTAGCGTACGGGTTAGGATTAGGGGACGGGTTAGGGTAAGGCTTCGGGTAAGGGTTAGGGATAGGGTTAGGGTTGGGGTTAGGGGACGGGGACAGTTTAGGGGACAGGTTAGTTTATAACAATGGTTTAGGGTGAGCGTACGTGTTAGGGTATGGGTTAGTGTTAGCGTATGGGTTAGGATTAGGGGACGGGTTAGTGTAAGGCTTCGGGTAAGGTTTAGGGTTAGGGTTAGGGTTAGGGGACGGGGACGGTTTAGGGGACAGGTGAGGGTACGACAACGGTTTAGGGTGAGCGTACGTGTTAGAGTACCTGTTAGTGTTAGCGTACGAGTTAGGATTATGGGGCGGTTAGAGTGAGGCTTCGGGTAAAGGTTAGGGTTAGGGTTAGGGGACGGGGACGGTTTAGGGGACAGATTAGCGTAAAAAAAGAGTATAGGGTGAGCGTACGTGTTAGGGTATGGGTTAGTGTTAGCGTACGGGTTACGATTAGGGGACGGGTAAGGGTAAGGCTTCGGGTAAGGCTCAGGGTTAGGGTTAGGGTTAGTGTTAGGGGACGGGGACGGTTTAGGGGACAGGTTAGGTTGCGAAAACGGTTTAGGTTGAGCGTACGTGTTAGGGTACGGGTTAGTGTTAGCGTACGGGTTAGGATTAGGGGACGGGTTAGGGTAAGGCTTCGGGTAAGGGTTAGGGTTAGGTTTAGGGTTAGGGTTAGGGTTAGGGGACGGTTTAGCGGACAGGTTAGAGTACGATAACGGTTTAGGGTGAGCGTACATGTTAGTGTACGGGTTAGTGTTAGCGTACGGGTTAGGATTAAGGGACGGGTTAGTGTAAGGCTACGGGTAAGTGTTAGGGTTAGGGTTAGGGATAGGGTTAGGGGACGGGGACGGTTTAGGGGACAGGTTAGGGTACGACAACGGTTTAGGGTGAGCGTACGTGTTAGGGTATGGGTTAGTGTTAGCATACGGGTTAGGATTATGGGACCTGTTAGGGTAAGGCTTTGGGTAAGGGTTAGGTTTAGGGTTAGGGTTAGGGTTAAGGTTAGGGTTAGGGGATGGGGAAGGTTTAGCGGACAGTTTAGGGTAGGACAACGGTTTAGCGTGAGCGTACGTGTTAGGGTACTGGTTAGTGTTAGCGTACGGGTTACGATTAGGGGACGGGTTAGGGTAAGGCTTCGGGTAAGGGATAGGGTTAGGTTTTGGTTTAGGGTTAGGGTTAGGGGACGGGAACGGTTTAGGGGAAAGATTAGGGAACGACAACGTTTTAGGGTGAGCGTACCTGTTAGGGTACGGGATAGTGTTCGCGTACGGGTTAGGATTAGGGAACGGGTTAGGGTAAGGCTTCGGGTAAGGGTTATGTTTAGGGTTAGGTTTAGGGTTAGGGGACGGGGACGGTTTCGGGGACAGGTTGGGTACAACAACGGTTGAGGGTGAGGTTACGTGTTAAGGTTCGGGTTAGTGTTAGCGTACGGGTTAGTATTAGGGGACGGGTTAGGGTAAGGCTTCGGGTAAGAGTTAGGGTTAGTGTTATGGTTAGTGTTAGGGTTAGGGGATGGGGACGGTTTAGGGGACAGGTTAGGGTACGACAACGGTTTAGGGTGAGCGTTCGTGTTAGGGTACGGGTTAGTGTTAGCGTACGGTTTAGGATTAGGGGACAGGTTAGGGTAAGGCTTCGAGTAAGGGTTAGGGTTAGGGTTAGGTTTAGGGTTAGGGGAAGGGGACGGTTTAGGGGACAGGTTAGGGTACGACATTGGTTTAGGGTGAGCGTATGTGTTAGGGTACGGGTTAGTGTTAGTGTACGGGTTAGGATTAGGGTACGGATTAGGGTAAGGCTTCGGGTAAGGGTTAGGGTTAGGGTTAGGGTTAGGGTTAGGTTTAGGGTTAGAGTTAGGGGAAGGGGACGGTTTAAGGGACAGGTCAAGGTACGACAACGGTTTAGGGTGAGCGTACATGTTAGGGTACTGGTTAGTGTTAGCGTATGGGTTAGGATTAGGGGACGGGTTAGGGTAAGGCTTCGGGTAAGGGTTAGGCTTAGGGTATAGGGACGGCTTAGGGGACAGGTTAGGGTACGACAACCGTTTAGGGTGAGAGTACGTCTTAGGGTACGGGTCAGTGTTAGCGTACGGTTTAGGATTACGGGACAGGTTAGGGTAAGGATTCGGGTAAGTGTTAGGTTTAGGGTTAGGTTTAGGGTTAGGGGACGGGGACGGTTTAGGGGACAGGTTAGGGTACGACAATGGTTTAGGGTGAGCATACGTGTTTGGGTACGAATTAGTGTTAGCGTACGGGTCAGGATTAGGGGACGGTTTAGGGTAAGGCTTCGGGTAAGGGTTAGGGTTAGGGTTAGGGTTAGGGTTAGGGTTAGGGGACGGGGACTGTTTAGGGGACAGGTTAGGGTATGACAACAGTTTAGGGTGAGCGTACGTGTTAGGGTACGGGTTAGTGTTAGCGAACGGGTTAGGATTCGGGGACGGGTTAGTGTAAGCCTTCGGGTAACGGTTAGGTTTAGGGTTAGGGTTAGGGTTAGGGTTAGGGTTAGTTGATGGGGAATGTTTAGTGGACAGGTTAGGGTACGACAACGGTTTAGGGTGAGCGTACATGTTAGGGTACGGGTTAGTGTTAGCGTACGGTTTAGGATTAGGGGACGGGTTAGGGTAAGGCTTCCGGTAAGGGTTAGGGTTAGGTTTAGGGTTAGGGTTAGGGTTAGGGGATGGGGACGGTTTAGGGGAAAGGTTAGGGTACGACAACGGTTTAGGGTGAGCGTACGTGTTAGGGTACGGGTTAGTGTTAGCGTATGGGTTAGGATTAGGGGACGGGTTAGGGTAAGGCTTAGGGTAAGGGTTAGGGTTAGGGTTAGGGTTAGGGTTAGGGGACGGGAACGGTTTAGGGGACAGGTTAGGGTACGACAACGGTTTAGGGTGAGTGTACGTGTTAGGGTACTGGTCAGTGTTAGCGTAAGGTTTAGGATTACGGGACGGGTTAGGGTAAGGCTTTGGGTAAGTGTTAGGGTTAGGGTTAGGGTTAGGGTTAGGGAACGGGGACGGTTTAGGGGACAGGGTAAGGTATGACAATTGTTTAGGGTGAGCGTACGTGTTAGGGTACAGTTTAGTGTTAACGTACGGCTTACAATAAGGGGATGGGTTAGGGTAAGGCTTCGGGTAAGGGTTAGAGTTAAGGTTAGGGTTAGGGTTAGGGGACGGGGACGGTTTAGGGGACAAGTTAGAGTACGATAACTGTTTACGGTGAGCGTACGTGTTAGTGTATGGGTTAATGTTAGCGTACGGCTTAGGATTAGGGGACGGGTTAGGGTAAGGCTTCGGGTAAGGGTTAGGGTTAGGTTTAGGGTTATGGTTAGGGTAAGGGGATGGGGACGGTTCAGGGGACAGGTTAGCGTACGACAACGGTTTAGGGTGAGCGTACATGTTAGGGTACGGGTTAGTGTTAGCGTACGGGTTAGGATTAGGGGCGGGTTAGTGTAAGGCTTCGGGTAAGGGTTAGGGTTAGGGTTAGGGTTAGGGTTAGGGGACGGTGACGGTTTAGGGGATAGGTTAGGGTACGACAACGGTTTAGGGTAAGCGTACGTTTTAGGGTACGGGTTAGTGTTAGCGTAAGGCTTAGGATTAGGGGACGGTTTAGTGTAAGGCTTCTGGTAAGGGTTACGGTTAGGGTTAGCATTAGGGGACGGGGACGGTTTAGGGGACAGTTTAGGGTACGACAACAGTTTAGGGTGAGCGTACGTGTTAGAGTACGGGTTAGTGTTAGCGTACGGGTTAGGATTAGGGGACGGGTTAGGGTAAGTCTTCGGGTAAGGGTTAGGGTTAGGGTTAGAGTCATGGTCAGGGTTAGGGTTAGGGGTCTGGGACGGTTTATGGGACAGGTTAGGGTACGACAACGGTTTAGGGTGAGCATACGTATTAGGGTATGTGTGAGCGTTAGCGTACGGGTTAGGATTAGGGGACGGGTTAGGGTAAGGCCTCGGGTAAGGTTTAGGGTTAGGGTTAGGTTTAGGGTTAGGGGACGGGGACAGTTTCGGGGACAGGTTAGGGTACGACAACTTTTTAGGGTGAGCGTACGTGTTAAGGTATGGGTTGGTGTTAGCGTACTGCTTAGGATTAGGGGACGTGTTAGAGTAAGGCTTCGAGAAAGGGTTAGGGTTAGGGTTAGTGTTAGGGTTAGGGTTAGTGTTAGGTGTCAGCGACGGTTTAGTGGACAAGTTAGGGTATGACAACGGTTTAGGGTGAGCGTACGTGTTAGGGTACGGTTTAGTGTTAGCGTACGGTTAGGATTAGTGGACGGATTAGTGTAAGGCTTCGGGTAAGGTTTAGGGTTAGGGTTAGGGGACGGGGACGATTCAGGGGACAGGTTAGTGTACGGCAACACTTTAGGGTGAGCGTACATGTAAGGGTACGGGATAGTGTTAGCGTACGTGTTAGGATTAGGGGACGGGTTAGTGTAAGGCTTCGGGTAAGGGTTAGGGTTAGGGTTAGGGTCATGGTCAGGGTTAGGGTTAGGGGTCTGGGACGGTTTAGGGGACAGGTTAGGGTACGACAACGGTTTAGGGTGAGCATAAGTATTAGGGTATGGGTGAGTGTTAGCGTACGGTTTAGGATTAAGGGACGGGTTAGTGTAAGGCTACGGGTAAGGGTTAGGGTTAGGGTTAGGGATAGGGTTAGGGGACGGGGACGGTTTAGGGGACAGGTTAGGGTACGACAACGCTTTAGGGTGAGCGTACGTGTTAGGGTACGGGTTAGTGTTAGCATACGGGTTAGGATCATGGGACGGGTAAGTGTAAGGCTTTGGGTAAGGGTTAGGTTTAGGGTTAGGGTTAGGATTAAGGTTAGGGTTAGGGGATGGGGAAGGTTTAGCGGACAGTTTAGGGTAGGACAACGGTTTAGCGTGAGTGTACGTGTTAGGGTACGGGTTAGTGTTAGCGTACAGGTTAGGATTAGGGGACGGGTTAGTGTAAGGCTTCGGGTAAGGGTTAGGGTTAGGGTTAGTGTTAGGGGACATGGACGAGGACGGTTTAGGGCACAGGTTAGGGTACAACGGTTTTGGGTGAGCGTACGTGTTAGGGTACTAGTTAGTGTTAGCGTACGTGTTAGGATTAGGGGACGGGTTAGGGTAAGGCTTCGGGTAAGTGTTAGGGTTAGGGTTAGGGGACGCGGACATGTTAGGGGACAGGTTAGTGTATGACAACTGTTTAGTGTGAGCATACGTGTTAGGGTACGGGTTAGTGTTAGTGTACGGGTTAGGTTTAGGGGACGGGTTAGGGTAAGGCTTCGGGTAACGGTTAGGGTTAGGGTTAGGGGACGGGGAGTGTTTAGGGGACAGGTTAGGGTATGACAACCGTTTAGGGTGAGCGTACCTGTTAGGGTACGGGTGAGTGTTAGCGTACGGGTTAGGATTAGGGGACGGGTTCGGGTAAGGCTTCGGGTAAGGTTTAGGGTTAGGGTTAGGGTTAGGGTTAGGGGACGGGGACGGGGACGGTTTAGGGGACAGGTTAGGGTACGACAACATTTTATTGTGAGCGTACGTGTTAGGGTATGTGTTAGTGTTAGCATACGGGTTAGGATTAAGGGAAGGGTTAGGGTAAGGCTTCGGGTAAGGGTTAGGGTTAGGGTTAGGGTTGGGGTTAGGGGACGGGGACAGTTTAGGGGACAGGTTAGTATATAACAATGGTGTAGGGTGAGCGTACGTGTTAGGGTATGGGTTAGTGTTAGCGTATGGGTTAGGATTAGGGGACGGGTTAGTGTAAGGCTTCGGGTAAGGTTTAGGGTTAGGGTTAGGGTTAGGGGACGGGGACGGTTTAGGGGACAGGTGAGGGTACGACAACGGTTTAGGGTGAGCGTACGTGTTAGAGTACCTGTTAGTGTTAGCGTACGAGTTAGGATTATGGGGCGGTTAGAGTGAGGCTTCGGGTAAAGGTTAGGGTTAGGGTTAGGGGATGGGGAAGGTTTAGCGGACAGTTTAGGGTAGGACAACGGTTTAGCGTGAGTGTACGTGTTAGGGTACGGGTTAGTGTTAGCGTACAGGTTAGGATTAGGGGACGGGTTAGTGTAAGGCTTCGGGTAAGGGTTAGGGTTAGGGTTAGTGTTAGGGGACATGGACGAGGACGGTTTAGGGCACAGGTTAGGGTACAACGGTTTTGGGTGAGCGTACGTGTTAGGGTACTAGTTAGTGTTAGCGTACGTGTTAGGATTAGGGGACGGGTTAGGGTAAGGCTTCGGGTAAGTGTTAGGGTTAGGGTTAGGGGACGGGGACATGTTAGGGGACAGGTTAGTGTATGACAACTGTTTAGTGTGAGCATACGTGTTAGGGTACGGGTTAGTGTTAGTGTACGGGTTAGGATTAGGGGACGGGTTAGGGTAAGGCTTCGGGTAACGGTTAGGGTTAGGGTTAGGGGACGGGGAGTGTTTAGGGGACAGGTTAGGGTATGACAACCGTTTAGGGTGAGCGTACCTGTTAGGGTACGGGTGAGTGTTAGCGTACGGGTTAGGATTAGGGGACGGGTTCGGGTAAGGCTTCGGGTAAGGTTTAGGGTTAGGGTTAGGGTTAGGGGACGGGGACGGGGACGGGGACGGTTTAGGGGACAGGTTAGGGTACGACAACATTTTATTGTGAGCGTACGTGTTAGGGTATGTGTTAGTGTTAGCGTACGGGTTAGGATTAAGGGAAGGGTTAGGGTAAGGCTTCGGGTAAGGGTTAGGGTTAGGGTTAGGGTTAGGGTTGGGGTTAGGGGACGGGGACAGTTTAGGGGACAGGTTAGTGTATAACAATGGTGTAGGGTGAGCGTACGTGTTAGGGTATGGGTTAGTGTTAGCGTACGGGTTAGGATTAGGGGACGGGTTAGTGTAAGGCTTCGGGTAAGGTTTAGGGTTAGGGTTAGGGTTAGGGGACGGGGACGGTTTAGGGGACAGGTGAGGGTACGACAACGGTTTAGGGTGAGCGTACGTGTTAGAGTACCTGTTAGTGTTAGCGTACGAGTTAGGATTATGGGGCGGTTAGAGTGAGGCTTCGGGTAAAGGTTAGGGTTAGGGTTAGGGGACGGGGACGGTTTAGGGGACAGATTAGCGTAAAAAAAGAGTTTAGGGTGAGCGTACGTGTTAGGGTATGGGTTAGTGTTAGCGTACGGGTTACGATTAGGGGACGGGTAAGGGTAAGGCTTCGGGTAAGGCTCAGGGTTAGGGTTAGGGTTAGGGTTAGGGGACGGGGACGGTTTAGGGGACAGGTTAAGTTGCGAAAACGGTTTAGGTTGAGCGTACGTGTTAGGGTACTGGTGAGTGTGAGCGTACGGTTTAGCATTAGGATACGGGTTAAGGTAAGGCTTCGGGTAATGTTTAGGGTTAGGGTTATGGTTAGGGTTAGGGTTAGGGGACGGGGACGGTTTAGGGGACAGGTTAGGGTATGACAACTGTTTAGGGAGAGTGTACGTGTTAGGGTACGATTTAGTGTTAGCGTACGCGTTAGTGTAAGGCTTCAAGTAAGGGTTAGTGTTAGAGTTAGTGTTAGGGTTAGGGTTAGGGTTGGGGGACGGGGACGGTTTACGGGCCAGGTTAGTGTACGACAACGGTTTAGGGTGATCGTACGTGTTAGGGTACGGGTTAGTGTTAGCATACGGGTTAGGATTAGGGGACGGGTTAGTGTAAGGCTTCGGGTAAGTGTTAGGTTTAGGGTTAGGGATAGGGTTAGAGGACGGGGATGGTTTAGTGTACAGGTTAGGGTATGACAACGGTTTAGGGTGAGCGTACGTGTTAGGGTACGTGTTAGTGTTAACGTACGGGTTAGGATTAAGGGACGGGTTATGGTAAGGCTTCGGATAAGGGTTAGGGTTAGGGTTAGGGTCAGGCTTAGGGTTAGGGTTAGGGGTCGGGGACGGTTTAGGGGACAGGTTAGTGTACAACAAAGGTTTAGTGTGAGCGTACGTGTTAGGATACGGGTGAGCGTTAGCGTAAGGGTTAGGATTAGGGGACGGGTTTGGGTAGGGCTTCGGGTAAGGGTTAGGGTTAGGGTTAGGGTTAGGGTTAGGGAACGGGGACGGGGACAGTTTAGGGGACAGATTAGGGTACGACAACGGTTTAGGGTGAGCGTACGTGTTAGGGTAAGGGTGAGTTTTCGCGTACGGGTTAGGATTAGGGGACGGGTTAGAGTAAGGCTTCGGGTAAAGTTTAGGGTTAGGGTTAGGGTTAGGGGACGGGACGGTTTAGCGGACAGGTTAGGGTACGACAATGGTTTAGGGTGAGCGTATGTGTTAGGGTACCGGTTAGTGTTAGCGTATGGTTTAGGATTAGAGGACGGGTTAGTGTATGGCTTCGGGTAAGGGTTAGGATTAGGTTTGGGGTTATGGTTAGGGTTAGGGGACGGTGACGGTTTAGGGGACAGGTTAGGGTACGACAACGGTTTAGGGTGAGCGTACGTGTTAGGGTATGGGTGAGTTTTAGCGTACGGCTTAGGATTAGGGGACGGGTTAGTGTAAGGCTTTGGGTAAGGGTTAGGGTTAGGGTTAGGTTTAGGGTTAGGGGACGGGGACATTTTCAGGGACAGGTTAGGGTACGACAACGTTTTAGGGTGAGCGTACGTGTTAAGGTATGGGTTAGTGTTAGCGTACTGCTTAGGATTAGGGGACGTGTTAGAGTAAGGCTTCGCAAAGGGTTAGTGTTAGGGCTGGAGTTAGGGTTAGGGTTAGTGTTAGGTGTCAGCGACGGTTTAGGGGACAGGTTAGGGTATGACAACGGTTTAGGGTGAGCGTACGTGTTAGTGTATGGGTGAGTGTTAGCGTACGTGTTAGGATTAGGGGACGAGTTAGGGTAAGGCTTCGGGTAAGGTTTAGGGTTAGGGTTAGGGTTAGGGGACAGGGACGATGCAGGGGACAGGTTAGTGAATGGCAACACTTTAGGGTGAGCGTACATGTAAGGGTACGGGATAGTGTTAGCGTACGGGTTAGGATTGGGGGACGGGTTAGTGTAAGGCTTCAGGTAAGGGTTAGGGATAGGGGATGGGTATGGTTTAGGGAACTGGTTAGGGTACGACAACAGTTTAGGGTGAGCGTACGTGTTAGGGTACGGGTCAGTGTTAGCCTAAGGTTTAGGATTACGTGACGGGTTAGGGTAAGGCTTCGGGTATGTGTTAGGGTTAGGGTTAGGGTTAGGGTTAGGGGACGGGGACGGTTTGGGGACAGGTTAGGGCACGACAATGGTTTAGGGTGAGCGTACGTGTTAGGGTACGGGTTAGTGTTAGCGTACGGCTTAGAATTAGGGGATGGGTTTGGGTAAGGCTTCGGGTAAGGGTTAGGGTTTGGGTTAGGGTTAGGGTTAGGGGACGGGGACGGTTTAGGGGACAGGTTAGGGCACGACAACGGTTTAGGTTGAGCGTACGTGATAGGGTACGGGTTAGTGTTAGAGTACGGGTTAGGATTAGGGAACGGTTTAGGGTAAGGTTTCGGGTAAGGTTTAGGGTTAGGGTTAGTGTTAGGGTTACGATTGGGGTACGGGGACGATTTAGGGGACAGGTTAGGTTACGACAGCTGTTTACGGTGAGCGTACATGTTAGGGTACGGGTTAGTGTTAGCGTACGAGTTAGGAATAGGTGACGGTTTCGGGTAAGGCTTCGGGTAAGTGTTAGGGTTAGGGTTAGGGTTAGGGTAAGGGGAAGGGGACGGTTTGGGGCACAGGTTAGGGTACAACATTGGTTTAGGGTGAGGGTACGTGTTAGGGTACAGGTTAGTGTTAGCGTACGGCTTAGGATTAGGGGATGGGTTAGGGTAAGGCTTCGGGTAAGGGTTAGGGTTAGGGTTAGAGTTAGCGTTAGGGTTAGGGGACGGGGACGGTTTAGGGGACAGGTTAGAGTACGATAACTGTTTAGGGTGAGCGTACGTGTTAGTGTACGGGTTAGTGTTAGCGTACGGGTTAGGATTAGGGGACGGGTTAGGGTAAGGCTTCGGGTAAGGGTTAGGGATAGGGTTAGGGTTGGGGTTAGGGGACGGGGACAGTTTAGGGGACAGGTTAGTTTATAACAATGGTTTAGGGTGAGCGTACGTGTTAGGGTATGGGTTAGTGTTAGCGTATGGGTTAGGATTAGGGGACGGGTTAGTGTAAGGCTTCGGGTAAGGTTTAGGGTTAGGGTTAGGGTTAGGGGACGGGGACGGTTTAGGGGACAGGTGAGGGTACGACAACGGTTTAGGGTGAGCGTACGTGTTAGAGTACCTGTTAGTGTTAGCGTACGAGTTAGGATTATGGGGCGGTTAGAGTGAGGCTTCGGGTAAAGGTTAGGGTTAGGGTTAGGGGACGGGGACGGTTTAGGGGACAGATTAGCGTAAAAAAAGAGTATAGGGTGAGCGTACGTGTTAGGGTATGGGTTAGTGTTAGCGTACGGGTTACGATTAGGGGACGGGTAAGGGTAAGGCTTCGGGTAAGGCTCAGGGTTAGGGTTAGGGTTAGTGTTAGGGGACGGGGACGGTTTAGGGGACAGGTTAGGTTGCGAAAACGGTTTAGGTTGAGCGTACGTGTTAGGGTACGGGTTAGTGTTAGCGTACGGGTTAGGATTAGGGGACGGGTTAGGGTAAGGCTTCGGGTAAGGGTTAGGGTTAGGTTTAGGGTTAGGGTTAGGGTTAGGGGACGGTTTAGCGGACAGGTTAGAGTACGATAACGGTTTAGGGTGAGCGTACATGTTAGTGTACGGGTTAGTGTTAGCGTACGGGTTAGGATTAAGGGACGGGTTAGTGTAAGGCTACGGGTAAGTGTTAGGGTTAGGGTTAGGGATAGGGTTAGGGGACGGGGACGGTTTAGGGGACAGGTTAGGGTACGACAACGGTTTAGGGTGAGCGTACGTGTTAGGGTATGGGTTAGTGTTAGCATACGGGTTAGGATTATGGGACCTGTTAGGGTAAGGCTTTGGGTAAGGGTTAGGTTTAGGGTTAGGGTTAGGGTTAAGGTTAGGGTTAGGGGATGGGGAAGGTTTAGCGGACAGTTTAGGGTAGGACAACGGTTTAGCGTGAGCGTACGTGTTAGGGTACTGGTTAGTGTTAGCGTACGGGTTACGATTAGGGGACGGGTTAGGGTAAGGCTTCGGGTAAGGGATAGGGTTAGGTTTTGGTTTAGGGTTAGGGTTAGGGGACGGGAACGGTTTAGGGGAAAGATTAGGGAACGACAACGTTTTAGGGTGAGCGTACCTGTTAGGGTACGGGATAGTGTTCGCGTACGGGTTAGGATTAGGGAACGGGTTAGGGTAAGGCTTCGGGTAAGGGTTATGTTTAGGGTTAGGTTTAGGGTTAGGGGACGGGGACGGTTTCGGGGACAGGTTGGGTACAACAACGGTTGAGGGTGAGGTTACGTGTTAAGGTTCGGGTTAGTGTTAGCGTACGGGTTAGTATTAGGGGACGGGTTAGGGTAAGGCTTCGGGTAAGAGTTAGGGTTAGTGTTATGGTTAGTGTTAGGGTTAGGGGATGGGGACGGTTTAGGGGACAGGTTAGGGTACGACAACGGTTTAGGGTGAGCGTTCGTGTTAGGGTACGGGTTAGTGTTAGCGTACGGTTTAGGATTAGGGGACAGGTTAGGGTAAGGCTTCGAGTAAGGGTTAGGGTTAGGGTTAGGTTTAGGGTTAGGGGAAGGGGACGGTTTAGGGGACAGGTTAGGGTACGACATTGGTTTAGGGTGAGCGTATGTGTTAGGGTACGGGTTAGTGTTAGTGTACGGGTTAGGATTAGGGTACGGATTAGGGTAAGGCTTCGGGTAAGGGTTAGGGTTAGGGTTAGGGTTAGGGTTAGGTTTAGGGTTAGAGTTAGGGGAAGGGGACGGTTTAAGGGACAGGTCAAGGTACGACAACGGTTTAGGGTGAGCGTACATGTTAGGGTACTGGTTAGTGTTAGCGTATGGGTTAGGATTAGGGGACGGGTTAGGGTAAGGCTTCGGGTAAGGGTTAGGCTTAGGGTATAGGGACGGCTTAGGGGACAGGTTAGGGTACGACAACCGTTTAGGGTGAGAGTACGTCTTAGGGTACGGGTCAGTGTTAGCGTACGGTTTAGGATTACGGGACAGGTTAGGGTAAGGATTCGGGTAAGTGTTAGGTTTAGGGTTAGGTTTAGGGTTAGGGGACGGGGACGGTTTAGGGGACAGGTTAGGGTACGACAATGGTTTAGGGTGAGCATACGTGTTTGGGTACGGGTTAGTGTTAGCGTACGGGTTAGGATTAGGGGACGGATTAGGGTAAGGCTTCGGGTAAGGGTTAGGGTTAGGGTTAGGGTTAGGGTTAGGGTTAGGGGACGGGGACTGTTTAGGGGACAGGTTAGGGTATGACAACAGTTTAGGGTGAGCGTACGTGTTAGGGTACGGGTTAGTGTTAGCGAACGGGTTAGGATTCGGGGACGGGTTAGTGTAAGCCTTCGGGTAACGGTTAGGTTTAGGGTTAGGGTTAGGGTTAGGGTTAGGGTTAGTTGATGGGGAATGTTTAGTGGACAGGTTAGGGTACGACAACGGTTTAGGGTGAGCGTACATGTTAGGGTACGGGTTAGTGTTAGCGTACGGTTTAGGATTAGGGGACGGGTTAGGGTAAGGCTTCCGGTAAGGGTTAGGGTTAGGTTTAGGGTTAGGGTTAGGGTTAGGGGATGGGGACGGTTTAGGGGAAAGGTTAGGGTACGACAACGGTTTAGGGTGAGCGTACGTGTTAGGGTACGGGTTAGTGTTAGCGTATGGGTTAGGATTAGGGGACGGGTTAGGGTAAGGCTTAGGGTAAGGGTTAGGGTTAGGGTTAGGGTTAGGGTTAGGGGACGGGAACGGTTTAGGGGACAGGTTAGGGTACGACAACGGTTTAGGGTGAGTGTACGTGTTAGGGTACTGGTCAGTGTTAGCGTAAGGTTTAGGATTACGGGACGGGTTAGGGTAAGGCTTTGGGTAAGTGTTAGGGTTAGGGTTAGGGTTAGGGTTAGGGAACGGGGACGGTTTAGGGGACAGGGTAAGGTATGACAATTGTTTAGGGTGAGCGTACGTGTTAGGGTACAGTTTAGTGTTAACGTACGGCTTACAATAAGGGGATGGGTTAGGGTAAGGCTTCGGGTAAGGGTTAGAGTTAAGGTTAGGGTTAGGGTTAGGGGACGGGGACGGTTTAGGGGACAAGTTAGAGTACGATAACTGTTTACGGTGAGCGTACGTGTTAGTGTATGGGTTAATGTTAGCGTACGGCTTAGGATTAGGGGACGGGTTAGGGTAAGGCTTCGGGTAAGGGTTAGGGTTAGGTTTAGGGTTATGGTTAGGGTAAGGGGATGGGGACGGTTCAGGGGACAGGTTAGCGTACGACAACGGTTTAGGGTGAGCGTACATGTTAGGGTACGGGTTAGTGTTAGCGTACGGGTTAGGATTAGGGGCGGGTTAGTGTAAGGCTTCGGGTAAGGGTTAGGGTTAGGGTTAGGGTTAGGGTTAGGGGACGGTGACGGTTTAGGGGATAGGTTAGGGTACGACAACGGTTTAGGGTAAGCGTACGTTTTAGGGTACGGGTTAGTGTTAGCGTAAGGCTTAGGATTAGGGGACGGTTTAGTGTAAGGCTTCTGGTAAGGGTTACGGTTAGGGTTAGCATTAGGGGACGGGGACGGTTTAGGGGACAGTTTAGGGTACGACAACAGTTTAGGGTGAGCGTACGTGTTAGAGTACGGGTTAGTGTTAGCGTACGGGTTAGGATTAGGGGACGGGTTAGGGTAAGTCTTCGGGTAAGGGTTAGGGTTAGGGTTAGAGTCATGGTCAGGGTTAGGGTTAGGGGTCTGGGACGGTTTATGGGACAGGTTAGGGTACGACAACGGTTTAGGGTGAGCATACGTATTAGGGTATGTGTGAGCGTTAGCGTACGGGTTAGGATTAGGGGACGGGTTAGGGTAAGGCCTCGGGTAAGGTTTAGGGTTAGGGTTAGGTTTAGGGTTAGGGGACGGGGACAGTTTCGGGGACAGGTTAGGGTACGACAACTTTTTAGGGTGAGCGTACGTGTTAAGGTATGGGTTGGTGTTAGCGTACTGCTTAGGATTAGGGGACGTGTTAGAGTAAGGCTTCGAGAAAGGGTTAGGGTTAGGGTTAGTGTTAGGGTTAGGGTTAGTGTTAGGTGTCAGCGACGGTTTAGGGGACAAGTTAGGGTATGACAACGGTTTAGGGTGAGCGTACGTGTTAGGGTACGGTTTAGTGTTAGCGTACGGTTAGGATTAGTGGACGGATTAGTGTAAGGCTTCGGGTAAGGTTTAGGGTTAGGGTTAGGGGACGGGGACGATTCAGGGGACAGGTTAGTGTACGGCAACACTTTAGGGTGAGCGTACATGTAAGGGTACGGGATAGTGTTAGCGTACGTGTTAGGATTAGGGGACGGGTTAGTGTAAGGCTTCGGGTAAGGGTTAGGGTTAGGGTTAGGGTCATGGTCAGGGTTAGGGTTAGGGGTCTGGGACGGTTTAGGGGACAGGTTAGGGTACGACAACGGTTTAGGGTGAGCATAAGTATTAGGGTATGGGTGAGTGTTAGCGTACGGTTTAGGATTAAGGGACGGGTTAGTGTAAGGCTACGGGTAAGGGTTAGGGTTAGGGATAGGTTTAGGGTTAGGGGACAGGGACGGTTTAGAGGACAGGTTTGGGTACGACCACGGTTTAGGGTGAGCGTACGTGTTAGGGTACGGGTTAGTGTTAGCGTACGGGTTAGGATCAGGGGACGTGTTAGGGTAAGGCTTCGGGTAAGGGTTAGGGTAAGGGTTAGGGTTAGGGTTAGGGTTAGGGGACGGGGACGTTTTAGGGGACAGGTTAGGGTACGACAACGGTTTAGGTTGAGCGTACGTTTTAGGGTACGTGTTAGTGTTAGCGTACGGGTTAGGATTAGGGGACGGGTTAGGGTAAGGCTTCGGGTAAGGGTTAGGGTTAGGGTTAGGGTTAGTGTTAGGGGACGGGGACTGTTTAGGCGACAGGTTAGGGTACAACAACGGTTTTGGTTGAGCATACGTGTTAGGGTACGGATCACTGTTAGCATACGGTTTAGGATTACGGGACGGGTTAGGGTAAGGCTGCGGATAAGTGTTAGGGTTAGGGTTAGGGTTAGGGGATGGGGACGGTTTAGGGGACAGGTTAGGGTACGACAATGCTTTAGGGTGGGCATACATGTTAGGGTACATGTTAGTGTTAGCGTACGGCTTAGGATTAGGGGATGGGTTAGGGTAAGGCTTCGGGTAAGGGTTAGGGTTAGGGTTCGGGTCAGGGTTAGGGGATGGGGATGGTTTAGGGGACAGGTTAGGGTACGACAATGGTTTCGGGTGAGCCTACGTGTTAGGGTACAGGTTACTGTTAGCGTACGGCTTAGGATTAGGGGATGGGTTAGCGTAAGGCTTCCGGTAAGGATTAGGGTTAGGGTTAGGGTTAGGGTTAGGGGACGGGGACGGTTTAGGGGAGAGGTTAGAGTACGATAATTGTTTAGGGTGAGCGTACGTGTTAGGGTACGGGTTAGTGTTAGCGTACGAGTTAGGATTAGGGGACGGTTTAGTGTAAGGCTTCGCGTGAGGGTTAGGGTTAGGTTTAGGGTTAGGGTTAGGTGAAGGGGATGGTTTAGGGGACAGGTTAGGGTAAGACAACGGTTTAGGGTGAGCATACGTGTTAGGGTACGGTTTAGTGTTACCGTACGGGTTAGGATTAGGGGACGGATTAGGTTAAGGCTTCGGGTAAGGGTTAGGGTTAGGGTTAGTGTTAGGATTATGGTTAGGGGAAGGGGACGGTTTAGGGGACAGGTTAGAGCACGACAACGGTTTAGGGTGAGCGTACGTGTTAGGGTACTGGTTAGTGTTTGCGTAGGTTTAGGTTTAGGGGACGGGTTAGCGTAAGGTTTTAGTTAAGTGTTAGGTTTAGGGTTAGGGTTAGGGTTAGGTGACGATGACGGTTTAGGGGACACGTTAGGGTACGACAACGGTTTAGGGTGAGCGTACATGTTAGGGTACGGGTTAGTGTTAGCGTAGCGGTTAGGATTAGGGGACGGCTTAGGGTAAGGCTTCCGGTAAGGTTTAGGGTTAGGGTTAGGGTTAGGGTTAGGGAACGGGGACGGTTTATGGGACAGCTTAGGGTACGACAACGGTTTAGGGTAAGCGTACGTGTTAGGGTACGGTTTAGTGTTAGCGTACAGCTTAGGATAAGGGGACAGGTTAGGGTAAGTCTTCGGGTAAGGGTTAGGGTTAGGGTTAGGTTTAGGGGACAGGGAGGGTTAAGGGGAGAGCTTAGGGTACGACAACGTTTTAGGGTGAGCGTACGTGTTAGGGTACGGGTTAGTGTTAGCGTACGACTTAGGATTAGGGGACAGCTTAGGGTAAGGCTTCGGGTAAGGTTTAGGGTTAGGGATAGGGTTAGGTTTAGTGTTAGGGGACGGGGACGGTTTAGGGAACAGCTTAGGGTACGACAACGGTTTAGGGTGAGCGTACTTATTAGGGTACGGGTTAGAGTTAGCGTACGGGTTAGGATTAGGGGACGGGTTAGGGTAAGGCTTCGGGTAAGGTTTAGGGTTAGGGTTAGGATTAGGGATAGTGTTAGGGGACGGGGACGGTTTAGGGAACAGGTTAGGGTACGACAACGGTTTAGGGGGAGCGTACGTGTTAGGGTACGGGTTAGTGTTAGCGTACGGCTTAGGACAAGGGGACGGGTTAGGGTAAGTCTTCGGGTAAGGGTTGGTGTTAGGGTTAGGGTTAGGGGACGGGGACGGTTTAGGGGACAGGTTAGGGTACGACAACGGTTTACGGTGAGCGTAAGTGTTAGGGTATGGGTTAGTGTTAGCATACGGTTTAGGATTAGGGGACGGCTTAGGGTAAGGCTTCGGGTAAGTGTTAGGTTTAGGGTTAGGGTTAGGGTTAGGGGACAGGGACGGTTTAGGGGACAGGTTAGCGTACAACAACGGTTTAGGGTGAGCGTACATGTTAGGGAATGGGTGAGTGTTAGCGTACGATTTAGGATTATGCGGAGGTTAGGGTAAGGCTTCGGGTAAGGGTTAGGGTTAGGGTTAGGGTTAGGGTTAGGGTTAGGGCCCGGGGACGGTTTAAGGGACAGATTAGGGTACGACAACAGTTTAGGGTGAGCGTACGTGTTTGGGTACGGGTTAGTGTTAGCGTACGGCTTAGGATTAGGAGACGGGTTAGTGTAAGGCTTCGGGTAAGTGTTAGGGTTAGGGTTAGGGTTAGGGGACGGGGACAGTTACGGGGACAGGTTAGGGTACGACAACTTTTTAGGGTGAGCGTACGTGTTTAGGTATGGGTTAGTGTTAGCGTACTGCTTAGGATTAGGGGACGTGTTAGAGTAAGGCTTCGGAAAAGGGTTAGGGTTAGGGTTAGATTTAGGGTTAGGGTTAGTGTTAGGTGTCAGCGATGGTTTAGGGGACAGGTTAGGGTATGACAACGGTTTAGGGTGAGCGTACGTGTTAGGGTATGGGTGAGTGTTAGCGTACGTGATAGGATTAGGGGACTGGTTAGGGTAAGGCTTCGGGTAAGGGTTAGGGTTAGGGTTAGGGTTAGGGGACGGGGACTGTTTAGGGGACAGGTTAGGGTATGACAACGGTTTAGGGTGAGCGTACGTGTTAGGGTACGGGTTAGTGTTAGCGAACGCGTTAGGATTCGGGGACGGGTTAGTGTAAGCCTTCGGGTAAGGGTTAGGTTTAGGGTTAGGGTTAGGGTTAGGGTTAAGGGACGGGGACAGTTTCGGGGACAGGTTAGGGTACGACAACTTTTTAGGGTGAGCGTACGTGTTAAGGTATGGGTTAGTGTTAGCATACTGCTTAGGATTAGGGGACGTGTTAGAGTAAGGCTTCGAAAAAGGGTTAGGGTTAGGGTTAGAATTAGGGTTAGGGTTAGTGTTAGGTGTCAGCGACGGTTTAGGGGACAGGTTAGGGTATGACAACGGTATAGGGTGAGCGTACGTGTTAGGGTATGGGTGAGTGTTAGCGTACGTGTTAGGATTATGGGACGGGTTAGGGTAAGGCTTCGGGTAAGGGTTAGGGATAGGGGATGGGGACGGTTTAGGGAACTGGTTAGGGTACGACATCAGTTTAGGGTGAGCGTACGTGTTAGTATACGGATTAGTGTTAGCGTACGGGTTAGGATTAAGGGACGGGTTAGTGTAAGGCTACGGGTAAGGCTTAGTGTTAGGGTTAGGAGACGGGGACGGTTTAGGGGACAAGTTAGAGTACGATAACTGTTTACGGTGAGCGTACGTGTTAGTGTATGGGTTAATGATAGCGTACGGGTTAGGATTAGGGGACGGGTTAATGTAAGGCTTCGGGTAAGGGTTAGGGTTAGGGTTAGGGTTAGGGTTAGCGTTAGGGGACAGGGACGGTTTAGAGGACAGGTTTTGGTATGACAACGGTTTAGGGTGAGCGTACGTGTTAGGGTACGGGTTAGTGTTAGCGTACGGGTTAGGATCAGGGGACGTGTTAGGGTAAGGCTTCGCGGAAGGGTTAGGGTTAGGGTTAGGGTTAGGGTTAGGGTTAGGGGACAGGGACGGTTTAGGGGACAGGTTAGGGTACGACAACGGTTTAGGGTGAGCGTACGTGTTAGGGTACTGGTTAGTGTAAGCGTACGGGTTAGGATTAGGGGACGGGTTAGGGTAAGGCTTTGGGTAAGGGTTAGGGTTAGGGTTAGGGTTAGTGTTAGGGGACGGGGACGGTTTAGGCGACAGGTTAGGGTACAACAACGGTTTTGGTTGAGCATACGTGTTAGGGTACGGGTCACTGTTAGCATACAGTTTAGGATTATGGGACGGGTTAGGGTAAGGCTTCGGATAAGTGTTAGGGTTAGGGTTAGGGTTAGGGGATGGGGACGGTTTAGGGGACAGGTTAGGTTATGACAATGATTTAGGTTGGGCGTACGTGTTAGGGTACATGTTAGTGTTAGCGTACGGCTTAGGATTAGGGGATGGGTTAGGGTAAGGCTTCGGGTAAGGGTTAATGTTAGGGTTAGGGTCAGGGTCAGCGGATGGGGATGGTTTAGGGGACAGGTTAGGGTACGACAATGGTTTCGGGTGAGCGTACGTGTTAGGGTACAGTTTAGTGTTAGCGTACGGCTTAGGATTAAGGGATGGGTTAGCGTAAGGCTTCGGGTAAGAATTAGGGTTAGGGTTAGTGTTAGGGTTATGGGACGGGGACGGTTTAGGGGACAGGTTAGAGTACGATAATTGTTTAAGGTGAGCGTACATGTTAGGGAACGGGTGAGTGTTAGCGTACGAGTTAGCATTATGCGGAGGTTAGGGTAAGGCTTCGGGTAAGGGTTAGGGTTAGGGTTAGGGTTAGGAGCCGGGGACGGTTTAAGGGACAGATTAGGGTACGACAACAGTTTAGGGTGAGCGTACGTGTTAGGGTACGGGTTAGTGTTAGCGTACAGGTTAGGATTAGGAGACGGGTTAGGGTAAGGATTCGGGTAAGGCTTAGGATCAGGGTTAGGGTTAGGGTTAGGGTTAGGGGACGGGGACGGATAAGGGGACAGGTTAGGGTACGATAACGGTTTAGGGTGAGCGTACGTGTTAGGGTATGGGTTAGTGTTAGCGCACGGGTTAGGATTAGGGGACGGGTTAGTGTAAAGCTTCGGGTAAGGGTTAGGGTTAGGGTTAGGGTTAGGGTTAGGGGACGGTGACGGTTTAGGGGATAGGTTAGGGTACGACAACGGTTTAGGGTAAGCGTACGTTTTAGAGTACGGGTTAGTGTTAGCGTACGGCTTAGGATTAGGGGACGGGTTAGTGTAAGGCTTCGGGTAAGGGTTAGGGTTAGGGTTAGCGTTAGGGGACGGGGACGGTTTAGGGGACAGTTTTGGGTACGACAACAGTTTAGGGTGAGCGTACGTGTTAGAGTACGGGTTAGTGGTAGCGTACGGGTTAGGATTAGGGGACAGGTTAGGGTAAGGCTTCGGGTAAGGGTTAGGGTTAGGGTTAGTGTCATGGTCAGGGTTAGGGTTAGGGGTCTGGGACGGTTTAGGGGACAGGTTAGGGTACGACAACGGTTTAGGGTGAGCGTACGTGTTAGGGTACTGGTTAGTGTTAGCGTACGGTTTAGGTTTAGGGGACGGGTTAGGGTAAGGTTTCAGTTAAGTGTTAGGTTTAGGGTTAGGGTTAGGGTTAGGTGACGATGACGGTTTAGGGGACACGTTAGGGTACGACAACGGTTTAGGGTGAGCGTACGTGTTAGGGTACGGGTTAGTGTTAGCGTAGGGGTTAGCTTTAGGGGACGGGTTAGGGTAAGGCTTCGGGTAAGGTTTAGGGTTAGGGTTAGGGTTAGGGTTAGGGTTAGGTGACGGGGACGGTTTAGGGAACAGGTTAGGGCACGACAACGGTTTACGGTGAGCGTACGTGTTAGGGTACTGGTTAGTGTTAGTGTACGGGTTAGGATTAGGGGACGGGTTAGGTTAAGGCTTCGGGTAAGCGTTAGTGTTAGGGTTAGGGTTAGTGTTAGGGGATGGGGACGGTTTAGAGAACAGGTTAGGGTACGACAACGGTTTAGGGTGAGTGTACGTGTTAGGGTACGTGTTAGTGTTAGCGTACGGGTTAGGATTACGGGACGGGTTAGGGTAAGGCTTCGTGTAAGGGTTAGGGTTAGGTTTAGGGTTAGGTTTAGGGGACGGGGACGGTTTAGGGGACAGCTTAGGATACGACAACGGTTTACGATGAGCGTACATGTTAGGGTATGGGTTAGTGTTCGCGTACGGGTTAGGATTATGGGACGGGTTAGTGTAAGGCTTTGGGTAAGGGTTAGGGTTAGGGTTAGGGGACAGAGACGGTTTAGGGGACAGGTTAGGGTACGACAACAGTTTAGTGTGAGCGTACGTGTTAGGGTACGGTTTAGTGTTAGCGTATGGCTTAGGATTATGGGACGGGTTAGGGTAAGGCTTCGGGTAAGTGTTAGGGTTAGGGTTAGGTTTAGGGTTAGGGAACGGGGACGGTTTATGGGACAGCTTAGGGTACGACAACGGTTTACAGTAAGCGTACGTGTTAGGGTACGGGTTAGTGTTAGCGTACAGCTTAGGGTAAGGGGACAGGTTAGGGTAAGTCTTCGGGTAAGGGTTAGGGTTAGGGTAGGTTTAGGGGACGGGGAGGGTTTAGGGGAGAGCTTAGGGTACGACAACGGTTTAGGGTGAGCGTACGTGTTAGGGTACGGGTTAGTGTTAGCGTACGTGTTAGGATTAGGGAACAGGTTAGGGTAAGGCTTCGGGTAAGGTTTAGGTTTAGGGTTAGGGTTAGGGTTAGTGTTAGGGGACGGGGACGTTTTAGGGAACAGGTTAGGGTACGACAACGGTTTAGGGTGAGCGTAATTATTAGGGTACGGCTTAGTGTTAGCGTACGGGTTAGGATTAGGGGACGGGTTAGGGTAAGGCTTCGGGTAAGGTTAAGGGTTAGGGTTAGGATTAGGGATAGTGTTAGGGGACGGGGACGGTTTAGGGAACAGGTTAGGGTACGACAACGGTTTAGGGGGAGCGTACGTGTTAGGGTACGGGTTAGTGTTAGCGTACGGCTTAGGACAAGGGGACGGGTTAGGGTAAGTCTTCGGGTAAGGGTTGGTGTTAGGGTTAGGGTTAGGGGATGGGGACGGTTTAGGGGACAGGTTAGGGTACGACAACGGTTTACGGTGAGCGTAAGTGTTAGGGTATGGTTTAGTGTTAGCGTACGGGATAGGATTAGGGGACGGTTTAGGGTAAGGCTTCGGGTAAGTGTTAGGGTTAGGGTTAGGGTTAGGGTTAGGGGACGGGGACGGTTTAGGGGACAGGTTAGGGTACGACAACGGTTTAGGCTGAGTGTACGTGTTAGGGTACGGGTTAGCGTTAGCGTACGGGTTAGGATTAGGGGACGGGTTAGGTTAAGGCTTCGGGTAAGGGTTAGGGTTAGGGTTAGGGTTAGGGTTAGTGTTAGGGGACGGGGATGGTTTAGGGGGACAGGTTACGGTACGACAACGGTTTAGGGTGAGCGTACGTGTTAAGGTACGGGTTAGTGTTAGCGTACGGGTTAGGATTAGGGGATGGGTTAGGGTAAGGCTTTGGGTAAGTGTTAGGGTTAGGGTTAGGGTTAGGGTTATGGTTAGGGGGAGGGGACGGTTTAGGGGACAGGTTAGGGTACGGCAACGGTTTAGGGTGAGTGTACGTGTTAGGGTACGGGTTAGTGTTAGCGCACGGGTTAGGATTAGGGGACGGGTTAGTGTAAAGCTTCGGGTAAGGGTTAGGGTTAGGGTTAGGGTTAGGGTTAGGGGACGGTGACGGTTTAGGGGATAGGTTAGGGTACGACAACGGTTTAGGTTAAGCGTACGTTTTAGAGTACGGGTTAGTGTTAGCGTACGGCTTAGGATTAGGGGACGGGTTAGTGTAAGGCTTCGGGTAAGGGTTAGGGTTAGGGTTAGCGTTAGGGGATGGGGACGGTTTAGGGGACAGTTTTGGGTACGACAACAGTTTAGGGTGAGCGTACGTCTTAGAGTACGGGTTAGTGGTAGCGTACGGGTTAGGATTAGGGGACGGGTTAGGGTAAGGCTTCGGGTAAGGGTTAGGGTTAGGGTTAGTGTCATGGTCAGGGTTAGGGTTAGGGGTCTGGGGCGGTTTAGGGGACAGGTTAGGGTACGACAACGGTTTAGGGTGAGCGTACGTGTTAGGGTACTGGTTAGTGTTAGCGTACGGTTTAGGTTTAGGGGACGGGTTAGGGTAAGGTTTCAGTTAAGTGTTAGGTTTAGGGTTAGGGTTAGGGTTAGGTGACGATGACGGTTTAGGGGACACGTTAGGGTACGACAACGGTTTAGGGTGAGCGTACGTGTTAGGGTACGGGTTAGTGTTAGCGTAGGGGTTAGGTTTAGGGGACGGGTTAGGGTAAGGCTTCGGGTAAGGTTTAGGGTTAGGGTTAGGGTTAGGGTTAGGGTTAGGTGACGGGGACGGTTTAGGGAACAGGTTAGGGAACGACAACGGTTTACGGTGAGCGTACGTGTTAGGGTACTGGTTAGTGTTAGTGTACGGGTTAGGATTAGGGGACGGGTTAGGTTAAGGCTTCGGGTAAGCGTTAGTGTTAGGGTTAGGGTTAGTGTTAGGGGATGGGGACGGTTTAGAGAACAGGTTAGGGTACGACAACGGTTTAGGGTGAGTGTACGTGTTAGGGTACGTGTTAGTGTTAGCGTACGGGTTAGGATTACGGGACGGGTTAGGGTAAGGCTTCGTGTAAGGGTTAGGGTTAGGTTTAGGGTTAGGATTAGGGGACGGGGACGGTTTAGGGGACAGCTTAGGATACGACAACGGTTTACGATGAGCGTACATGTTAGGGTATGGGTTAGTGTTCGCGTACGGGTTAGGATTATGGGACGGGTTAGTGTAAGGCTTTGGGTAAGGGTTAGGGTTAGGGTTAGGGGACAGGGACGGTTTAGGGGACAGGTTAGGGTACGACAACAGTTTAGTGTGAGCGTACGTGTTAGGGTACGGTTTAGTGTTAGCGTACGGCTTAGGATTATGGGACGGGTTAGGGTAAGGCTTCGGGTAAGTGTTAGGGTTAGGGTTAGGTTTAGGGTTAGGGAACGGGGACGGTTTATGGGACAGCTTAGGGTACGACAACGGTTTACAGTAAGCGTACGTGTTAGGGTACGGGTTAGTGTTAGCGTACAGCTTAGGGTAAGGGGACAGGTTAGGGTAAGTCTTCGGGTAAGGGTTAGGGTTAGGGTAGGTTTAGGGGATGGGGAGGGTTTAGGGGAGAGCTTAGGGTACGACAACGGTTTAGGGTGAGCGTACGTGTTAGGGTACGGGTTAGTGTTAGCGTACGTGTTAGGATTAGGGAACAGGTTAGGGTAAGGCTTCGGGTAAGGTTTAGGTTTAGGGTTAGGGTTAGGGTTAGTGTTAGGGGACGGGGACATTTTAGGGAACAGGTTAGGGTACGACAACGGTTTAGGGTGAGCGTAATTATTAGGGTACGGCTTAGTGTTAGCGTACGGGTTAGGATTAGGGGACGGGTTAGGATAAGGCTTCGGGTAAGGTTTAGGGTTAGGGTTAGGATTAGGGATAGTGTTAGGGGACGGGGACGGTTTAGGGAACAGGTTAGGGTACGACAACGGTTTAGGGGGAGCGTACGTGTTAGGGTACGGGTTAGTGTTAGCGTACGGCTTAGGACAAGGGGACGGGTTAGGGTAAGTCTTCGGGTAAGGGTTGGTGTTAGGGTTAGGGTTAGGGGATGGGGACGGTTTAGGGGACAGGTTAGGGTACGACAACGGTTTACGGTGAGCGTAAGTGTTAGGGTATGGTTTAGTGTTAGCGTACGGGATAGGATTAGGGGACGGTTTAGGGTAAGGCTTCGGGTAAGTGTTAGGGTTAGGGTTAGGGTTAGGGTTAGGGGACGGGGACGGTTTAGGGGACAGGTTAGGGTACGACAACGGTTTAGGCTGAGTGTACGTGTTAGGGTACGGGTTAGCGTTAGCGTACGGGTTAGGATTAGGGGACGGGTTAGGTTAAGGCTTCGGGTAAGGGTTAGGGTTAGGGTTAGGGTTAGGGTTAGTGTTAGGGGACGGGGATGGTTTAGGGGGACAGGTTACGGTACGACAACGGTTTAGGGTGAGCGTACGTGTTAAGGTACGGGTTAGTGTTAGCGTACGGGTTAGGATTAGGGGATGGGTTATGGTAAGGCTTTGGGTAAGTGTTAGGGTTAGGGTTAGGGTTAGGGTTATGGTTAGGGGGAGGGGACGGTTTAGGGGACAGGTTAGGGTACGGCAACGGTTTAGGGTGAGCGTATGTGTTCGGGTACGGGTTAGTGTTAGCGTACGGGTTAGGATTAGGGTACGGGTTAGTGTAAGGCTTCGGGTAAGGGTTAGGGTTACAGTTACTGTTATGCCCTAGTGTTACGGTATGGGAACGTTTAAGGGACAGGTTAGGGTACGTCAACGGTTTATGGTGACCGTACGTGTTAGGGTATGTGTTAGTGTCAGCGTACGGGTGAAGAATAGGGGACGGTTTAGGGTAAGGCTTCGGGTAAGTGTTAGGGTTAGGGTTAGGGTTTGGTTTAGGTTTAGGGGACGGGGACGGTTTAGGGGACAGGTTAGGGTACGACCAACGGTTTAGGGTAAGCGTACGTGTTAGGGTACGGGTTAGTGTTAACGTACGGGTTAGGATTAGAGGACGGGTTAGGGTAAGGCTTTGGGTAAGGGTTAGGGTTAGGTTTGGTGTTTGGGTTAGGGGACGGGGACGGTTTAGGAGACAGGTTAGGGATCGACAACGATTTAGGATGAGCGTACGTGTTAGGGTACGGGTTAGTGTTAGCATACGGTTGAGGATTAGGGGACGGTTTAGGGTAAGGCTTCGGGTAAGGTTTAGGGTTAGGGTTAAGGTTAGGGTTAGGGTTAGGAGACGGGGACCGTTTAGGGGACAGGTTAGGGTACGACAACGGTTTAGGGTGAGCGTACGTGTTAGGGTACGGGTTAGTGTTAGTGTACGGTTTAGGATTAGGGAACGGGTTAGGTTAAGGCTTCGGGTAAGGGTTAGGGTTAGGGTTAGTGTTAGTGTTAGGGGACGGGGATGGTTTAGGGAACAGGTTAAGGTACGACAACGGTTTAGGTTGAGCGTACGTGTTAGTGCACGCTTTAGTGTTAGCGTACGTGTTAGGATTAGGGGACGGGTTAGGGTAAGGCTTCGGGTTACTGTTAGGGTTGGTTTAGGGTTAGGTTTAGGGGACGGGGATGGTTTAGGGGTCAGGTTAGGGTACAAAAACGGTTTAGGGTGAGTGTACGTGTTAGGGTAAGTGTTAGTGTTAGCGTACGGTTTAGGGTTAGGGAACGGGTTAGGGTAAGGCTTCGGGTAAGTGTTAGGTTTAGGTTTATGGTTAGGGTTAGTGTTAGGGGATGGGGACGGTTTAGGGGACAGGTTAGGGTACGACAATGGTTTCGGGTGAGCGTACGTGTTAGGGTATGTTTTAGTGTTAGCGTACAGCTTAGGATTAGGTGACGGGTTAGGGTAAGGCTTCGGGTAAGGTTTAGGGTTAGGGTTAGGGGACAGTGACGGTTTAGGGGACAGGTTAGGGTACGACAACGGTTTAGGGTGAGCGTACGTGTTAGGGTACGGGTTAGTGTTAGCGTACGTGTTTGGTTTAGGGGACCGGTTATGGTAAGGCTTCGGGTAATTCTTAGGGTTAGGGTTAGGGTTAGGGTTAGGGTTAGGGGACAGGGACGGTTTAGGGGACAGGTTAGGGTACGACAACGGTTTAGGGTGAGCGTACGTGTTAGGGTACTGGTTAGTGTAAGCGTACGGGTTAGGATTAGGGGACGGGTTAGGGTAAGGCTTTGGGTAAGGGTTAGGGTTAGGGTTAGGGTTAGGGTTAGTGTTAGGGGACGGGGACGGTTTAGGCGACAGGTTAGGGTACAACAACTGTTTTGGTTGAGCATACGTGTTAGGGTACGGGTCACTGTTAGCATACGGTTTAGGATTATGGGACGGGTTAGGGTAAGGCTTCGGATAAGTGTTAGGGTTAGGGTTAGGGTTAGGGGATGGGGACGGTTTAGGGGACAGGTTAGGGTACGACAATGGTTTAGGTTGGGCGTACGTGTTAGGGTACAGGTTAGTGTTAGCGTACGGCTTAGGATTAGGGGATGGGTTAGGGTAAGGCTTCGGGTAAGGGTTAATGTTAGGGTTAGGGTCAGGGTTAGCGGATGGGGATGGTTTAGGGGACAGGTTAGGGTACGACAATGGTTTCGGGTGAGCGTACGTGTTAGGGTACAGGTTAGTGTTAGCGTACGGCTTAGGATTAAGGGATGGGTTAGCGTAAGGCTTCGGGTAAGGATTAGGGTTAGGGTTAGTGTTAGGGTTATGGGACGGGGACGGTTTAGGGGACAGGTTAGAATTAGATAATTGTTTAGGGTGAGCGTACATGTTAGGGAACGGGTGAGTGTTAGCGTACGAGTTAGCATTATGCGGAGGTTAGGGTAAGACTTCGGGTAAGGGTTAGGGTTAGGGTTAGGGTTAGGAGCCGGGGACGGTTTAAGGGACAGATTAGTGTACGACAACAGTTTAGGGTGAGCGTACGTGTTAGGGTACGGGTTAGTGTTAGCCTACGGGTTAGGATTAGGAAACGGGTTAGGGTAAGGATTCGGGTAAGGGTTAGGGTTAGGGTTAGGGTTAGGGTTAGGGTTAGGGGACGGTGACGGTTTAGGGGATAGGTTAGGGTACGACAACGGTTTAGGGTAAGCGTACCTTTTAGAGTACGGGTTAGTGTTAGCGTACGGCTTAGGATTAGGGGACGGGTTAGTGTAAGGCTTCGGGTAAGGGTTAGGGTTAGGGTTAGCGTTAGGGGATGGGGACGGTTTAGGGGACAGTTTTGGGTACGACAACAGTTTAGGGTGAGCGTACGTGTTAGAGTATGGGTTAGTGGTAGCGTACGGGTTAGGATTAGGGGACGGGTTAGGGTAAGGCTTCGGGTAAGGGTTAGGGTTAGGGTTAGTGTCATGGTCAGGGTTAGGGTTAGGGGTCTGGGACGGTTTAGGGGACAGGTTAGGGTACGACAACGGTTTAGGGTGAGCGTACGTGTTAGGGTACTGGTTAGTGTTAGCGTACGGTTTAGGTTTAGGGGACGGGTTAGGGTAAGGTTTCAGTTAAGTGTTAGGTTTAGGGTTAGGGTTAGGGTTAGGTGACTATGACGGTTTAGGGGACACGTTAGGGTACGACAACGGTTTAGGGTGAGCGTACGTGTTAGGGTATGGGTTAGTGTTAGCGTAGGGGTTAGGATTAGGGGACGGGTTAGGGTAAGGCTTCGGGTAAGGTTTAGGGTTAGGGTTAGGGTTAGGGTTGGGGTTAGGTGACGGGGACGGTTTAGGGAACAGGTTAGGGCACGACAACGGTTTACGGTGAGCGTACGTGTTAGGGTACTGGTTAGTGTTATTGTATGGGTTACGATTAGGGGACGGGTTAGGTTAAGGCTTCGGGTAAGCGTTAGTGTTAGTGTTAGGGTTAGTGTTAGGGGATGGGGACGGTTTAGAGAACAGGTTAGGGTACGACAACGGTTTAGTGTGAGCGTATGTGTTAGGGTACGGTTTAGTGTTAGCGTACGGGTTAGGATTACGGGACGGGTTAGGGTATGGCTTCGGGTAAGGGTTAGGGTTAGGTTTAGGGTTAGGTTTAGGGGACGGGGACGGTTTAGGGGACAGCTTAGGATACGACAACGGTTTACGATGAGCGTACATGTTAGGGTATGGGTTAGTGTTCGCGTACGGGTTAGGATTATGGGCCGGGTTAGTGTAAGGCTTTGGGTAAGGGTTAGGGTTAGGGTTAGGGGACAGGGACGATTTAGGGGACAGGTTAGGGTACGACAACGGTTTAGTGTGAGCGTACGTGTTAGTGCACGTTTAGTGTTAGCGTACGTGTTAGGATTAGGGGACGGGTTAGGGTAAGGCTTCGGGTTACTGTTAGGGTTGGTTTAGGGTTAGGTTTAGGGGATGGGGATGGTTTAGGGGACAGGTTAGGGTACAAAAACGGTTTAGGGTGAGTGTACGTGTTAGGGTAAGTGTTAGTGTTAGCGTACGGGTTAGGGTTAGGGAACGGGTTAGAGTAAGGCTTCGGGTAAGTGTTAGGTTTAGGTTTATGGTTAGGGTTAGTGTTAGGGGATGGGGACGGTTTAGGGGACAGGTTAGGGTACGCCAATGGTTTCGGGTGAGCGTACGTGTTAGGGTATGTTTTAGTGTTAGCGTACAGCTTAGGATTAGGTGACGGGTTAGGGTAAGGCTTCGGGTAAGGGTTAGGGTTAGGGTTAGGGGACAGTGACGGTTTAGGGGACCGGTTAGGGTACGACAACGGTTTAGGGTGAGCGTATGTGTTAGGGTACGGGTTAGTGTTAGCGTACGGTTTAGGATTAGGGGACGGGTTAGTGTAAGGCTTCGGGTAAGGGTTAGGGTTAGGGTTAGGGTTAGGGTTAGGGGATGGGGACGGTTTAGGAGACAGTTTAGGGTACGACATCGGTTTAGGGTGAGCGTACGTGTTAGGGTACGGGTTAGTGTTAGCGTACGGGTTAGGATTAGGGGATGGGTTAGGTTAAGGTTTCGGGTAAGGGTTAGGGTTAGGGTTAGGGTTAGGGGACGGGGACAATTTAGGGGACAGGTTAGGGTACGACAACGGTTTAGGGTGAATGTACGTGTTAGGGTACGGGTTAGTGTTAGCGTACGTGTGAGGATTAGGGGACGGGTTAGTGTAAGGCTTCGGGTAAGGTTTAGGGTTAGGGTTAGGGTTAGGGTTAGGGTTAGGGTTAGGGGACGGGGAAGGTTTAGGGTACAATTTAGGGTACGACAACGGTTTAGGATGAGCGTACGTGTTAATGTACAGGTTAGTGTTAGCGTACGGGTTAGGATTAGGGGACGGGTTAGGGTAAGGCTTCGGTAAGGGTTAGGGTTAGGGTTAGGGTTAGGGGACGGGGACGGTTTAGGGGACAGGTTAGGGTACGACAACGGTTTAGGGTGAGCGTACATGTTAGGATAAGGGTTAGTGTTAGCGTACGTGTTAGCTTTAGGGGACCGGTTAGGGTAAGGCTTCGGGTAATGCTTAGGGTTAGGGGACGGAGACGGTTTAGGGGACAGGTTAGTGTACGACAACGGTTTAGGGTGAGCGTACGTGTTAGGGTACGGGTGAGTGTTAGCGTACGAGTTAGGATTATGGGGAGGTTAGGGTAAGGCTTCGGGTCAGGGTTAGGGTTAGGGTTAGGGTTAGGGGACAGGGACGGTTTAGGGGACAGGTTAGGGTACGACAACGGTTTAGGGTGAGTGTACGTGTTAGGGTACGGGTGAGTGTTAGCGTACGGGTTAGGATTAGGGGATGGTTTAGGGTAAGGCTTCGGGTAAGAATTAGGGTTAGGGTTAGTGTTAGGGTTAGGGGACGGAGACGGGGACAGTTTAGGGGACAGGTAGGGTACGACCACGGTTTAGGGTGAGCGTACGTGTGAGGGTATGGGTGAGTGTTAGCGTACGGGTTTGGATTAGGGGACGGGTTAGGGTAAGGCTTCGGGTAAGGTTTAAGGTAAGGGTTAGGGTTAGGGTTAGTGGACTGGGACGGTTTAGGGGACAGGTTAGGGTACGACAACGGTTTAGGGTGAGCGTACGTGTTAGAGTACGGCGAGTGTTAGCATACGGGTTAGGATTAGGGGACGGGTTATGTTAAGGCTTCGGGTAAGGGTTAGCGTTCGGGTTAGGGTCGGGTTAGGGTTAGTGGACGGGGACGGCTTAGGGGACAGGTTAGGGTATGACAACGGTTTAGGGTGAGCGTACGTGTTAGGGTAAGGGTTAGTGTTAGCGTACGGGTTAGGATTACGGGACGGGTTATGGTAAGGCTTCGGGTAAGGTTTAGGGTTAGTCTTAGAGTTTGGGATAGGGGACGGGATCGGGGACGGTTTAGTGGACAAGTAAGATTACGAGAAATGTTTAGGGTGAGCGTACGTGTTAGTGTACGGGTTAGTGTTAGCGTACGGGTTAGGATTAGGGGACGGGTTAGTGTAAGGCTTCGGGTAAGGCTTCGGGTAAGGGTTAGGGTTAGGGTTAGGGTTAGGGTTAGAGTTAGGGTTAGGGGATTGGGTTGGTTTAGGGGACAGGTTAGGGTACGACAATGGTTTAGTGTGAGCGTACGTGTTAGGGTACGGGTGAGTGTTAGCGTATGGGTTAGGATTAGGGGATGGGTTAGGGTAAGGCTTTGGGTAAGAATTAGGGTTAGGCTTAGTGTTAGGGTTAAGGGACGGAGACGGGGACAGTTTAGGGGACAGGGTAGGGTACGAAAACATTTTAGGTTGAGCGTACGTGTTAGGGTACAGGTTAGTGTTAGCGTACGGGTTAGGATTAGGGGACGGGTTCGTGTAAGGCTTTGATAAGGGTTAGGGTTAGGGTTAGGGTTAGGGTTAGGGGAAGCGTACGGTTTAGGGGACAGTTTAGGGAACGACAACGGTTTAGGGTGAGCGTACGTGTTAGGGTACGGGTTAGTGTTAGCGTACGGGTTAGGATTAAGGGTTAGGGTTAGGGTTAGGGGACGGGGACGGTTTAGGGGACAGTTTAGTGTATGACAACGTTTTATGGTGAGCGTACGTGTTAGGGTACCGGTTAGAGTTAGCGTACAGGTTAGGATTAGGGGACGGGTTAGGGTAAGGCTTCGGGTAAGGGTTAGGGTTAGGGTTAGGGGACGGGGACGGGGACGGTTTAGGGGACAGGTTAGCGTACGACAATGGTTAAGGGTGAGCGTACGTGTGAGGGTACGGGTGAGTGTTAGCGTACGGGTTTGGATTAGGGGACGGGTTAGGGTAAGGCTTCGGGTAAGGTTTAAGGTTAGGGTTAGGGTTAGGGTTAGGGGACAGGGACGGTTTAGGGGACAGGTTAGGGTACGACAACGGTTTAGGGTGAGCGTACGTGTTAGGGTACCGGTTAGTGTTAGCGTACTGCTTAGGATTAGCGGACGTGTTAGAGTAAGGCTTCGGGCAAGGGTTAGGGTTAGGGTTAGGGTTAGGTTTAGGGTTAGGGGACGGGGACAGTTTAGGGAACAGGTTAGGGTACGACAACGGTTTAGGGTGAGCGTTCGTGTTAGGGTACAGCGAGTGTTAGCGTACGGGTTAGGATTAGGGGACGGGTTAGGGTAAGGCTTCGGGTAAGGTTTAGCGTTAGGGTTAGGGTCGGGTTAGGCTTAGTGGACGGGGACGGCTTAGGGGACATGTTAGGGAATGACAACGGTTTAGGGTGAGCGTACGTGTTAGGGTACGGGTTAGTGTTAGCGTACGGGTTAAGATTAGGGGACGTGTTAGTGTAAGGCTTCGGGTAAGGGTTAGGGTTAGGGTTAGAGTCAGGGTTAGGGTTAGGGTTAGGGGTCGGGGACGGTTTAGCGGACAGGTTAGAGTACAACAACGGTTTAGTGTCAGCGTACGTGTTAGGATACGGGTGAGTGTTAGCGTACGGGTTAAGATTAGGGGACTGGTTAAGGTAGGGCTTTGCATAAGTGTTAGGGTTAGGGTTAGGATTAGGATTAGGGTTAGAGTTAGGGTTAGGGGACGGGGACGGTTTAGGGGAGAGGTTAGGGTACGACACTGGTTTAGTTTGAGAGTACGTGTTAGGGTACGGGTTAGTGTTAGCGTACGGGTTAGGATTAGGGGACGGGATAGGGTAAGGCTTCGGGTACGATTTAGGGTTAGGGTTAGGGTTAGGGTTAGGGGACGGGGATCGTTTAGAGGAAAGGTTAGGGTACGACAACGGTTTAGGGTGAGCGTACGTGTTAGGGTACGGGTGAGTGTTAGCGTAAGGTTTAGGATTAGGGTACGGGTTAGGGTAAGGCTTCGGTTAAAGGTTAGGGTTAGGGTTAGGGGACGCTGACGGTTTAGAGGACAGGTTAGGGTACGACAGCGGTTTAGGTTGAGCGTACGTGTTAGGGTGCAGGTTAGTGTTAGCGTAAGGGTTAGAATTAGGGGACGGGTTAGGGTAAAGATTCGGGTAACGGTTAGGTTTAGGGTTAGGGTTAGGGATAGGGGACGGGGAAGGTTTAGGGGACAGGTTACGGTATGACAACTGTTTAGGCTGAGCGTACGTGTTAGGGTATGGATTATTGTTAGCGTACGGGTTAGGATTAGGGGACGGGTTAGGGTAAGGCTTCGGGTAAGGGTTAGGGTTAGGGTTAGGTTTAGGGGACGGGGACGGTTTAGGGGACAGGTTACGGTATGACAACTGTTTAGGCTGAGCGTACGTGTTAGGGTATGGTTTATTGTTAGCGTACGGGTTAGGATTATGGGAGGGGTAAGGGTAAGGCTTCGGGTAAGGTTTAGGGTTAGGGTTAGTGCCTGGTTACGATTAGGGGACGGGGATGGTTTAGGGGACAGGTTATGGTACGACAACGGTTTCGGGTGAGCGTACGTGTTAGGGTACAGGTTAGTGTTAGCGTACGGGTTAGGAGTAGGGGACGGGTTAGGGTAATTCTTCGGGTAAGGGTTAGGGTTAGGGTTAGGGTTAGGGTTAGGGTTAGGGTTAGGGTACGGGGATGGTTTAGGGGAAAAGTAAGTGTACGACAATGGTTTAGGGTGAGCGTATGTGTTATGGTACGTGGTAGTGTTAGCGTACGGGTTAGGATTAGGCGACGGGTTAGGGTAAGGCTTCGGGTAAGGTTTAAGGTTAGGGTTAGGGTTAGGGTTCGGGTTAGGGGACGGGGACGGTTTAGGGGACAGGTTAGGGTACGACAATGGTTTAGGGTGAGCGTACGTGTTAGGGTATGGGTTAGTGTTAGCGTATGGATTAGGATTAGGGAATGCGTTAGGATAAGGCTTCGGGTAAGTGTTAGGGTTAGGGTTAGGGTTAGGGTTAGGGTTAGGGGACGGGGACGGTTTAGGGGACAGGTTAGTGTACGACACCAGTTTAGGGTAAGAGTACGTGTTAGGGTACGGGTTAGTGTTAGCGTACGGGTTAGGATTAGGGGACGGGTTAGGGTAAGGCTTCGGGTAAGGTTTAGGGTTAGGGTTAGGGTTAGGGCTAGGGGATGGGAACCGTTTAGCGGACAGGTTAGGGTACGACAACGGTTTAGGGTGAGCGTACGTGTTAGGGTACAGGTGAGTGTTAGCGTAAGGGTTAGGATTAGGGTACGGGTTAGGGTAAGGCTTCGGTTAAAAGTTAGGGTTAGGGTTAGGGGACGGGGACGGTTTAGGGGACAAGTTAGGGTATGACAGCGGTTTAGGTTGAGCGTACGTGTTAGGGTACAGGTTAGTGTTAGCGTACGGGTTAGGATTAGGTGTCGGGTTAGAGTAAGGCTTCGGGTAAGGGTTAGGTTTAGGGTTAGGCTTAGGGGACGGGGACGGTTGAGGGGACAGGTTAGGGTACGACAACGGTTTAGGGTGAGCGTACGTGTTAGGGTACGGGTTAGTGTTAGCGTACGGGTTAGAATTAGGGTACGGGTTAGGGTAAGGCTTCGGGAAAGGGTTAGGGTTAGGGTTAGGGTTAGGGTTCGGGTTAGGGGACGGGGACAGTTTAGGGATCACTTTAGGGTACGACAACGGTTTAGGGTGAGCGTTCGTGTTAGGGTACGGCGAGTGTTAGCGTACGGGTTAGGATTATGGGACGGGTTAGGCTAAGGCTTCGGGTAAGGGTTAGCGTTAGGGTTAGGGTCGGGTTAGGGTTAGTGGACGGGGATGGCTTAGGGGACAGGTTAGGGAATGACAACGGTTTAGGGTGAGCCTACGTGTTAGGGTACTGGTTAGTATTAGCGTACGGGTTAGGATTAGGGGACGGGTTACTGTAAGACTTTGGGTAAGGGTTAGGGTTAGGGTTAGGGGTCGGGGACGTTTAGGGGACAGGTTAGAGTACAACAACGGTTTAGTGTCAGCGTACGTGTTAGGATACGGGTAAGTGTTAGCGTACGGGTTAAGATTAGGGGACGGGGTAAGGTAGGGCTTTGGGTAAGTGTTAGGTTTAGGGTTAGTGTTAGGGTTACGATTAGGGGACGGGGACGGTTTAGGGGACAGGTTATGGTACCACAACGGTTTCGGGGGATCTTACGTGTTAGGGTACAGTTTAGTGTTAGCGTACGGGTTAGGATTAGGGGACGGGTTAGGGTAAGGCTTCGGGTAAGGGTTAGGGTTAGGTTTAGGGTTAGGGTTAGGGTACCGGGATGGTTTAGGGGAGAAGTAAGGGTACGACAATGGTTTAGGGTAAGCGTACGTGTTATGGTACGGGTTAGTGTTAGCGTACGGATTAGGATTAGGGGACAGGTTAGGGTAAGGCTTCGGGTAAGGGTTAGGGTTAGGGTTAGGGTTAGGGTTCGGGTTAGGGGACGGGGACGGTTTAGGGGACAGGTTAGGGTACGACAACGGTTTAGGGTGAGCGTATGTGTTAGGGTATGGGTTAGTGGTAGTGTATGGATTAGGATTAGGGAATGCGTTAGCATAAGGCTTCGGGTAAGGGTTAGGGTTAGGGTTAGGGGACGCGGACGGTTTAGGGGACAGGTTAGGGTACGACACCGGTTTAGGTTGAGAGTACGTGTTAGGGTAAGGGTTTGTGTTAGAGTACGGGTTAGGATTAGGGGACGGTTTAGGGTAAGGCTTCGGGTAAGGTTTAGGGTTAGGGTTAGGGTTAGGGTTAGGGGACGGGTATTGTTTAGTGGACAGGTTAGGGTACGACAGCGGTTTAGGGTGAGCGTACGTGTTAGGGTATGGGTGTGTTAGCGTAAGGGCTAGGATTAGGATACGGGTTAGGGTAAGGCTTCGGTTAAAAGTTAGGGTTAGGGTTAGGGGATGGTGACAGTTTAGGGGACAGGTTAGGGTACGACAGCAGTTTAGGTTGAGCGTACGTGTTGGGGTGCAGGTTAGTGTTAGCGTAAGGCTTAGAATTAGGGGACGGGTTAGGGTAAGGATTCGGGTAAGGGTTAGGTTTAGGGTTAGGGTTAGGAATAGGGGACGGGGACGGTTTAGAGGACAGGTTACGGTATGACAACGGTTTAGGTTGAGCGTACGTGTTACGGTATGGGTTAGTGTTAGCGTACGGGTTAGGATTACGGGACGGGTAAGTGTAAGGATTCGGGGAAGGGTTAGGTTTAGGGTTAGGGTTAGGGGATGGGGACGGTTTAGGGGACAGGTTAGGGTACGACAACGGTTTAGGGTGAGCGTACGTGTTAGGGTACGTGTGAGTGTTAGCGTACAGGTTAGGATTAGGTGACGGGTTAGGGTAAGACTTCGGGTAAGGGTTAGTGTTAGGGTTAGGGATAGGGGACGGTTTAGCGGACAGGTTAGAGTACAACAACGGTTTAGTGTCAGCGTACGTGTTAGGATACGGGTGAGTGTTAGCGTACGGGTTAAGATTAGGGGACTGGTTAAGGTAGGGCTTTGCATAAGTGTTAGGGTTAGGGTTAGGATTAGGATTAGGGTTAGAGTTAGGGTTAGGGGACGGGGACGGTTTAGGGGAGAGGTTAGGGTACGACACTGGTTTAGTTTGAGAGTACGTGTTAGGGTACGGGTTAGTGTTAGCGTACGGGTTAGGATTAGGGGACGGGATAGGGTAAGGCTTCGGGTACGATTTAGGGTTAGGGTTAGGGTTAGGGTTAGGGGACGGGGATCGTTTAGAGGACAGGTTAGGGTACGACAACGGTTTAGGGTGAGCCTACGTGTTAGGGTACAGGTGAGTGTTAGCGTAAGGTTTAGGATTAGGGTACGGGTTAGGGTAAGGCTTCGGTTAAAGGTTAGGGTTAGGGTTAGGGGACGCTGACGGTTTAGGGGACAGGTTAGGGTACGACAGCGGTTTAGGTTGAGCGTACGTGTTAGGGTGCAGATTAGTGTTAGCGTAAGGGTTAGAATTAGGGGACGGGTTAGGGTAAAGATTCGGGTAACGGTTAGGTTTAGGGTTAGGGTTAGGGATAGGGGACGGGGAAGGTTTAGGGGACAGGTTACGGTATGACAACTGTTTAGGCTGAGCGTACGTGTTAGGGTATGGATTATTGTTAGCGCACGGGTTAGGATTAGGGGACGGGTTAGGGTAAGGCTTCGGGTAAGGGTTAGGGTTAGGGTTAGGTTTAGGGGACGGGGACGGTTTAGGGGACAGGTTACGGTATGACAACTGTTTAGGCTGAGCGTACGTGTTAGGGTATGGTTTATTGTTAGCGTACGGGTTAGGATTATGGGAGGGGTAAGGGTAAGGCTTCGGGTAAGGTTTAGGGTTAGGGTTAGTGCCTGGTTACGATTAGGGGACGGGGATGTTTTAGGGGACAGGTTATGGTACGACAACGGTTTCGGGTGAGCGTACGTGTTAGGGTACAGGTTAGTGTTAGCGTACGGGTTAGGAGTAGGGGACGGGTTAGGGTAATTCTTCGGGTAAGGGTTAGGGTTAGGGTTAGGGTTAGGGTTAGGGTTAGGGTACGGGGATGGTTTAGGGGAAAAGTAAGTGTACGACAATGGTTTAGGGTGAGCGTATGTGTTATGGTACGTGGTAGTGTTAGCGTACGGGTTAGGATTAGGCGACGGGTTAGGGTAAGGCTTCGGGTAAGGTTTAAGGTTAGGGTTAGTGTTAGGGTTCGGGTTAGGGGACGGGGACGGTTTAGGGGACAGGTTAGGGTACGACAATGGTTTAGGGTGAGCGTACGTGTTAGGGTATGGGTTAGTGTTAGCGTATGGATTAGGATTAGGGAATGCGTTAGGATAAGGCTTCGGGTAAGTGTTAGGGTTAGGGTTAGGGTTAGGGTTAGGGTTAGGGTTAGGGGACGGGGATGGTTTAGGGGACAGGTTAGTGTACGACACCAGTTTAGGGTAAGAGTACGTGTTAGGGTACGGGTTAGTGTTAGCGTACGGGTTAGGATTAGGGGACGGGTTAGGGTAAGGCTTCGGGTAAGGTTTAGGGTTAGGGTTAGGGTTAGGGCTAGGGGACGGGAACCGTTTAGCGGACAGGTTAGGGTACGACAACGGTTTAGGGTGAGCGTACGTGTTAGGGTACGGGTGAGTGTTAGCGTAAGGGTTAGGATTAGGGTACGGGTTAGGGTAAGGCTTCGGTTAAAAGTTAGGGTTAGGGTTAGGGGACGGGGACGGTTTAGCGGACAAGTTAGGGTACGACAGCGGTTTAGGTTGAGCGTACGTGTTAGGGTACAGGTTAGTGTTAGCGTACGGGTTAGGATTAGGTGTCGGGTTAGAGTAAGGCTTCGGGTAAGGGTTAGGTTTAGGGTTAGGCTTAGGGGACGGGGACGGTTGAGGGGACAGGTTAGGGTACGACAACGGTTTAGGGTGAGCGTACGTGTTAGGGTACGGGTTAGTGTTAGCGTACGGGTTAGAATTAGGGTATGGGTTAGGGTAAGGCTTCGGGAAAGGGTTAGGGTTAGGGTTAGGGTTAGGGTTCGGGTTAGGGGACGGGGACAGTTTAGGGATCACTTTAGGGTACGACAACGGTTTAGGGTGAGCGTTCGTGTTAGGGTACGGCGAGTGTTAGCGTACGGGTTAGGATTATGGGACGGGTTAGGCTAAGGCTTCGGGTAAGGGTTAGCGTTAGGGTTAGGGTCGGGTTAGGGTTAGTGGACGGGGATGGCTTAGGGGACAGGTTAGGGAATGACAACGGTTTAGGGTGAGCCTACGTGTTAGGGTACTGGTTAGTATTAGCGTACAGGTTAGGATTAGGGGACGGGTTACTGTAAGGCTTTGGGTAAGGGTTAGGGTTAGGGTTAGGGGTCGGGGACGTTTAGGGGACAGGTTAGAGTACAACAACGGTTTAGTGTCAGCGTACGTGTTAGGATACGGGTAAGTGTTAGCGTACGGGTTAAGATTAGGGGACGGGGTAAGGTAGGGCTTTGGGTAAGTGTTAGGTTTAGGGTTAGTGTTAGGGTTACGATTAGGGGACGGGGACGGTTTAGGGGACAGGTTATGGTACGACAACGGTTTCGGGGGATCTTACGTGTTAGGGTACAGTTTAGTGTTAGCGTACGGGTTAGGATTAGGGGACGGGTTAGGGTAAGGCTTCGGGTAAGGGTTAGGGTTAGGTTTAGGGTTAGGGTTAGGGTACCGGGATGGTTTAGGGGAGAAGTAAGGGTACGACAATGGTTTAGGGTAAGCGTACGTGTTATGGTACGGGTTAGTGTTAGCGTACGGATTAGGATTAGGGGACAGGTTAGGGTAAGGCTTCGGGTAAGGGTTAGGGTTAGGGTTAGGGTTAGGGTTCGGGTTAGGGGACGGGGACGGTTTAGGGGACAGGTTAGGGTACGACAACGGTTTAGGGTGAGCGTATGTGTTAGGGTATGGGTTAGTGGTAGTGTATGGATTAGGATTAGGGAATGCGTTAGCATAAGGCTTCGGGTAAGGGTTAGGGTTAGGGTTAGGGGACGCGGACGGTTTAGGGGACAGGTTAGGGTACGACACCGGTTTAGGTTGAGAGTACGTGTTAGGGTAAGGGTTTGTGTTAGAGTACGGGTTAGGATTAGGGGACGGTTTAGGGTAAGGCTTCGGGTAAGGTTTAGGGTTAGGGTTAGGGTTAGGGTTAGGGTTAGGGGACGGGTATTGTTTAGTGGACAGGTTAGGGTACGACAGCGGTTTAGGGTGAGCGTACGTGTTAGGGTATGGGTGTGTTAGCGTAAGGGCTAGGATTAGGGTACGGGTTAGGGTAAGGCTTCGGTTAAAAGTTAGGGTTAGGGTTAGGGGACGGTGACAGTTTAGGGGACAGGTTAGGGTACGACAGCAGTTTAGGTTGAGCGTACGTGTTGGGGTGCAGGTTAGTGTTAGCGTAAGGCTTAGAATTAGGGGACGGGTTAGGGTAAGGATTCGGGTAAGGGTTAGGTTTAGGGTTAGGGTTAGGGATAGGGGACGGGGACGGTTTAGAGGACAGGTTACGGTATGACAACGGTTTATGTTGAGCGTACGTGTTAGGGTATGGTTTAGTGTTAGCGTACGGGTTAGGATTAGGGGACGGGTAAGTGTAAGGATTCGGGGAAGGGTTAGGTTTAGTGTTAGGGTTAGGGGATGGGGACGGTTTAGGGGACAGGTTAGGGTACGACAACGGTTTAGGGTGAGCGTACGTGTTAGGGTACGTGTGAGTGTTAGCGTACGGGTTAGGATTAGGTGACGGGTTAGGGTAAGACTTCGGGTAAGGGTTAGTGTTAGGGTTAGGGATAGGGGACGGGGATGGTTTAGGGGACAGGTTAGGATACGACAGCGGTTTACGGTGAGCGTACGTGTTAGGGTAAGGTTTAGTGTTAGCGTACGGGTTAAGATTAGGGGACGGGTTAGGGTAAGGCTTCGGGTAAGTGTTAGGGTTAGGGTTAGGGTTAGGGTTAGGGTCAAGGTACGGGGATGGTTTAGGGGACAAGTAAGCGTACGACAATGGTTTAGGGTGAGCGTATGTGTTATGGTACGTGTTAGTGTTAGCGAACGGGTTAGGATTAGGGGACGGGTTAGGGTAAGGCTTCGGGTAAGGGTTAGGGTTAGGGTTAGGGTTAGGGTCCGGGTTAGGGGACGGGGACGGTTTAGGGGACAGATTAGGGTACGACAACGGTTTAGGGTGAGCGTACATGTTAGGGTATGGGTTAGTGTTAGCGTATGGATTAGGATTAGGGAATGCGTTAGGATAAGGCTTCGGGTAAGGGTTAGGTTTAGGGTTAGGGTTAGGGTACGGGGACGGTTTAGGGGACAGGTTAGGGTACGACACCGGTTTAGGGTAAGAGTACGTGTTAGGGTACGGGTTAGTGTTAGCGTACGGGTTAGGATTAGGGGACTGGTTAGTGTAAGGCTTCGGGTAAGGTTTAGGGTTAGGGTTAGGGTTAGGGCTAGGGGACGGGAACAGTTTAGGGGACAGGTTAGGGTACGACAACGGTTTAAGGTGAGCGTACGTGTTAGGGTACGGATGAGTGTTAGCGTAAGGGTTAGGATTAGGGTACGGGTTAGGGTAAGGCTTCGGTTAAAGGTTAGGGTTAGGGTTAGGGGACGGGGACGGGTTAGGGGACAGGTTAGGGTACGACAGCGGTTTAGTTTGAGCGTATGTGTTAGGGTACAGGTTAGTGTTAGCGTACGGGTTAGGATTAGGGTTAGGGTTAGGGTTAGGGTTAGGGTTAGGGTTAGGGTTAGGGTTAGTGGACGGGGACGGTTTAGGGGACATGTTAGGGTACCACAACGGTTTAGGGTGAGCGTAGTTGATAGGGTATGGCTTAGTGTTAGCATACGGTTTAGGATTATGGGACGGGTTAGGGTAAGGCTTCAGGTAAGTGTTAGGGTTCGTGTTAGGGTTAGGGTTACGGTTAGGGTTAGGGGATGGGGACGGTTTAGGGGACAGGTTAGTGTACGACAACGGTTTAGGTTGAGCGTATGTGTTAGGGTACGGGTGAGTGTTAGCCTACGTGTTAGGATTCGGGGATGGGTTAGTGTAAGGCTTCAGGTAAGGTTTAGTGTTAGGGTTAGGGTTAGGGTTAGTGGATGGGGACGAGGACGGTTTATGGGACAGGTCAGAGTACGACATCGGTTCAGGGTGAGCGTACGTGTTAGGGTACGGGTTAGTGTTAGCCTACAGGTTAAGTTTAGGGGACGGGTTAGGGTAAGGCTACGGGTAAGGGTTAGGGTTAGGGGACGGGGACGGTTTAGGGGACAGGTTAGGATACGACAACGGTTTAGGGGGAGCGTACGTGTTAGGGTATGGGTTAGTGTTAGCGTACGGGTAAGGATTAGGGGATGGGATAGGGTAAGGCTTTGGGTAAGGGTTAGGGTTAGGTTTAGGGTTAGGGTTAGGTTTAGGGTTAGGGGACGGGGACGGTTTAGGGAACAGGTTAGGGTACGACAACGGTTTGGTTAGGGTTAGGGTTAGGGTTAGGGGACGGGGACGGATTAGCGGATAGATTAGGGTACGACAACGGTTTAGGGTGAGCGTACGTGTTATGGTACAGCTTAGTGTTAGCGTACAGGTTAGGATTAAGGGACGGGTTAGTGTAATGCTTCGGATAAGGTGTAGTGTTAGGGTTATGTTTAGGTTTAGGGGACGAGGATGGGGACGGTTAAGGGGACAGGTTATGGTACGACAATGGTTTAGGTTGAGCGTACGTTTTAGGTTACGGGTGAGTGTTAGCCTACGTGTTAGGATTCGTGGATGGGTTAGTGTAAGGCTTCGGGTAAGGGTTAGGGTTAGGGTTAGGGTTAGGGGATGGGGACAGTTTAGGGGCAGGTTAGTGTACGACAATGGTTTAGGGTGAGCGTACGTGTTAGGGTAAGGGTTAGTGTTAGCGTATGGGTTAGGATTAGGGGACGGGTTAGGGTAAGGCTTCGGGTAAGTGTTAGGGTTAGGGTTAGGTTTAGAGTTAGGGGACGGGGACGGGGACGGTTAAGGGGACACGTTAGGGTACGACAACGGTTTAGGGTGAGCGTACCTGTTAGGGTATGGGTTAGTGTTAGCATAATGTTTCGGATTAGGGGACGTGTTATGTAAGGCTTCGGGTAAGGGTTAGGCATAGTGTTATGGTTAGGGTTAGGGTTAGGAGACGAGGACGGTTTAGGGGACAGGTGAGTGTACGGCAGCAGTTTAGGTTGAGCGTACCTGTTAGGTTACGGGTGAGTGTTAGCGTACGAGTTAGGATTAGGGGACGGGTTAGGGTAAGGCTTCGGGTAAGGGTTAGGGTTAGGGTTAGGGTTAACGTTAGGGTAAGGGTTAGGGGACGGACACGGTTTAGGGGACAGGTTAGGGTACGACAACGGTTTAGGGTGAGCGTACGTGTTAGGGTATTGGTTAGTGTCGGCGTACGGGTTAGGATTAGGGGACGGGTTAGGGTAAGGCTTCGGGTAAGGGTTAGGGTTAGAGTTAGGTTTAGGGTTAGGGTTAGGGGATGGGGACGGTTTAGGGGACAGGTTAGGGTACGAAAACGGTTTAGGGTGAGCGTACGTGTTAGGGTACGGTTTAGTGTTAGCGTACGAGTTAGGATTAGGGGACGGTTTAGGGTAAGGCTTCGGGTAAGGGTTAGGGTTAGGGTTATGTTTAGAGTTAGGGTTAGGGGATGGGGACGGTTTAGGGGACAGCTTAGTGTACGACAACGGTTTAGGGTGAGCGTACATGTTAGCGTATGGGTTAGTGTTAGCGTACGGGTTAGGATTATGGGACGAGTTAGGGTAAGGCTTCAGGTAAGGGTTATGGTACGGGGACGGGGACGGTTTAGGGGACAGCTTAGGGTACGACAACGGTTTTGGGTGAGCGTACGTGTTAGGGCACAATTTAGTGTTAGCGTACCGGTTAGGATTAGGGGACGGGTTAAGGTAAGGCTTCGGGTAAGGGTTAGGGTTAGGGTTAGGTTTACGTTTAGAGCACGGGGACGGGGACGGTTTAGGGTACAGCTTAGGGTACGACAAAGGTTTAGGGTGAGCGTATGTGTTAGGGTACGGGTGAGTGTTAGCGTACGTGTTAGGAATAGGGGACGGGTTAGGGTAAGGCTTCTGGTAAGGTTTAGTGTTAGGGTTAGTGTTCGGTTTAGGGTTAGGGGACAGGGACGTTTTAGGGGACAGGTTAGGGTACGACCACGGTTTAAGGTGAGCGTACGTTTTAGGGTACGGGTTAGTGTTAGCATAAGGGTTAGGATTAGGGTACGGGTTAGTGTAAAGCTTCGGGTAAGTGTTAGGGTTTGGGCTACGGGATGGGGACGGTTTAGCGTACATGTTAGTGTATGACTACGGTTTAGGGTGAGTGTACGTGTTAGGGTACGGGTTAGTGTTAGTGTACGGGTTAGGATTAGGGAACGGGCTAGGTTAAGGCTTCGGGTAAGAGTTAGGTTTAGGGTTAGGGTTAGGGTTAGGGTTAACCTACGGGGACGTTTTAAGGGACAGGTTAGGGTACGACAACGGTTGAGGGTGAGCGTACGTGATAGGGTACAGGTTACTGTTAGCGTACGGGTTAGGATTAGGGGACGGGTTGGGGTAAGGCTTCGGGTAAGGGTTAGAGTTAGGGTTAGGGTTAGGTGACGGGGACGGTTTAGGGGACAGGTTAGTGTATGACAATGGTTTAGTGTGAGCGTACGTGTTAGGTTATGGCATAGTTTAGCGTACGGGTTAGGATTAGGGGACGGGTTAGGGTAAGGCTTTGGGTAAGGATTAGGGTTAGGGTCAGGGTTAGGGTTAGGGTTATGGCATGGGGACGGTTTAGGGGACAGTTTAGGGTACAACAAAGGTATAGGGTGAGCGCACGTGTTAGGGTACGGGTTAGAGTTAGCGTAGAGTTTAGGATTAAGGGACGGGTCAGTGTAAGTCTTCGGGTAAGTGTAAGGGTTAGGGTTAGTGTTAGGGTTAGGGGATGGGGACGGTTTAGAGGACAGGTTAGGGTAGGACAACGATTAAGGGTGAGCGTACATTTTAGGGTACGTGTTAGTGTTAGCGTACGTGTTAGGAGTAGGGGAAGGGTTAGTGTAAGTCTTTGGGTAACGGTTAGGGTTAGGGTTAGGGTTAGGGTAAGGGGACGGGGACGGTTTAGGGGACAGGTTAGTGTACGACAACGGTTTAGAGTGTGCGTACGTGTTAGGGTATGGGTTAGTGTTAGCGTACGGGTTAGGATTAGGGGACGGGTTAGGGTAAGGCTTCGGGTAAGTGTTAGGTTTAGGTTTAGGGTTAGTGTTAAGGGTCAGGGACGGTTTAGGGGACAGGTTATGGTACGACAACGGTTTAGGGTGAGCGTACGTGTTAGCGTACGGTTTAGGATTAGGGGACGGGTAAAGGTAAGGCTTCGGGTAAGGGTTAGGGTTAGGGTTAGGGTTAGGGGATGGAGAGGGCTTAGGTGACAGGTTAGGGTACGACAACGGTTTAGGGTGAGCGTACGTGTTAGGGTACGGGTAGTATTAGCGTATGGGTTAGGATTAGGGGACGGTTTAGTGTAAGGATTCGGGTAAGCGTTAGTGTTAGGGTTAGGGTTAGGGTTAGGGTTAGGGGACGGGGACGGTTTAGGGGACAGGTTAGAGTACGACAACGGTTTAGGGTGAGCGTACGTGTTAGGGTACGGCTTAGTGTTAGCGTACTGGTTAGGATTAGGGGACATGTTAGGGTAAGGCTTCGGGTAAGGGTAAGGGTTAGGGTTAGGGTTAGGGTTAGCAGACGGGGACGGTTTAGGGGACAGGTGAGTGTCTGACAACGGTTTAGGGAGAGCGTACGTGTTAGGTTACAGGTTACAGTTAGCATACGGGATAGGATTAGGGGACGGGTTGGGGTAAGGCTACGGGTAAGGGTTAGGGTTAGGGTTAGCAGACGGGGATGGTTTAGGGGAAAGGTTAGGGTACGACAATGGTTTAGGGTGAGCGTACGTGTTAGGGTACGGGTGAGTGTTAGCGTACGGTTTAGGATTAGGGGACGGGTTAGTGTAAGGCTTCGAGTAAGGGTTAGGGTTAGGATTAGGATTAGGGTTAGAGTTAGGGTTAGGGGACGGGGACGGTTTAGGGGACAGGTTAGGGTACGACAACGGTTTAGGGTGAGCGTACGTGTTAGGGTACGTGTTAGTGTTAGCGTACGGTTTAGGATTAAGGGACGGGTTAGGTTAAGGCTTCGGGTAAGGGTTAGGGTTAGGGGACGGGGACGGTTTAGGGGACAGGTTAGGGTATGACAACTGTTAAGGGTGAGCGTACGTGTTAGGGTACGGTTGAATGTTAGAGTACGGGTTAGGATTAGCGGACGGGTGAGTGTAAGGCGTCGGGTAAGCTTTAGGTTTAGGGTTAGGTTTAGGTTTAGGGTTATGGGACGGGTACGGTTTATGGGACAGGTTAGGGTACGACAACGGTTTAGGGTGAGCGTACGTGTTAGGTTACGTGTTAGTGTTAGCGTAAGGGTTAGGGTTAGGGGACGGATTAGGGTAAGGCTACGGGTAAGGGTTTGGCTTAGGGTTAGGGTTAGGGCTAGGGGACTGGGACGGGGACGGTTTAGGGGACAGTTTAGTGTATGACAACGGTTTAGGGTGAGCGTACGTGTTAGGGTACGGGTTAGTGTTAGCGTACGAGATAGGATTAGGGGACGGGTTAGGGTAAGGCTTCGGGTAAGTGTTAGGGTTAGGGTTACGGTTAGGATTAGGGGATGGGGACAGGGACGGTTTAGGGGACAGGTTAGGGTACGACAACGGTTTAGGGTGAGCGTACGTGTTAGGGTACGGGTTAGTTTTAGCGTCCGAGTTAGGATTAGGGGACCGGTTAGGGTAAGGCTTCGGGTAAGTGTTAGGGTTAGGGTTACGTTAGGGTTAGGGGATTGGGACGGGGACGGTTTAGGGGATAGGTTAGGGTACGACAACGGTTTAGGGTGAGCGTACGTGTTAGGGTACGATTTAGTGTTAGCGTACAGGTTAGGATTAGGGGACGGGTTAGGGTAAGGCTTCGGGTTAGGGTTAGTGTTAGGGTTAGGGTTAGGTTTAGGGGCCGGGGACGGGCACGGTTTAGGGGACAGGTTAAGGTACGACAACGGTTTAGGGTGAGCGTACCTGTTAGGGTACAGGTTAGTGTTAGCGTACGGGTTAGGATTAGGGGACGGGTTATTGTAAGGCTTCGGGTAAGTGTTAGGGTTAGGCTTAGGGTTTGGGATAGAGGACGGGGATGGGGTCGGTTTAGGGGACAGGTTAGGGTACGACAACGGTTTAGGGTGAGCGTACGTGTTAGGGTACAGTTTAGTGTAAGCGTACGGTTTAGGATTAGGGGACGGGTTAGGGTAAGGCTTCGGATAAGTGTTAGGGTTAGGGTTAGGGTTAGGGGATGGGGACAGTTTAGGTGACATGTTAGGATATGGCAACGGTTTACGGTGAGCGTACATGTTAGGGTACGGGTTAGTGTTAGCGTACGGGTTAGGATTAGGGAATGGGTTAGGGTAAGGCTTCGGGTAAGGGTTAAAGTTAGGGTTAGGGTAAGGGTTAGGGTTAGGAGACGGGGACGGTTTAGGTGACAGGTTAGGTTACGACAACGGTTTACGGTGAGCGTACATGTTAGGGTACGGGTTAGTGTTAGCGTACGGTTTAGACTTAGGGGACGGGTTAGAGTAAAGCTTCGGGTAAGGGTTAGGGTTAGGGTTAGTGTTAGGTGACGGGGACGGTTTAGGGGACAGGTTAGGGTACCACAACGGTTAATGATGAGCGTACGTGTTAGGGTGTGGGTGAGTGTTAGCGTACGGGTTAGGATTAGGGGACGGTTTAGTGTAAGGCTTCGGGAAAGGGTTCGGGTTAGGGTTAGGGTTAGGGTTAGGGTTGGGGTTAGGGTTAGGGTTAGGGGACGGGGACCGTTTAGGGCACAGGTTAGTGTAGGACAACTATTAAGGGTGAACGTACGTGTTAGGGTACGGTTGAGTGTTAGCGTACGGGTTAGGATTAGGGGACGTGTTAGGGTAAGGCTTCGGGTAAGGTTTATGGTTAGGGTTAGGGTTAGGGTTAGGGTTAGGGGACGGGGACGGTTTACGACACAGGTTAGGGTATGACAACGGTTTAGGGTGAGCGTACATGTTAGGGTACGGTTTAGTGGTAGCGTACGGGTTAGGATTAGGGGACAGGTTAGTGTAAGTCTTCGGGTAAGGGTTAGGGTTAGGGTTAGGATTAGGGGACAGGAATGGTTTAGGGGACAGGTTAGGGTACGACAACGGTTTAGGGTGAGCGTACGTGTTAGGGTACGGGTTAGTGTTAGCGTACGGCTTAGGATTAGGGGACGGGTAACGGTAAGGCTTTGGATAAGGGTTAGGGTTAGGGTTAGGGTTAGGGCATGGGGACGGTTTAGGTGACAGGTTAGGGTACGACAAGTGTTTAGGGTGAGCGTACGTTTTAGGGTACGGGTTAGTGTTAGCGTACGGGTTAGGATTAGGGGACGGGTTAGGGTAAGGCTTCGGGTAAGGGTTAGGGTTAGGGTTAAGATTAAGGTTAGGGGACGGGGACGGAGACGGTTTAGGGGACAGGTTAGGGTACAGCAACGGTTTAGGGTGAGCGTACGTGTTAGGGTATGGGTTAGTGTTAGCATACGGGGTAGGATTAGGGGACGGGTTAGGGTAAGGCTTCGGGTAAGTGTTAGGGTTAGGGTTAGGGTTAGTGTTAGCAGACGGGGACGGTTTAGTGGAAAGCTTAGGGTACGACAACTGTTTAGGGTGAGCGTACGTGTTAGGGTAGGGGTGAGTGTTAGCGTACAGGTTAGGATTAGGGGACGGGTTAGGGTAAGGCTTCGGGTAAGGGTTAGGGTTAGGGTTAGGTTTAGGGTTAGCGGACGGGGACGGTTTACGGGACAGGTGAGGGTACGACAGTGGTTTAGGGAGAGCGTACGTGTTAGGGTACAGGTTACTGTTAGCATACGGGTTAGGATTAGGGGACGGGTTGTGGTAAGGCTTCGGGTAAGGGTTAGGTTTAGTGTTAGGGGACGTTCACGGTGACGGTTTAGGGGACAGGTTAGGGTACGATAACGGTTTAGGGTGAGCGTACGTGTTAGGGTACGGGTTAGTGTTAGCGTACGGGTTAGGATTAGGTGACGGGTTTGGGTAAGGCTTCGGGTAAGGTTCAGGTTTAGGGTTAGGGTTAAGGTTATGGTTAGGGGACGGGGACGGTTTAGGGGACAGTTTAGGGTACAGCAACAGTTTAGGGTGAGCGTACGTGTTAGGGAATGGGTTAGTGTTAGCGTACGGGGTAGGATTAGGGGACGGGTTAGGGTAAGGCTTCGGGTAAGGGTTATGGTTAGGGTTAGGGTTAGGGTTAGGGAACGGGGATGGTTTAGGGGACATGTAAGTGTATGACAGCGGTTTAGGGTGGGCGTACGTGTTAGGGTACGGGTTAGTGTTAGCGTACGGGTTAAGATTAGGGGACGGGTTAGTGTAAGGCTTCGGGTAAGGGTTAGGGTTAAGGTTATGGTTAGGGTTAGGGGACGGGACGGAGATGGTTTAGGGGACAGGTTAGGGTACAGCAACGGTTTAGGGTGAGCGTACGTGTTAGGGTATGGGTTAGTGTTAGCGTACGGGGTAGGATTAGGGGACGGGTTAGGGTAAGGTTTCGGGTAAGGGTTATGGTTAGGGTTAGGGTTAGGGTTAGGGAACGGGGATGGTTTAGGGGACATGTAAGTGTATGACAGCGGTTTAGGGTGGGCGTACGTGTTAGGGTACGGGTTAGTGTTAGCGTACGGGTTAAGATTAGGGGACGGGTTAGTGTAAGGCTTCGGGTAAGGGTTAGGGTTAAGGTTATGGTTAGGGTTAGGGGACGGGACGGAGATGGTTTAGGGGACAGGTCAGGGTACGACAACGGTTTAGGGTGCGCGTACGTGTTAGGGTATGGGTTAGTGTTAGCGTACGAGTTAGGATTAGGGGACGGGTTATGGTAAGGCTTCGGGTAATGTTTAGGGTTAGGCTTAGGATTTGGGATAGGGGACGGGGACTGGGTCGGTTTAGGGGACAGGTTAGTGTACGACAACGGTTTAGGGTGAGCGTACGTGTTAGGGTATGTGTTAGTGTTAGCGTATGGGTTAGGATTAGGGGACGGGTTAGGGTAAGGCTTCGGGTAAGGGTTAGGGTTAGGGTTAGGGTTAAGGGACGGGGACACTTTAGGGGACTGGTTAGGGTACGACAACTGTTTAGGGTGAGCATACGTATTAGGGTACGGGTTAGAGTTAGCGTGCGGGTTAGGATTAGGGGACGGGTTAAGGTAAGGCTTAGGCTTCGGGTTAGGGTTAGGGTTAGGTTTAGGGTTAGCAGACGGGGACGGTTTACGGGACAGGTGAGAGTACGACAATGGTTTAGGGAGAGCGTACATGTTAGGGTACAGGTTACTGTTAGCGTACGGGTTAGGATTAGGGGACGGGTTGTGGTAAGGCTTCGGGTAAGGGTTAGGTTTAGTGTTAGGGGAAGTTCACGGTGACGGTTTAGGGGACAGGTTAGGGTACGATAACGTTTTAGGGTGAGCGTACGTGTTAGAGTACGGGTTAGTGTTAGCGTACGGGTTAGGATTAGGGGACGGGTTAGGGTAAGGCTTCGGGTAAGGTTCAGGTTTAGGGTTAGGGTTAAGGTTATGGTTAGGGGACGGGGACGGTTTAGGGTACGACAACGGTTTAGGGTGAGCGTACGTGTTAGGGTACGGGTCAGTGTTAGCGTATGGGTTAGATTTAGGGGACGGGTTAGTGTAAGGCTTCAGATAAGGGTTAGGGTTAGGGTTAGGGTTAGGGGACGGGGACGGTTTAGGGGACAGGTAAGTGTATGACAATGGTTTAGGGTGAGTGTACGTGTTAGGGTACTGGTTAGTGTTATCGTACGGTTTAGGATTAGGGGACGGGTTACGGTAAGGCTACGGGTAAGTGTTAGGGTTAGGGTTAGGGTTATGGTTAGGGTTAGCAGACGGGGATGGTTTAGGGGACAGGTTAGTGTACGACAACGGTTTAGGGTGAGCGTACGTGTTAGGGTACTGGTTAGTGTTATCGTACGGTTTAGGATTAGGGGACGGGTTAGTGTAAGGCTTCGGGTAAGGGTTAGGGTGAGGGTTAAGGTTAGGGTTAATGGACAGGGACGGGGACGGTTTAGGGGACAGGTTAGAGTACGACAACGGTTTAGGGTGAGCGTACGTGTTAGGGTACTGCTTAGTTTTAGTGTACGGGTTAGGATTATGGGACGGGTTAGTGTAAGGCTTCGGGTAAGGGTTAGGGTTAGGTTTAGGGTTAGGGGACGTTGACGGGGACGGTTTAGGGGACAGGTTAGGGTACGATAATGGTTTAGGGTGAGCGTACGTGTTAGGGTACGGGTTAGTGTTAGCGTACGGGTTAGGATTAGGGGACGGGTTAGGGTAAGGCTTCGGGTAAGGGTTAGGGTTAGGGTTATGATTAGGGTTAGGGGACGGGGACGGAGACGGTTTAGGGGACAGGTTAGGGTACAGCAACGGTTTAGTGTGAGCGTACATGTTAGGGTATGGGTTAGTGTTAGCCTACGGGGTAGGATTAGGGGACGGGTTAGTGTAAGGCTTCGGGTAAGTGTTAGGGTTAGGTTTAGGGTTAGGGTTAGGGAACGTGGATGCTTTAGGGGACATGTAAGTGTATGACAACGGTTTAGGGTGAGCGTACGTGTTAGGGTACGGGTTAGTGTTAGCGTACGGGTTATAATTAGGGGACGCCTTAGGGTAAGGCTTCGGGTAAGGGTTAGGGTTAAGGTTATGGTTAGGGTTAGGGGACGGGACGGAGATGATTTAGGGGACAGGTCAGGGTACGACAACGGTTTAAGGTGCGCGTACGTGTTAGGGTATGGGTTAGTGTTAGCGTACGAGTTAGGATTAGGGGACGGGTTATGGTAAGGCTTCGGGTAATGTTTAGGGTTAGGCTTAGGATTTGGGATAGGGGACGGGGACGGGGTCGGTTTAGGGGACAGGTTAGTGTACGACAACGGTTTAGGGTGAGCGTATGTGTTAGGGTATGTGTTAGTGTTAGCGTATGGGTTAGGATTAGGGGACGGGTTAGGGTAAGGCTTCGGGTAAGGGTTAGGGTTAGGGTTAGGGTTAGGGTTAAGGGACGGGGACACTTTAGGGGACAGGTTAGTGTACGACAACTGTTTAGGGTGAGCATACGTATTAGGGTACGGGTTAGAGTTAGCGTGCGGGTTAGGATTAGGGGACGGGTTAAGGTAAGGCTTCGGGTAAGGTTTAGGGTTAGGGTTAGGGTTAGGGTTAGGGTTAGGGGACGGGGATGGTTTAGGGGACAGGTTAGGGTACGACAACGGTTTAGGGTGAGCGTACGTGTTATGGTACGGGTTAGTGTTTGCGTACGGGTTAGGATTAGGGGACGGGTTAGGGTAAGGTTTCGGGTAAGGGTTCGGGTTAGGGTTAGGGTTAGGGGACAGGGACGGGGATGGTTTAGGGGACAGGTTAGGGTACCACAACGGTTAATGATGAGCGTACGTGTTAGGGTGTGGGTGAGTGTTAGCGTACGGGTTAGGATTATGGGACGGTTTAGTGTAAGGCTTCGGGAAAGGGTTAGGGTTAGGGTTAGGGTTAGGGTTGGGGTTAGGGTTAGGGTTAGGGGACGGGGATCGTTTAGGGCACAGGTTAGTGTAGGACAAATATTAAGGGTGAACGTACGTGTTAGGGTACGGTTGAGTGTTAGCGTACGGGTTAGGATTAGGGGACGTGTTAGGGTAAGGCTTCGGGTAAGGTTTATGGTTAGGGTTAGGGTTAGGGTTAGGGTTAGGGGACGGGGACGGTTTACGGCACAGGTTAGGGTACGACAACGGTTTAGGGTGAGCGTACATGTTAGGGTACGGTTTAGTGGTAGTGTACGGGTTAGGATTAGGGGACAGGTTAGTGTAAGTCTTCGGGTAAGGGTTAGGGTTAGGTTTAGGGTTAGGATTAGGGGACAGCTTAGTGTAAGTCTTCGGGTAAGGGTTAGGGTTAGGGTTAGGGTTAGGATTAGGGGACAGGGATGGTTTAGGGGACAGGTTAGGGTACGACAACGGTTTAGGGTGAGCGTACGTGTTAGGGTACGGGTTAGTGTTAGCGTACGGCTTAGGATTAGGGGACGGGTAAAGGTAAGGCTTTGGATAAGGGTTAGGGTTAGGGTTAGGGTTAGGGCATGTGGACGGTTTAGGTGACAGGTTAGGGTACGACAAGTGTTTAGGGTGAGCGTACGTTTTAGGGTACGGGTTAGTGTTAGCGTACGGGTTAGGATTAGGGGACGGGTTAGGGTAAGGCTTCGGGTAAGGGTTAGGGTTAGGGTTATGATTAAGGTTAGGGGACGGGGACGGAGACGGTTCAGGGCACAGGTTAGGGTACAGCAACGGTTTAGGGTGAGCGTACGTGTTAGGGTATGGGTTAGTGTTAGCGTACGGGGTAGGATAAGGGGACGGGTTAGGGTAAGGCTTCGGGTAAGTGTTAGGGTTAGGGTTAGGGTTAGGGTTAGCAGACGGGGACGGTTTAGTGGAAAGTTTAGGGTACGACAACTGTTTAGGGTGAGCGTACGTGTTAGGGTAGGGGTGAGTGTTAGCGTACGGGTTAGGATTAGGGGATGGGTTAGGGTAAGGCTTCGGGTAAGGGTTAGGGTTAGGGTTAGGGTTAGGTTTAGGGTTAGCGGACGGGGACGGTTTACGGGACAGGTGAGGGTACGACAATGGTTTAGGGAGAGCGTACGTGTTAGGTTACAGGTTACTGTTAGCATACGGGTTAGGATTAGGGGACGGGCTGTGGTAAGGCTTCGGGTAAGGGTTAGGTTTAGTGTTAGGGGACGTTCACGGTGACGGTTTAGGGGACAGGTTAGGGTACGATAACGGTTTAGGGTGAGCGTACGTGTTAGGGTACGGTTGAGTGTTAGCGTACGGGTTAGGATTAGGGGACGGGTGAGGGTAAGGCTTCAGGTATTGTTTAGGTTTATGGTTAGGTTTAGGTTTAGGGTTAGGGGACGGGTACGATTTATGGGACAGGTTAGGGTACGACAACGGTTTAGGGTGAGCGTATGTGTTAGGGTACGTGTTAGTGTTAGAGTAAGTGTTAGGATTAGGGGACGGGTTAGGGTAAGGCTTCGGGTAACGGTTAGGCTTAGGGTTAGGGTTAGGGTTAGGGGACTGGGATGGGGACAGTTTAGGGGACAGTTTAGTGTATCACAACGTTTTAGGGTGAGCGTACGTGTCAGGGTACGGGTTAGTGTTAGCGTACGAGTTAGGATTAGGGGACGGTTTAGGGTAAGGCTTCGGGTAAGTGTTAGGGTTAGGGTTACGGTTAGGGTTAGGGGATGGGGACGGGGACGGTTTAGGGGACAGGTTAGGTTACGACAACTGTTTAGGGTGACCGTACATATTAGGGTACGGGTTAGTGTTAGCGTACGACTTAGGATTAGGGGACGTGTTAGGGTAAGGCTTCGGGTAAGTGTTAGGTTTAGGGTTACGTTAGGGTTAGTGGATTGGGACGGGGACGGTTTAGGGGACAGGTTAGGGTACGACAACGGTTTAGGTTGAGCGTACGTGTTAGGGTACGATTTAGTGTTAACGTACGGGTTAGGATTAGTGGACGGGTTAGGGTAAGGCTTCGGGTAAGGGTTAGTGTTAGGGTTAGGGTTAGGTTTAGGGGCCGGGAACGGGCACGATTTAGGCGACAGGTTAGGGTACGACAACGGTTTAGGGTGAGAGTACCTGTTAGGGTACGGGTTAGTGTTAGCGTACTGGTTAGGATTAGGGGACGGGTTATGGTAAGGCTTCGGGTAAGGGTTAGGGTTAGGCTTAGTGTTTGGGATAGGGGACTGGGATGGGGACGGTTTATTGGACAGGTTAGGGTACGACAACGGTTTAGGGTGAGCGTACGTGTTAGGGTATGGCTTAGTGTTAGCCTACGGGTTTAGATTGGGGACGGTTTAGGGTAACGCTTCGGGTAAGGGTTAGTGTTAAGGATAGGGTTAGGGTTAGGGTTAGGGGATGGGGACGGTTTAGGGGACAGGTTAGGGTATGACAACGGTTTAGGATGACCGTACGTGTTAGGGTATGGGTTAGTGTAAGCTTACGGGTTAGGATTAGGGGACGGGTTAGGGTAAGGCTTCGGGTAAGGGTTAGGGTTAGGGTTAGGGTTAGGGTTAGGGGACGGGGACGGTTTAGGGGACAGGTTAGGGTACGACAACGGTTTAGGGTGAGCGTATGTGTTAGGGTACTGGTTAGTGTTAGCGTATGGCTTAGGATTAGGGGACAGGTTAGGGTAAGGCTTCGAGTAACTGTTAGGTTTAGGGTTAGGTTTGGGGTTGTGTATGGGGATGGGGACGGTTTAGGGGACAGGTTAGGTTACGACAACGGTTTATGGTGAGCGTACGTGTTAGGGTACGGGTTAGTGTTAGCGTATGGGTTAGGATTAGGGGACGGGTTAGGGTAAGGCTTCGGGTAAGGGTTAGGGTTAGGGTTAGGATTAGGGGACAGGGATGCTTTAGGGGACAGGTTAGGGTACGACAAAGGTTTAGGGTGAGCGTACGTGTTAGGGTACGGTTTAGTGTTAAGGTACGGGTTAGGATTAGCGGACGGGTTAGGGTAAGGCTTCGGGTAAGGTTTAGGGTTAGGGTTAGTGTCAGGGTTAGGGGACGGGGACGGGGACGGTTTAGGGGACAGGTTAGGGTATGGCAACGCTTTAGGGTGAGCGTTCGTGTTAGGGTACTGGTTAGTCTTAGCGTACGAGTTAGGATTATGGGACGGGTTAGGGTAATGCTTCGGGTAAGGGTTAGTGTTAGGGTTAGGGTTAGCGTTAGGGTTAGCGGACGGGGATGGTTTACGGGACAGGTGAGGGTACGACAACGGTTTAGGGAGAGCGTACGTGTTAGGGTACAGGTTACTGTTAGCGTACGGGTTAGGATTAGGGGACGGGTTGGGGTAAGGCTTCGGGTAAGGGTTAGGTTTAGGGTTAGGGGACGTTCACGGTGACGGTTTAGGGGACAGGTTAGGGTACGATAATGGTTTAGGGTGAGGGTACGTGTTAGGGTACTGGTTAGTGTTAGCGTACGGGTTAGGATTAGGGGACCGGTTAGGGTAAGGCTTCGGGTAAGGTTTAGTTTTAGGGTTAGGCTTTGGGTTATGGTTAGGGGACCGGGACGATTTAGGGGACAGGTTAGGGTACGACAATGGTTTAGTTTGAGCGTACGTGTTAGGGTATGGGTTAGTGTTAGCGTATGGGTTAGATTTAGGGGACGGGTTAGGGTAAGGCTTCGGTAAGGGTTAGGGTTAGGGTTAGGGTTAGGGTTAGGGTTAGCAGACGGGGACGGTTTAAAGGACAGGTTAGGGTACGACAATGGTTTAGGGTGAGCGTACGTGTTAGGGTACTGGTTAGTGTTAGCGTACGGGTTAGGATTAGGGGACGGGTTAGGGTAAGGTTACGGGTAAGTGTTAGGGTTAGAGTTAGGGTTATGGTTAGGGTTAGCAGATGGGGACGGTTTAGGGGACAGGTTAGTGTACGACAACGGTTTAGGGTGAGCGTACGTGTTAGGGTACGGGTTAGTGTTATCGTACGGTTTAGGATTTGGGGACGGGTTAGGTTAAGGCTTCGGGTAAGGGTTAGGGTTAGGGTTAGGGTTAGGGTTAGTGGACAGGGACGGGGACGGTTTAGGGGACAGGTTAGGGCACGACAACGGTTTAGGGTGAGCGTACGTGTTAGGGTACTGATTAGTTTTAGCGTACGGGTTAGGATTATGGGACGGGTTAGGGTAAGGATTCGGGTAAGGGTTAGGGTTAGGTTTAGGGTTAGGCGACGTTGATGGGGACGGTTTAGGGGACAGGTTAGGGTACAATAAAGGTTTAGGGTGAGCGTACGTGTTAGGGTACGGGTTAGTGTTAGCGTACGGGTTAGGATTAGGGGACGGGTTAGGGTAAGGCTTCGGGTAAGGGTTAGGGTTAGGGTTATGATTAGGGTTAGGGGACGGGGACCGAGACAGTTTAGCGGACAGGTTAGGGTACAGCAACGTTTTAGTCTGAGCGTACGTGTTATGGTACGGGTTAGTGTTAGCGTACGCTTAGGATTAGGGGACGGGTTAGGGTAAGGCTTCGGGTAAGGGTTAGGGTTAGGGTTAGGGTTAGGCTTAGGGAACGGGGATGGTTTAGGGGACATGTAAGTGTACGACAACGGTTTACGGTGAGCGTACGTGTTACAGTATGGGTTAGTGTTAGCGTACGTGTTAGGACTAGGGGACGGTTTAGTGTAAGGCTTCGGGTAAGGTTTAGGGTTAGGGTTAGGTTTACGGTTAGCAGACGGGGCTGGTTTTGGGGACAGGTTAGGGTACGACAACGGTTTAGGGTGAGTGTACGTGTTAGGGTACGGGTTAGTGTTAGCGTACGGGTTAAGATTAGGGGACGTGTTAGGGTAAGGCTTCGGTTAAGGGTTAGGGTTAAGGTTATGGTTAGGGTTAGGGGACGGGATGGAGACGGTTTAGGGGACAGGTTATGGTACGAAAACGGTTTAGGTTGCGCGTACGTGTTAGGGTATGGGATAGTGTTAGCGTACGTGTTAGGATTAGGGGATGGGTTATGGTAAGGCTTCTTGTAATGTTTAGGGTTTGGCTTACGATTTGGGATAGGGGATGGGGACGGGGTCGGTTTAGGGGACAGGTTAGTGTATGACAACGATTTAGGGTGAGCGTACGTGTTAGGGTACGTGTTAGTGTTAGCGTATGGGTTAGGATTAGGGGCCGGGTTAGGGTAAGGCTTCGGGTTAGTGTTAGGGTTAGGGTTAGGGTTAAGGGACGGGGACACTTTAGGGGACAGGTTAGTGTACGACAACTGTTTAGGGTGAGCATACGTATTAGGGTACGGGTTAGTGTTAGCGTGCGGGTTAGGATTAGGGGACGGGTTAAGGGAAGGCTTTGGGTAAGATTTAGGGTTAGGGTTAGGGTTAGGGTTAGGGTTAGGGGACGGGGACGGTTTAGGGGACAGGTTAGGGTACGACAACGTTTTAGGGTGAGCATACGTGTTATGGTACAGGTTAGTGTTAGCGTACGGGTTAGGATTAGGGGACGGGTTAGGGTAAGGCTTCGGGTAAGGGTTCGGGTTAGGGTTAGGGTTAGGGGACAGGGACAGGGACGGTTTAGGGGACAGGTTAGGGTACGACAACGGTTTAGGGTGAGCGTACGTGTTAGGATAAGGGTTAGTGTTAGCGTACGGGTTAGGATTAGGGGACGGCTTAGGGTAAGGCTTCGGGTAACGGTTAGGTTTAGGGTTAGGGTTAGGGGACGGGGACGGTTTAGGGGACATGTTAGGGTACGACAACGATTTAGGGTGAGCGTACGTGTTAGGGTACGGGTTAATGTTAGCGTAAGGTTTAGGATTAGGGGACGGGTTAGGGTAAGGGTTCGGTTAAGGGTTATTGTTAGGGTTAGGGTTAGACTTAGCATTAGGGATCGGAGACGGTTTAGGGGACTGGTTAGGGTGCGACAACTGTTTAGGGTGAGCGTACGTGTTAGGGTACGGGTTAGTGTTAGCGTACAGGTTAGGATTAGGGGACGGATAAGGTTAAGGCTTCGGGGAAGTGTTAGGGTTAGGGTTAGAGGACGGGGATGGTTTAGGGGACAGGTTAGGGTACGACAACGGTTTAGGGTGAGCGTACGTGTTAGGGTAAGTGTGAGTGTTAGCGTACAGGTTAGGATTAGGGGACGTGTTAGGGTAAGGCTTCGGGTAAGGGTTAGGTTTAGGGTTAGGGTTATGGTTAGGGTTAGGGATAGGGGACGGGGACGGTTTAGGGGACAGGTTAGGGTACGACAACGGTTTAGGGTGAGCGTGCGTGTTATGGTTCGGATTAGTGTTAGCGTACAGGTTAAGATTAGGGGAAGGGTTAGGGTGGGGCTTCGGGTAAGGGTAAGGGTTAGGGTTAGGTTTAGGGTTAGGGGACGGGGACGGTTTAGGGGACAGGTTAGTGTACGACAACGGTTTAGGGTGAGTGTACTTGTTAGGGTACGGGTTAGTGTTAGCGTATGTGTTAGGATTAGGGGACGGATTAGGGTAAGGCTTCGTGTTAGGGTTAGGTTTAGGGTTAGGGTTAGGGTTATGGTTAGGGGTCGGGGACGTTTTAGGGGACAGGTAAGGGCAAGAAAAATATTTAGGGTGAGCGTACGTGTTAATGTACAGGTTAGCGTTAGCGTATGGGTTAGATTTAGGGGACGGGTTTGGGTAAGGCTTCGGTAAGGGTTAGGGTTAGGTTTAGGGTTAGGGTTAGCAGACGGGGACGGTTTATGGGACAGGTTAGGGTACGACAATGTTTTAGGGTGAGCGTACGTGTTAGGGTACGTGCTAGTGTTAGCGTACGGGTTAGGATTAGGGGACGGGTTAGGGTAAGGCTTCGGGTAAGGGTTAGGGTTAGGGTTAGTGTTAGGGGACGGGGACGGGGATGGTTTAGGGGACAGGTTAGTGTACGACAACGGTTTAGTGTGAGCGTACGTGTTAGGGTATGGGTTAGTGTTAGCGTACGGGTCAGGAATAGGGGACGGTTTAGGGTAAGGCTTCAAGTAAGTGTTAGGGTTAGGTTTAGGGTTAGGGTTAGGGGACAGGGACGGTTTAGGGGACAGGTTAGGGTACGACAAGGCTTTAGGGTGAGCGTACGTGTTAGGGTACGGGTTAGTGTTAGCGTACGCGTTAGGATTAGGGGACGGGTTAGTGTAAGGCTTCGGGTAAGGGTTAGCGTTAGGGTTAGGGTTAGGGTTAGGGGACAGGGACGGTTTAGGGGACAGGTTAGGGTACGACAACGGTTTAGAGTGAGCGTATGTGTTAAGGTACGGGTTAGTGTTAGCGTACGGGTTAGGATTAGGGTACGGGTTAGGGTAAGACTTCGGGTAAGGGTTAGGTTTAGGGTTATGGTTAGGGTTAGGGGACGGGGACGGAGACGGTTTAGGGGACAGGTTAGGGTACGGCAACTGTTTAGGGTGAGCGTACGTGTTAGGGTATGGAGTAGTGTTAGCATACGGGTTAGGATTAGAGGACGTGTTAGGGTAAGGCTTCGGGTATGGGTTAGGGTTAGGGTTAGGTTTAGGTTTACGGTTAGGTTACGGTGACGGTTTAGGGGACAGGTTAGGGTACGACAACGGTTTCGTGTGAGCGTACGTGTTAGTGTTAGAGTATGGGTTAGGATTAGGGGACGGGTTAGGGTAAGGCTTCGGATAAGTGTTAGGGTTAGGGTTAGGGTTAGGGTTAGCAGACAGGGCCGGTTTAGGGAACAGGTTAGGGTACGACAACGGTTTAGGGTGAGTGTACGTGTTAGGGTACGGGTTAGTGTTAGCGTACGGGTTAAGATTAGGGGACGTGTTAGGGTAAGGCTTCGGTTAAGGGTTAGGGTTAAGGTTATGGTTAGGGTTAGGGGACGGGATGGAGACGGTTTAGGGGACAGGTTATGGTACGAAAACGGTTTAGGTTGCGCGTACGTGTTAGGGTATGGGATAGTGTTAGCGTACGTGTTAGGATTAGGGGATGGGTTATGGTAAGGCTTCTTGTAATGTTTAGGGTTTGGCTTACGATTTGGGATAGGGGATGGGGACGGGGTCGGTTTAGGGGACAGGTTAGTGTATGACAACGATTTAGGGTGAGCATACGTGTTAGGGTACGTGTTAGTGTTAGCGTATGGGTTAGGATTAGGGGCCGGGTTAGGGTAAGGCTTCGGGTTAGTGTTAGGGTTAGGGTTAGGGTTAAGGGACGGGGACACTTTAGGGGACAGGTTAGTGTACGACAACTGTTTAGGGTGAGCATACGTATTAGAGTACGGGTTAGTGTTAGCGTGCGGGTTAGGATTAGGGGACGGGTTAAGGGAAGGCTTTGGGTAAGATTTAGGGTTAGGGTTAGGGTTAGGGTTAGGGTTAGGGGACGGGGACGGTTTAGGGGACAGGTTAGGGTACGACAATGTTTTAGCGTGAGCATACGTGTTATGGTACAGGTTAGTGTTAGCGTACGGGTTAGGATTAGGGGACGGGTTAGGGTAAGGCTTCGGGTAAGGGTTCGGGTTAGGGTTGGGGTTAGGGGACAGGGACAGGGACGGTTTAGGGGACAGGTTAGGGTACGACAATGGTTTAGGGTGAGCGTACGTGTTAGGATAAGGGTTAGTGTTAGCGTACGGGTTAGGATTAGGGGACGGCTTAGGGTAAGGCTTCGGGTAACGGTTAGGTTTAGGGTTAGGGTTAGGGGACGGGGACGGTTTAGGGGACATGTTAGGGTACGACAACGATTTAGGGTGAGCGTACGTGTTAGGGTACGGGTTAATGTTAGCGTAAGGTTTAGGATTAGGGGACGGGTTAGGGTAAGGGTTCGGTTAAGGGTTATTGTTAGGGTTAGGGTTAGGGTTAGCATTAGGGATCGGAGACGGTTTAGGGAACTGGTTAGGGTACGACAACTGTTTAGGGTGAGCGTACGTGTTAGGGTACGGGTTAGTGTTAGCGTACAGGTTAGGATTAGGGGACAGATAAGGTTAAGGCTTCGGGGAAGTGTTAGGGTTAGGGTTAGAGGACGGGGATGGTTTAGGGGACAGGTTAGGGTACGACAACGGTTTAGGGTGAGCGTACGTGTTAGGGTAAGTGTGAGTGTTAGCGTACAGGTTAGGATTAGGGGACGTGTTAGGGTAAGGCTTCGGGTAAGGGTTAGGTTTAGGGTTAGGGTTATGGTTAGGGTTAGGGATAGGGGACGGGGACGGTTTAGGGGACAGGTTAGGGTACGACAACGGTTTAGGGTGAGCGTGCGTGTTATGGTTCGGATTAGTGTTAGCGTACAGGTTAAGATTAGGGGAAGGGTTAGGGTGGGGCTTCGGGTAAGGGTAAGGGTTAGGGTTAGGTTTAGGGTTAGGGGACGGGGACGGTTTAGGGGACAGGTTAGTGTACGACAACGGTTTAGGGTGAGTGTACTTGTTAGGGTACGGGTTAGTGTTAGCGTATGTGTTAGGATTAGGGGATGGATTAGGGTAAGGCTTCGGGTTAGGGTTAGGTTTAGGGTTAGGGTTAGGGTTATGGTTAGGGGACGGGGACGTTTTAGGGGACAGGTAAGGGGAAGAAAAATATTTAGGGTGAGCGTACGTGTTAATGTACGGGTTAGCGTTAGCGTATGGGTTAGATTTAGGGGACGGGTTTGGGTAAGGCTTCGGTAAGGGTTAGGGTTAGGTTTAGGGTTAGGGTTAGCAGACGGGGACGGTTTATGGGACAGGTTAGGGTACGACAATGTTTTAGGGTGAGCGTACGTGTTAGGGTACGTGCTAGTGTTAGCGTACGGGTTAGGAGTAGGGGACAGGTTAGGGTAAGGCTTCGGGTAAGGGTTAGGGTTAGGGTTAGTGTTAGGGGACGGGGACGGGGAAGGTTTAGGGGACAGGTTAGTGTACGACAACGGTTTAGTGTGAGCGTACGTGTTAGGGTATGGGTTAGTGTTAGCGTACGGGTTGGGATTAGGGGACGGGTTAGTGTAAGGCTTCGGGTAAGTGTTAGCGTTAGGGTTAGGGTTAGGGTTAGGGGACAGGGACGGTTTAGGGGACAGGTTAGGGTACGACAACGGTTTAGAGTGAGCGTATGTGTTAAGGTACGGGTTAGTGTTAGCGTACGGGTTAGGATTAGGGTACGGGTTAGGGTAAGACTTCGGGTAAGGGTTAGGTTTAGGGTTATGGTTAGGGTTAGGGGACGGGGACGGAGACGGTTTAGGGGACAGGTTAGGGTACGGCAACTGTTTAGGGTGAGCGTACGTGTTAGGGTATGGAGTAGTGTTAGCATACGGGTTAGGATTAGAGGACGTGTTAGGGTAAGGCTTCGGGTAAGTGTTAGGGTTAGGGTTAGGTTTAGGTTTACGGTTAGGTTACGGTGACGGTTTAGGGGACAGGTTAGGGTACGACAACGGTTTCGTGTGAGCGTACGTGTTAGGGTACGTGTTAGTGTTAGAGTATGGGTTAGGATTAGGGGACGGGTTAGGGTAAGGCTTCGGATAAGTGTTAGGGTTAGGGTTAGGGTTAGGGTTAGCAGACAGGGCCGGTTTAGGGAACAGGTTAGGGTACGACAACGGTTTAGTGTGAGCGTACGTGTGAGGGTACGGCTTAGTGTTAGCGTACGGGTTAGGATTAGGGTTAGGATTAGGGGACTGATTAGGGTAAGGCTTCGGCTAAGGGTTAGTGTTAGGGTTAGATTTAGGGTTAGGGGACGGAGATGGGGACGGTTTAGGGGATAGGTTAGTGTACGACAACGGTTTAGGGTGAGCGTACGTGTTAGGGTATGGGTTAGTGTTAGCGTACGGGTTAGGATTAGGGGACGGGATAGGGTAAGGCTTCGGGTAATATTTAGGGTTAGGCTTAGGATTTGGGATAGGGGACGGGGACGGGGACGGTTTAGGTGACAGATTAGGGTATGACAACGGTTTAGGGTGAGCGTACGTTTTAGGATACGGTTTAGTGTTAGCGTATGGGTTAGGATTAGGGAACGGGTTAGGGTAAGGCTTCGGGAAAGGTTTAGCGTTAGGGGTAGGGTTAGGGTTAGGGGACGGGGACGGTTTAGGGGACAGGTTAGGGTACAACAAAGGTTTAGAGTGAGCGTACGTTTTAGGGTACGGGTTAGTGTTAGTGTACGGTTTAGGATTAGGGGACGGGTTAGGGTAAGGCTTCAGGTAAGGGTTAGGTTTACGGTTAGGGTTAGGGTTAGGGGACGGGGACGGTTTAGGGGACCGGTTAGGGTACGACAATGGTTTAGGGTGAACGTACGTGTTAGGGTATGGGTTAGTGTTAGCAAACAGATTAGGATTAGGGTTCGGGTTAGGGTAAGGCTTCGGGTAAGGTTTAGGGTTAGTGTTAGTGTTAGGGTTAGGGTTAGGTGATGGGGACGGTTTAGGGTTAGGGTTAGGGGACGGGGACGGGGACGGTTTAGGCAACAGGTTAGGGTAAGATAACGGTTTATGGTGAGCGTACGTGTTAGGGTACGTGTTAGTGTTAGCGTACGGGTTAGGATTAGGGGACGGGTTAGGGTAAGGCTTCGGGTAAGGGTTAGGGTTAGGGTTAGGGTTAGCGTTAGCAGACGGGGAAGGTTTAGGGGACAGGTTAGGATACGACAACGGTTTAGGGGGAGCATACGTGTTAGGGTACGGGTTAGTGTTAGCATACGGGTTAGGATTAGGGGACGGTTTAGGGTATGGCTTCGGGAAAGGGTTAGGGTTAGGGTTAGGGTTAGGGTTAGGGGATGAGGACCGTTTAGGGGATACGTTAGTGTATGACAACGGTTTAGGGTGAGCGTACGTGTTAGGGTACGGGTTAGTGTTAGCGTACGGTTTAGGATTAGCGGACGGGCTAGGGTAAGGCTTCGGGTAAGGGTTAGGGTTAGTGTTAGGGTTAGGGTTAGGGTTAGCGAACGGGGACGGGGACAGTTTAGGGGAAAGGTTACTGTATGACAACGGTTTAGTGTGAGCCTTCATGTTAGGGTACGGGTTAGTCTTAGCGTACGGTTTAGGATTAGGGGACGGGCTAGTGTAAGGCTTCGGGTAATGGTTAGGGTTAGGTTTAGCGTTAGGGTTAGAGGACGGGGACGTTTTAGGGGACAGGTTAGGGTATGAAAACGGTTTCGGGTGAGCGTACGTGTTAGGGTACGTGTTATTGTTAGCGTACGGGTTAGGATTAGGGGACGGGTTAGGGTAAGGCTTCGGGTAAGGGTTAGGGTTAGGGTTAGGGTTAGGGGTCGGCGACGGTTTAGGGGACAGGTTAGTGTATGACAACGGTTTAGGGTGAGCGTACGTGTTAGGGTACGATTTAGTGTTAGAGTACGTGTTAGGATTAGGGGCCGGGTTAGGGTAAGGCTTTGGGTAAGCGTTAGGGTTAGGGTTAGGGGACGGGGACGGATACGGTTTAGGGGACAAGTTAGGGTACGACAACGGTTTAGGGTGAGCGTACGTGTTAGGGTACGGTTTAGTGTTAGCGTACGGTTTAGGATTACGGGACCGGTTAAGGTAAGGCTTCGGGTAAGGGTTAGTGTTCGGGTTAAGTTTAGGGTCAGGGGACGGGGACGGCTTAGGTAACAGGTTAGGGTATGACAACGGTTTAGGGTGAGCGTACGTGTTAGGGTATGGGTTAGTGTTAGCGTACGGGTTAGGATTAGGGGATAGGTTCGGTTAAGGCTTTGGGTAAGGGTTAGGGTTAGGATTAGGTTTAGGGTTATGGTTAGGGGATGGGGAAGGTTAAGGGACAGGTTAGGGTATGACAACGGTTTAGGGTGAGGGTATGTGTTAGGGTACTGGTGAGTGTTAGCGTACGGTTTCGGATTAGGGGACGGGTTAGGGTAAGGCTTCGGGTAAGTGTTAGGTTTAGGGTTAGGTTTAGGGTTAGGGTTAGGGGACAGGGTCGGTTTAGGGGACAGGTTAGGGTACGATCACGGTTTAGTGTGAGCGTACGTGTTAGGGTACGGGTGACAGTAAGCATACGGGTTAGGATTAGGTGACAGGTTAGGGTACGGCTTCGGGTAATGGTTAGGGTTAGGTTTAGGGTTAGGTTTAGGTGACGGGGACGGTTTAGAGTACAGGTTAGGGTACGACAACGGCTTAGGGTGAGCGTAGGTGTTAGGGTACGGGTGAGTTTTACCGTACGGGTTAGGATTAGGGGACGTGTTAGGATAAGGCTTCGGGTAAGGTTTAGGGTTAGGGTTAGGGTTAGGGGACGGGGACGGTTTAGGGGACAGGTTAGTGTACGACAACGGTTTAGGGTGAGCGTACGTTTTAGGGTTTGGGTTAGTGTTAGCGTACGGTTTAGGATTAGGGGACGGGTTAGGGTAAGGCTTCGGGTAAGGATTAGGGTTAGGGTTAGGGTCAGGGGATGGGGACGGTTTAGGGGACATGTTAGTGTACGACAATGGTTTAGGGTGATCGTACGTGTTAGAGTACGGGTTAGTGTTAGCGTACAGATTAGGATTAGGGGACGGGTTAGGGTAAGGCTTCGGGTAAGGGTTAGGGTTAGGGTTACGGTTAGGGTTAAGGGACGGGGACAGTTTAGGGGACAGGTTAGGGAACGACAACGGTTTAGGGTGAGCCTACGTGTTAGGGTACGGGTTAGTGTTAGTGTACGGTTTAGGATTAGGGGATGGGTTAGGATAAGGCTTCGGGTTAGGGTTAGGTTTAGGGTTAGGGTTAGGGTTAGGGTTAGGGGACGGGGACTATTTAGGGGACAGGTTAGGGTACGACAACGGTTTAGGGTGAGCGTACGTGTTAGGGTACGTGTTAGTGTTAGCGTACGGGTTAGGGATAGGGGACGGGTTAGTGTAAAGCTTTGGGTAAGCGTTAGTGTTAGGGTTAGGGTTAGGGTTAGGGGACGGGGATGGGTACGGTTTAGGGGACAAGTTAGGGTACGACAACGGTTTAGGGTGAGCGTACGTGTTAGGGTATGGTTTAGTGTTAGCGTACGGTTTAGGATTAGTGGTCCGGTTAAAGTAAGGCTTCGGGTAAGGGTTAGTGTTAGGTTTAGGGTGAGGGTTACGGGACGGGGACGGTTTAGGTAACAGGTTAGGGTATGACAATGGTTTAGGGTGAGCGTACGTGTTAGGGTACGGGTTAGTGTTAGCGTACGGGTTAGGATTAGGGGCTAGGTTAGGTTAAGGCTTCGGGGAAGTGTTAGTGTTAGGGTTAGGGTTATGGTTAGGGGACGGGGAAGGTTAAGGGGACAGGTTAGGGTACGACAACGGTTTAGGGTGAGCGTACGTGTTAGGGTACGGATTAGTGTTAGCGTATGTGTAAGGATTAGGGGACGGGTTTGGGTAAGGTTTCGGGTAAGTGTTAAGTTTATGGTTAGGGTTAGGGGACGGGGACAGGGACGGTTTAGGGGAAAGGTTAGGGTACGACAACGGTTTAGGGTGAGCGTACGTGTTAGGGTACGTGTTAGTGTTAACATACGGGTAAGGATTAGGGGACGGGTCAGGGTAAGGCTTTCGGTAAGGGTTAGGTTTAGGGTTAGGGTTAGGGTTAGGGGACGGGGACGGGGTCGGTTTAGGGGACAGGTTAGTGTACGACAACGGTTTAGGTTGAATGTACGTGTTAGGGTATGGGTTAGTGTTAGCAAACAGATTAGGATTAGGGTTCGGGTTAGGGTAAGGCTTCGGGTAAGGTTTTGGTTTAGGGTTAGGGTTAGGGTTAGGATTAGGTGATGGGGACGGTTTAGGGTTAGGGTTAGTGTTAGGGGACGGGGACGGTTTAGGCGACAGGTTAGGGTTCGATAACGGCTTATGGTGAGCGTACATGTTAGGGTACGGGTTAGTGTTAGCGTACGGTATAGGTTTAGGGGACGGGTTAGGGTAAGGCTTCGGGGAAGTGTTAGGTTTAGGGTTAGAGTTAGGGGACGGGGACTGTTTAGGGGACAGGTTAGGGTACGACAACGGTTTAGGGTAAGCGTACGTGTTAGGGTACGTGTTAGTGTTAGCGTACGGGTTAGGGTTAGGGGACGGTTTAGGGTAAGGCTTTGGGTAAGCATTAGGGTTAGGGTTAGGGTTAGCGGACGGGGATGGGTACGGTTTAGGGGACAGGTTAGGGTACGACAACGGTTTAGGGTGAGCGTACGTGTTATGGTACGCGTGAGTGTTAGCGTACGGTTTAGGCTTAGGGGACGGGTTAGGGTAAGGCTTTGGGTAAGGGTTAGGGTTAGGGTTAGGGGACGGGGACGGTTTAGGGGACAGATTAGGTTACGACAACGGTTTAGGGTGAGCGTACGTGTGAGGGTACGGGTTAGTGTTAGCGTACATGTTAGGATTAGGGGACGGGTAAGGGTAAGGCTTCGGGTAAGGGTTAGGGTTAGGGTTAGGATTAGGGTTAGGGGACGGGGACGGTTTAGAGGACAGGTTAGGATACGACAACGGTTTAGGGTGAGCGTACGTGTTAGTTTACGGGTTAGTGTTGGCTTACGGGTTATGATTAGGGGACAGGTTAGTGTAAGGCTTCGAGTAACGGTTACGGTTATGGTTAGGGTTAGGGGACGGGGACGGGGATGGGGACAGTTTAGGGGACAGATTAGGGTACGACAATGGTTTAGGGTGAGCATACGTGTGAGGGTACGGGTTAGTGTTAGCGTATGGGTTAAGATTAGGGGACGGGTTAGGGTATGGCTTCGGGTAAGTGTTAGGGTTAGGGTTAGGGTTAGGCTTAGGGGAAGGGGACGGTTTAGGGGCAGGTTAGGGTATGACAACGGTTTAGGGTAAGCGTACGTGTTAGGCTACGGGTTAGTGTTAGCATACGGGTTAGGATTAGGGGACGGGTTAGTGTAAGGCTTCGGGTAAGGGTTAGGTTTAGGGCTACGGTTAGGGTTAGGGGACGGTTTAGGGGACAGTTTAGGGTACGGAAACGGTTTAGGGTGAGCGTACGTTGTAGGGTACGGGTTAGTGTTAGCGTACGGGTTAGAATTAGGGTACGGGTTAGGGTAAGGCTTAGGGTAAGGGTTAGGTTTAGTGTTAGGGTTAGGGTTAGGGGACAGGGACTGTTTAGGGGACAGCTTAGGGTACGACAACGGTTTAGGGTGAGCGTACGTGTTAGTGTACGTGTTATTGTTAGCGTACGGGTTAGGGTTAGGGGACGGGTTAGGGTAAGGCTTTGGGTAAGCGTTAGGGTTAGGGTTAGGTTTAGGGAACAGGGATTGATACGGTTTAGGGGACAAGTTATGGTACGACAACGGTTTAAGGTGAGCGTACGTGTTAGGGTACAGTTTAGTGTTAGCGTACGGTTTAGGATTAGGGGACCGGTTAAGGTAAGGCTTCGGGTAAGGGTTAGGTTTAGGGTTAGGGTTAGGGGACGGGGACGGTTTAGGTAACAGGTTAGGGTATGACAACTCTTTAGGGTGTGCGTACGTGTTAGGGTACGGGTTAGTGGTAGCGTACGGGTTAGGATTAGGGTATAGGTTAGGTTAAGGCTTCGGGTAAGGGTTAGGTTTAGGATTAGGGTTAGGGTTATGGTTAGGGGACGGGGAAGGTTAAGGGGAGAGGTTAGGGTACGACAACGGTTTAGGGTGAGCGTATGTGTTAGGGTATGGGTGAGTGTTAGCGTACGGGTTAGGATTAGGGGATGGGTTAGGGTATGGCTTCGGGTAAGGGTTAGGTTTAGGGTTAGGGTTAGGGGACAGGGTCGGTTTAGGGGACAGGTTAGGGTACGACAACGTTTTAGTGTGAGCGTACGTGTTAGGGTACGGGTGACTGTAAGCATACGGGTTAGGATTAGGGGAAGGGTTAGGGTAAGGCTTCGGGTAAGGGTTAGGGTTAGATTTAGGGTTAGGTTTAGGCGACGGGGACGGTTTAGTGTACAGGTTAGGGTACGACAACATCTTAGGGTGAGCGTAGGTGTTAGGGTACGGGTAAATGTTACCGTACGGGTTAGGGTTAGGGGACGGGTTAGGGTAAGGCTTCGGGTAAGGTTTAGGGTTAGGGTTAGGGTTAGGTTTAGGGTTAGGGGACGGGGACAGGGACGGGGAAGCTTTAGGCGACAGGTAAGGGTACGACAACGGTTTAGGGTGAGCGTACGTGTTAGGGTATGGGTTAGTGTTAGCAAACAGATTAGGATTAGGGGACGGGTTAGGGTAAGGCTTCGGGTAAGGGTTAGGGTTAGAGTTAGGGTTAGGATTAGGGGACGGGAACGTTTTAGGGGACAGGTTAGGGTACGACAATGGTTTAGGGTGAGGGTACGTGTTAGGTTACTGGTTAGTGTTAGCGTACGGGTTAGGATTAGGTGACGGGTTAGGGTAAGGCTTCGGGTAAGGGTTAGGGTCAGTGTTAGGTTTAGGGTTAGGGTTAGGAGATGGGGACGGTGCAGGAGACAGGTTACGGTATGACGAATGTTTAGGGTGAGCGTACGTGTTAGGGTACGGGTTAGTGTTAGCGTACGGGTTAGGATTAGGGGACGGGTTAGGGTAAGGCTTCGGGTAAGGGTTAGGGTTACGGTTAGTGTTAGGGGACGGGGACGGTTTAGGGGACAGGTTAGGGTACGACAACGGTTTAGGGTGAGCGTACGTGTTAGGGTACGTGTTAGTGTTAGCGTACGGGTTAGGGTTAGGGGACGGTTTAGGGTAAGGCTTTGGGTAAGCATTAGGGTTAGGGTTAGGGTTAGCGGACGGGGATGGGTACGGTTTAGGGGACAGGTTAGGGTACGACAACGGTTTAGGGTGAGCGTACGTGTTATGGTACGCGTGAGTGTTAGCGTACGGTTTAGGCTTAGGGGACGGGTTAGGGTAAGGCTTTGGGTAAGGGTTAGGGTTAGGGTTAGGTGACGGGGACGGTTTAGGGGACAGATTAGGTTACGACAACGGTTTAGGGTGAGCGTACGTGTGAGGGTACGGGTTAGTGTTAGCGTACGTGTTAGGATTAGGGGACGGGTAAGGGTAAGGCTTCGGGTAAGGGTTAGGGTTAGGGTTAGGATTAGGGTTAGGGGACGGGGACGGTTTAGGGGACAGGTTAGGCTACGACAACGGTTTAGGGTGAGCGTACGTGTTAGTTTACGGGTTAGTGTTGGCTTACGGGTTATGATTAGGGGACAGGTTAGTGTAAGGCTTCGAGTAACGGTTACGGTTATGGTTAGGGTTAGGGGACGGGGACGGTTTAGGGGACAGGTTAGGGTACGACAACGGTTTAGGTTGAGCGTACGTGTTAGGGTACGTGTTAGTGTTAGCGTACGGGTTAGGTTTAGGGGACGGGTTAGGGTTAGGCTTTGGGTAAGCATTAGGGTTAGGGTTAGGGTTAGGGTTAGCAGACGGGGATGGGTACGGTTTAGGGGACAGGTTAGGGTACGACAACTGTTTAGGGTGAGCGTACGTGTTATGGTATGGGTGAGTGTTAGCGTATGGGTTAGGATTAGGGGACGGCTAAGGGTAAGGCTTCGGGTAAGGGTTAGGGTTAGGGTAAGGGTTAGGGTTAGGGGACGGGGACGGTTTAGGGGACATGTTAGGGTACGACAATGGTTTAGGGTGAGCGTACATGTTAGGGTACCGGTTAGTGTTAGCGTACGGGTTAGGATTAGGGGACGGGTTAGGGTAAGGCTTCGGGTAAGTTTTAGGGTTAGGGTTAGGGTTAGGGTTACTGGACGGTGACGGTTTCGGGGACAGGTTAGTGTATGACAACAGTTTAGGGTGAGCGTATGTGTTAGGGTACGGGTTAGTGTTAGTGTACGGGTTAGGATTAGGGGACTGGTTAGGGTAAGGCTTAGGGTAAGGGTTAGGGTTAGGGTTAGGGTTAGGGTTAGGGTTAGGCTTAGGGGACAGGGACGGTTTAGGGAACATGTTAGGGTACGACAATGGTTTAGGGTGAGCGTACATGTTAGGGTACAGATTAGTGTTAGCGTACGGGTTAGGATTACGGGACGGGTTAGGGTAAGGCTTCGGGTAAGGGTTAGGGTTAGGTTTAGGGTTAGGGGACGGGGACGGTTTAGGGGACAGGTTAGGGTACGACAACGATTTAGGGTGAGCGTTCGTGTTAGGGTACGGATTAGTGTTATCCTACTGATTATGTTTAGGGGACGGATTAGGGTAAGGCTTCGGGTAAGGGTTAGATTTAGGGTTAGGGTTAGGGGACCGGGACTGTTTAGGGGACAGGTTAGGGTACGACAACGGTTTAGGGTGAGCGTACGTGTTATGGTACATTTCACTGTTAGCGTACGGGTTAGGGTTATGGGATGGGTTAGGGTAAGGCTTTGGGTAAGCATTAGGGTTAGGTTTAGTGTTAGGGTTAGGGGACGGGGATGGGTACAGTTTAGGGGACAGGTTAGGGTACGACAACGGTTTAGGGTGAGCGTACGTGTTAGGGTATGGGTGATTGTTAGCGTACGGGTTAGGATTAGGGGACGGGTTAGGGTAAGGCTTCGGGTAATGGTTAGGGTTAGGGTTAGGGTTAGGGGATGGGGACGGTTTAGGGGACAGATTAGGGTACGACAACGGTTTAGGGTGAGCGTACATGTGAGGGTACGGTTTAGTGTTAGCGTACGGGTTAGGATTAAGGAGCGGGTTAGGGTAAGGCTTCGGGTAAGTGTTAGGGTTAGGGTTAGGGTTAGAGTTAGGGGACGGGGACGGTTTAGGGGACAGGTTAGGGTACGACAACGGTATAGGGTGAGCGTACGTGTTAGGGTATGGGTTAGTGTTAGCGTACTAGTTAGGATTAGGGGACGGGTTAGGTTAAGGCTTCGGGTAAGGGTTAGGTTTAGGGTTAGGGTTAGGGTTAGGGGACGGGGACAGTTTAGGGGACAGGTTAGTGTACGACAACGGTTTAGGGTAACCGTACGTGTTAGGGTACGGGTTAGTGTTGGCGTACGGGTTAGGAATAGGGGACGGGTTGGTATAAGGGTGAGGGTTAGGTTAGGGTTAGGGTTAGGGTTAGGGGACGGTTTAGGGGACAGGTTAGGGTACGACAACGGTTTAGGGTGAGCATACGTGTTAGGGTATGGTTTAGTGTTAGCGTAAGGGTTAGGATTAGTGGACGGGTTAGGGTAAGGCTTCGGGTAAGGGTTAGGGTTAGGGTTAGGTTTAGGGTTAGGGGATGGGGACGGTTTAGGGTTAGGGTTAGGGTTAGGGGACGGGGACGGTTTTGGCGACATGTTAGGGTACGACAATGGTTTAGGGTGAGCGTACGTGTTAGGGTACGGGTTAGTGTTAGCGTACAGGTTAGGATTAGGGGAAGTGTTATGGTAAGGCTTCGGGTAAGGTTTAGGGTTAGTGTTAGGCTTAGGGTAAGGGTTAGGGTTAGGGGACGGGGACAGTTTATGGGACAGGTTATGGTACGACAACGGTTTAGCGTGAGCATACGTGTTAGGGTACAGGTTAGTGTACGGGTTAATATTAGGGGAACGGTAAGCGTAAGGCTTCATGTAAAGGTTAGGGTTAGGGTTAGGGGTAGGGTGAGGGTTAGTGTTATGGGACGGGGACGGTTTAGGGGACAGGTTAGGGTACGACAATGGTTTAGGGTGAGCGTAAGTGTTAGGGTACGGGTTAGTGTTAGCATACGGGTTAGGATTAGCGGACGGGTTAGTGTAAGGCTTAGGGAAGTCTTCAGGTAAGGGGTAGGGTTACTGTTAGTGGTAGGGTTCGGGTTAGGGTTAGGGGACGGGGACGGATTATGGCACATGTTAGGGTACCACAACGGTTTAGGGTGAGCGTACATGTTCGGATAAGTGTTAGTGTTAGCGTACGGTTAGGATTAGGTGACTGGTAATGGTAAGGCTCCGGATAATGGTTAGGGTTAGGGTTAGGGTTAGGGTAAGGGGACGAGTACGGGGACGGGCACGGTTTAGGGGACATGTTAGGGTAAGACAACGATTTAGGTTGAGCGTACGTGTTAGGGTACGGGTTAGTGTTAGCGTACGGGTTAGGATTAGGGGACGGGTTAGGGTAAGGCTTCGGGTAAGTGTTAGGTTTTGGGTTACGGTTATGGTTAGGGTTAGGGGACGGGGACGGTTTACTAGACATTTTAGTGAAAGACAACGGTTTAGGGTGAGCGTACGTGTTAGGGTACGTGTTAGTGTTAGCCTACGGATTAGGATTAGGGGACGGGTTAGTGTAAGGCTTCGTATAAGGGTTATGGTTAGGTTTAGGGTAAGGGTTAGGGGATGGGGACGGTTTAGGCGACAGTTTAGGGTATGACAACGGCTTAGGGTCAGCATACGAGTTAGGGTACGGGTTAGTGTTAGCATACGGTTTAGGATTAGGGGATGGGTTAGGGTAAGGCTTAGGGTAAGGGTTAGGGTTAGGCTTAGGGATAGGGTTAGGGTTAGGGGATGGGGACGGTTTAGGGGACATGTTAGGGAACGACAACGTTTTAGGGTTAGCGTACGTGTTAGGGTATGGGTTAGTGTTAGCATACATGTTAGGATTAGGGGACGTGTTAGGGTAAGGCTTCGGATAAGGTTTAGGGCTAGGGTTAGGTTTAGGGTTAGGGTTAGTGGACGGGGATGGTTTAGGGGACAGGTTAGTGTACGACAACAGTTTAGGGTGAGCGTACGTGTTAGGGTACCGGTTAGTGTTTGCATACGGAGTAGAATTAGGGGACGTGCTAGTCTAAGGCTTCGGGTAAGGTTTAGGGTTGGCGTTAGGGTTAGCGTTAGGGTTAGCATAAGGGGATGGGGACGGTTTCGGGGCAGGTTAGGGTATGACAACGGTTTAGGATGAGCGAACATGTTAGGGTACGGGTTAGTGTTAGCGTACGTGTTAGGATTAGGGGACAGGTTAGGGTAAGGCTTCGGGTAAGGGTTTGGGTAGGGTTAGGGTTAGGGTTAGGGTTAGGGGACAGGGACGTTTTAGGGGACAAGTTAGTGTACGACAACAGTTTAGGGTGAGGGTACGTGTTAGGGTACGTGTTAGTGTTAGCGTACGGTTTAGGATTAGGGGACGGTTTAGGGTAAGGCTTCGGGTAAGAGTTAGGGTTAGGGTTAGGGAACGGGCATGGTTTAGGGGACAGGTTAGGTTACGACAACGGTTTAGGGTGAGGGTACGTGTTAGGGTACAGGATAGTGTTAGCGTACGGGTTAGGATTAGGGGACGGTTTAGGGTAAGGCTTCGGGTAAGGGTTAGGGTTAGGGTTAGGATTAGGGGATGGGTACGGTTTAGGGGAGAGGTTAGGGTACGAAAACGGTTTAGAGTGAGCGTACATGTTAGGGTACGGGTTAGTGTTAGTGTACGGGTTAGGATTAGGGGATGGGTTAGTGTAAGGCTTCGGGAAATGGTTAGGGTTAGGGTTAGTGTTAGGGTTAGGGGACGGTGACGGTTTACGGGACCCGTTAGGTTACGACTACATTTTAGGGTGAGCGTATGTCTTACGGTACGGATTAGTGTTTGCGTACGGGTTAGGATTAGGGGACGGGTTAGTGTAAGGCTTCAGGTAAGTGTTAGGGTTAGGGTTAGGGATAGGGTTAGGGTTAGGGGTTGGGGACAGTTTAGGGGTCAGGTTAGGTTATGACAACTGTTTACGGTGAGCGTACCTGTTAGGGTACTGTTTAGTGTTAGCGTACGACTTAGGATTAGCAGACGGTTTAGGGTAAGGCTTCCGGTAAGGGTTAGGGTTAGGGTTGGGGGATGGGGACGGGGACGGTTTACGGTTAGGGTTAGGGTTAGGGTTAGGGTTAGGGTTAGGGTTAGGGTTAAGGTTAGGTTTAGGGTTAGGTGATGGGGACAGTTTAGTGTACAGTTTAGTGTACGAAAATCGTTTAGTGTAAGCGTACGTGTTAAGGTATGGGTTAGTGTAAGCGTACGGTTTAGGATTAGGGGACGGGTTAGGGTAAGGCTTCGGGTTAGTGTTAGGGTTAGGGTTAGGGTTAGAGGACGGGGACGGTTTAGAGTACAGTTTAGGGTAGGACAAAGTATTAGGGTGAGAGTGCGTGTTATGGCACGGGTAAGTGTTAGCGTACAGGATAGTATTTGGGATCAGGTTAGTGTAAGGCTTCGGGTAAGTGTTAGGGTTTTGGTTAGGGTTAGGGGATGGGGACGGGGATGGTTTAGGGTACAGGTTAATGTACGATAATGGTTTAGGTTGAGTGCATTTGTTACGTTAAAATTTTTTGTTAGCCTACACGTTAGCATTAGGGAACGGGTAAGGGTTTGAGTCAGGGTTAGGGTTAGGGGACAGGGACGCTTTAGGGTACAGGTTAGTGTATGTCAACGGTTTAGGTTTAGTGTATGTGTTAGGTTATGGGTTAGTGTTAGCGTACGTGTTAGGATTAGGTTATGAGTTAGGGTTAAGTTTCGGTTAAGGGTGAGGCTTTGGGTTAGGTTTAGGGTTAGGGAACTGGTACGGTCTTCAATAACTTGTAACATAGCGAAGACCTGGAAGAAACCAAAATGTCCATCAACAGAAATGGGTATCAAGAAGAAGTCATCTATGTACACAATGGAATAATAGCCATGGAGAAGCATGGAACAGTACCATTTTCACCACCATAGAAGGATCTAGAGATAATCACCCAACTTAAGTAAGAAATACACCAAAAGACATATATCCTATTTCATCACTTATAGGTGTTACATAAAAATGGGTACACATGAAATAATTTCCAAGAGAAGGACACTCTCAGATTCAGAAAATCAAATTTTGTTTAACTAAATGGAAAGGTGTAAGGAATGTATGAATTAGGATATGGGGTTTTACAGACGTGTACTAATATATATGAAATATATAATCACAAAATACCTATGGAATACATAGAGGGATCTACTGAACAGTCTGTAATAACCTACATGGGAATGGATCCAAAAATAAAAAGATCGATACATGGATATAATGAACCAGATTTTCTACACATAGAACACACACATTTTTCTCAAATTTGCTCGGATAAAAAATAAAAATTAAATTTAAAAAACATACAAGAAGGAGATATAAGCTCCTGGGGGTTTGCATTGGCACATTCCGCTCTAATTTGTAGCCTACAAACACGATTTCCAGGAAAGTTCTGTTGCCCAAAAACCCAGAGTTGGAAATGTAGAAATGCTGCCGCCTTGTGGCCGTTTCCCAGAAGAGCGGCTTTAAAACCACAGCTAACGGTCACTTAATATTCACAACGATTCAGGACAGTAAAGGACAACTGCCCTCAAAAATTGTGCAGAGGTATGGAATGGCCAAAAAATTCACAACTGGCATAATTTTCAAGGAGATAGTATGAAGAGGTAAATTTTACTCATTATTTTTGTAAAAACAAGGAAAATGGATAAAAGCACAACAACAGAAATTTTTAGACTTATGCAAATCTAGCCTACAAAAAGGTTTCAACTCACGCACGTCAACTACCATCAGCCAAAAGTCTACAAACAATAAATGCTGAAGGGTTTTAGAGAACTCTGTACCCTCTAGCTGCTGGTGAGATATAAATTGGTAAGAGCCAATAGTGAGAACAGAAAGGAGCTGTGTTTAAAAGTAAAAATTGTGCCAGCATTCCATTGAGCAGACCCACTGCTGAGCCTCTCACCTGAAAATACCAGAGTAGAGAAGGCACAGGATGCAACAGCTTCACTGCAGGAGTTTTCGCAATAGCCAAGACATGGAAGCAACCAAAATGTCCATCAATGGATGAATGGATAAAGAAGAAGTGGTCCATGTACATAATGGAATATTAGCTATGGAAAACGTGAAATACTGCTCGTTGAGGCACCATTTATGAGCATAGATATAATCTCAGAACATGAGGTAAGTCAGAAAGAAAAAGACATATAGTATGATATCACTTATAGGCATTATCTAACAACTGACAAAAATGATAGCATTTTCACAGAGAAAGAAACTCACAGACTTAGAAAACAAACTATTCTTATCTAAATGGAAAGGTGGGTGGTATGGAAAATTAAGATTAAGGTTACCATATGTGTACAAATACCTACTAAATACATTTATGAAAGAGACCGACCATATAGCTAGGGAGGTCAATGGAGCACTCTGCAATAATTCACATGGGAAGAGTATCTGTACATGAATATATTACATATATGTGTGTGTGTGTGTGTGTGTGTGTGTGTATATATATATATATATATATATATATATAGTACAAATGAACCAGATTGTATACACCTAGGACAAACAATATTCTAAACATTACTCCGATATAAAAGACTAAAAAATCGAACAAGAAATAATGGAATATTAACTTACGGGGTTTTCCTGGCACATTCCATTCTAATTTACAACCTGGGAGCACGAATTCCAGAAAGGCTGTGCTGCCCTAGAAACCAGTTTTGGGAATGGAGAAATGCTGCCTCATTTTGGCCGTTTCCTACAACAGCAGCTTTAAAGCCAGTAGTAATGGTCACTAAATATTCACACTCATTGCAAGCCTGCAAATGTCATCTGTTCTCAAAAAATATCCTGGGGTCTAAAATCGACTAAAAAATTCAAAAGAGGGAAGCCTTCCCAGAAGAGAACTTCAAGTGGTTTATTGTACTCACAGTTTTTTTCTGTTTTTGTTTAACAGAAAGAAAATAAGGCATGGAAAAATGCTGAACATTAGGAATTATTAAAGACATGAAAATCCAAATTAAAAAAACTGTCAACTCATACTTGTCAGAATGGCCATTAGTAAAAATTCTGCAAACAATAAATGCTAAAGGGGTTGTGGAGAAAAGTGTACCCTCGCTTCAAAGTGGGACATGGTAAGAGCCAGTAATGAAAACACAAAGGAGGTGCCTTGAAAAGGTAAATATTAGCTACCATTCAGTCAAGCATACCCACTGATGGGCCTATCGCCTGAGAGGATGAGAATCAAAGAGACACAGGTTGGCATTCCGGCACTCCAGCAATATTTACCACAGCTACCATTTGGAAGCAACGAAAATATCCATCAAGAGAGGAATGCACAAAGAAGCAGTGGTCCATGTACACAATGGAATATTACTCCAATAAAAAAATTATAAATTCAATTTAGAAACCAACCATAAATAAGGAGACATCAGCTTTTGGAGGGTTATCCAGGCACATTCCACTCTAATGTTTAACCGAGGAACACGACTGGCAGAAAGGTCTGTTTCTGTAGTTACCAGAATGGGGAAAGCAGAAATGCTGCTGCCAAATGGCCGTTACCTGCAACAGCAGCTTTAAAACCTGTGCTTATAATCACTTCCTATGCACAAGTACTGGAGGGCAGTAAATGAAACCTGCCTTCAAAATGTCTTCAGGGAGGTAATGGCCAAAATATTTCAAAATGAGGCAAATACTTCAAGAAAACCATTTGAAGAGGTAAGCTGTACTCACAGTTTGAAGAAAAACAGGACATGCCTGAAAGCTCAATTTCAAGGGATTATGAGACACATGCAAATCCAACCACAAACAAGTATCAGCTCACACCTGTCAGAATAAAAATCAGTAGAGAAACTACAAACAATAAATGCTGAAGCAGTTGTAGACAAGTGCATACACTCAGCTTTAAGTGAGACATAACCTGGTAAGAGCCACTAATGAGAACAGAATGGAAACGCCTTTACAAGGTAAATATTTGTCTACCATATGATCCAGCAGGCCCATTTCTGCGCCTATAACCGAAAAAGACAGAATTGGAAAGACACAGGCAGACAAATGTGCATTGCAGAAGTAGTACAATAGCCCAGACATGGAAGCAACCAAAAAGTCCAGCAACAGATAAGTGGACAAAGAAGAACTGGTACATGTACAGATGGAATATTAGCCAAGGAAAAAAATGACACAATGCTATTTGCAGCACAGTAGATGAGTCTAGAAATAATCACGTAACTTATAAGTCAGAAAGCAAAATACACATATCCTATGATACCATTTATAGATATTCCCTAAATATTCATACCAGTGGAGATATTTCCACAGAGAAAGGCAATCACAGATTCATTAAACAAACATGTTTCATCAATGGAAAGGTGTGAGGATTGGATACATTAAGATGTCGGGATTAACAGAGATATACAAACACAGGTGAAGTATATAATCACCAAAGACATACGGAATACCAAGAGAAGATTACTCAACATTGTGTCATAACCTACAATGGGAAAAGGATCCAAAGAAGAAAAGAGATATGTATATGTGGAAAACAACCACATCTTGCACACCTAGAACAAGTAAAAAATTGTAATCACACTTTCTGTGATAAAAAATGAAAATTAAATTTAAAAAACAAACAAGAAGTATTCAGATATAAACTTAAGGGGCTTTTTCCTCGCATATTCCATTCTAATTTACAACCTAGAACACGACTTCCATTGAGGCGCTGTTGCTCTAGTAACCAGATTTAGTAAAGGAGAACTGCTGCCGTCTTTTGGTCGTTTCACACAACAGCAGCTCTAAACGCAGCGCTAATGGTTACTTGATAGTCAAAATAATTGCAGGCCTGTAAATGACACCTGCCCTCAAAACAAATCCTTGGGTCATAAAACGAGCAAAAATCTCAAAGACGTCCATATTTCAAAATGCAATTTCAAGAGGCATATTTTATGCACATTTTGTATTCTCTTTTTATTTATTTATTTTGGTTATACAAAAAAGGGTATGGAGAAATGCTCAACATCAGAAATTAATAAAGCCATGCCAATCCAGTCTACAAAAACGTTCACCTCACAGCCATCAGAAGGATCATCAGCAAAATAAGTCTACAAAATATAAATGCTGAAGGGTTTTCAGAGAACTGTGTACCCTCTAGCAGCTGGTGGGATGTAACATGGTAACAGCCAGTACTGAGAACAGAATGGAGGTGTGTCTAAAGGTAAAAATTGAGCTACCATGTGACCTGGTAGGCCCACTGATGGGCCTGTCAGCTGAGTAGACCTGAATCAAAAAGACACAGGCTGGCAATCCTGCACTGCAGCAACATGTACCATAGCCAAGACCTAGAAGAAACCGAAATGTCCGTCAACAGAAATAGGCACCAAGAAGAATTCGTCCATGTACACAATGGAATATTAGCCATGGAAAAGCATGGAACAGTGCCGTTGGCACCACCATAGAAGGATCTAGAGATAATCACCCAACTTGAAGTAAGAAAGATACCGAAAGACAGATATCCTGTTACATCACTTATAGGTATTACATAAAAATTGATACCCATGAAATAATTTCCAAGAGAAGGACACTCATAGATTCAGAAAACCAAATTATTTTTAACCAAATGGAAAAGTGTAAGGAATGTATAAACTAGGATATGGTGGTTTACAGACATGTACTAAAAGATATGAAATATATAATCAAAAAACATCTGTGGAATACCAAGAGAGGTCTACTCAACACTCTGTAATAACCTACACGGGAAAGGATCCAAAGATGGATAGATCTATACATAGGTATAATGAACGAGATTCTGTACACCTAGAACACACACATTTTTCTCAAATATTCTCTGATAAATAATAAATATTAACTTTAAAAAACAAACAAGAAGGAGATATTAGCTCTTGGGGGTTTGCCCTGGCACATTCTGCTCTAATTTGCAGCCTACAAACACGATTTCCAGGAAAGCTCTGTTGCCCAAAAACCCAGAGTTGGAAATGTAGAAAGGCTGCCGCCTTGTGGCCGTTCCCCGCAAGAGCGGCTTTCAAACCACAGCAAACGGTCACTTAACATTCACAAGGACTCAACACAGTAAAGGACAACTGTCCTCAAAAATTGTGCAGAGGTATGGAACGGCCAAAATAATTCAAAACTGGCAAATTTTTCAAGCAGATAGTATTAAGAGGTAAGTTTTACTCACTATTTTTTTTAAAAAAGAAAATGGATAAAAGCTCAACATCAGGAATTATTAGACTCATGCAAACCTAGCCTACAAAAAGGTTTCAACTCACGCAAGTCAACTACCATCAATCAAAAGTCTACAAACAATAAATGCTGAAGGAGTTTTAGGGAACCGTGTACCCACCAGCTGCTGGTGAGATGTAAAGTGGTAAGAGCCAATAATGAGAACAGAAAGGAGCTGCATTTAAAAGTAAAAATTGAGCCAGCATTCCATTCAGCAGGCCCGCTGCTGAGCCTCTTACCTGAAAAGGCCAGAGTCAAGAAGGCACAGGCTGCAACAGCTTCACCGCAGGAGTTTTCACAATACCCAAGACACGAAAGCAACTAAAATGTTCATCAATGGATGAATGGATTAAGAATTGGTCCATGTACACAATGGAATATTAGCAATGGAAAACAGTGAAACACTGCTCTTTGAGGCACCATAGATGAACCTAGAGAAAATCACAGAACATGAGGTAAGTCGGAAAGCAACAGACATATAGTATGATATCACTTATAGGCGTTATCTAACAACTGACACAAATGATAGTATTTTCACAGAGAAAGAAGCTCACAGACTTAGAAAACAAACCATTCTTATCTAAATGGAAAGGTGGGTGGTATGGAAAATTAAGATTAGGGTTAACATACGTGTACAAATACCTATTAAATACATATATCAAAAACACCCACCATATAGCAAGGGAGGTCAACGGAACACTCTGCAATAATTTACATAGGAAGAGGATCTGTATATATATATATGTGTATATATATATATATATATACACATATATATATATATGTAATGTACAAATGAACCAGATTGTATACACCTAGGACAAACAATATTCTAATCATTACCCCAATTTAAAAAATTAAAGAAAACGAAGAAGAAATAATGGGATATAAACTTACGGGGTTTTTCCCTGGCACATTCCATTCTAATTTATCACCTGGGAACACGACTTCCAGAAAGGATGTGCTGCCCTAATAACCAGATTTGGGAAAGGAGAAATGCTGCCGCCTTGTGGCCATTTCCGCCAACAGCATCTTTAAAGCCAGTAGTAATGGTCACTAAATATTCACACAAATTGCAAGCCTGTAAATGACACCTGCTCTCAAAAAATATCCTGGGGTCAAAAATCGACCAAAAAATTCAAAAGAGGACAGAAGAAGGCAATTTCAAGAGATTTATTGTACTCACAGTTTTTTTCTCTTTTTGTTTAACAGAAATAAAACAAGGCATAGAAAAATGCTGAACATTAGGAATTATTAAAGATATGCAAATCCAAATTTAAAAAACCTATCAGCTCACAACAGTCATAATGGCCATCAGCAAAAATTTTGCAAACAGTAAATGCTGAAGGGGTTGTGGAGAAATGTGCACCCTCGTTTCTAGTGGGACATGGTAAGAACCAGTAATGAAAACACAAAGGAGCTGCCTTGATAAAGTAAATATTGAGCTACCATTCAATCAAGCATACCCACTGCTGGACCTATCGCCTAAGAGGATGAGAATCAAAAAGAAACAGGGTGACAATACTGCTGGACCTATCGCCTAAGAGGATGAGAATCAAAAAGAAACAGGGTGGCAATCCTGCACTCCAGCAATATTTACCACAACCAACACTTGGAAGCAACAAAAATGTCTGTCAACAGAGGAAGGCACAAAGAAGAAGTGGTCCATGTACACAATGGAATATTACTCCAATAAAAAATATATACAATTTCAATTTAGAAACCAAACGTAAGTAAGGAGACATAAGCTTTTGGGGGTTTATTCAGGCACATTCCTCTCTAATATACAACCGAGGAACACCACTGGCAGGAAGGACTCTTTCCCTAATTCCCAGAATGGGGAAAGGGGAAATGCTGCCGCCCAATGGCCGATACCTGCAACAGCAGCTTTAAAACCTGTGGTAATGGTCACTTCATATGCACAAGTACTGGAGGGCTGTATATGAAACCTGACCTCAAAATGTCTTCAGGGAGGTAATGGCCAAAATATTTCAAAATGTGACACATACTTCAAGAAAACCATTTGAAGAGGTAAGCACTACTCACAGCTTGAAAAAAAAAGGACATGCCTGAAAGTTCAATTTCAAGGGTTTATGAGATGCATGCAAATCCAACCTCAAAGAGGTGTCAGCTCACATCTGTCAGAATAAACATCAGCAGAAAAACTACAAACAATAAATGCTGAAGGGGTTGTGGACAAGGGCATATCTTCAAATTTAAGTGGAACGTAACCTGGTAAGAGCCACTAATGAGAACAGAATGGAGACGCCTTTACAAGGTAAACATTTTGCTACCATATGATCCAACAGGCCCTCTCCTGGGCCTATAACCGAAGAAGACATAATTGAAAGACACAGGCAGGCAAATGTGCATTTCAGCAGTGTTAAAATAGCCAAGACATGGAAGCAAACTAAAAGTCCATCAACAGGTGAGTGGACAAAGAAAAACTGGTCCATGTACAGATGGAATATTAGCCAAGGAAAAAAATGACAGAATTCCATTTGCATCACCATACATGAGTCCAGAAGTAATCACGCAACTTGTAGTAAGTCAGAAAGCGAAAGACACATATCCTATGATATCACTTATAGGTGTTACCTAAAAATTGATACCAGTAAAGATATTTCCACAGAGAAAAGCAATCACAGTTTCATTAAACAAACTTATGGTTCACCAATGGAAAGGTGTGAGGATTGGATCCTTTAGGATATCAGAGTTAACAGAGATATACAAACACAGGTGAAGTATATAATCACCAAAGACCTACGGAATACCAAGAGAAGACTACTCAACACTGTGTCATAACCTAAAATGGGAAAAGGATCCAAAGAAGAAAAGAGATATGTATATGTGGAAAACAACCACATCTTGCACACCTAGAACAAGCAAAACACTGTAATCACACTTGCTGTGATAAACAATGAAAATTAAATTTAAAAAACAAACAATATTTAGTGAGATATAAACTTAAGGGGCTTTTTCCTGGCCCATTCCATTCTAATTTAAAACCTAGAACAGGACTTCCATTGAGGTTCTGTTGCCATAGTAACCAGATTTGGTTAATGAGAACTGCTGCCGCCTTGTGGTCGTTTCACACAACAGCAGCTCTAAACGCAGCGCTAATGGTTACTTGATAGTCAAAATAATTGCAGGCCTGTAAATGACACCTGCCCTCAAAACAATCCTTGGGTCTTAAATCGAGCAAAAATCTCAAAAGACGTCCATATTTCAAAACGACAATTTCAAGAGGCATATTTTAGGCACATTTTATATTCTGTTTCTTTTTTTGTTATAGAAAAAGGCATGGAAAAACGCTCAACGTCAGGAATTAATAAATCCATGCAAATCCAGTATAGAAACACGTTCACCTCACAGCCGTCAGAAGGATCATCAGCAAAAAAGTCTACATAGTATAAATGCTGAAGGGGTTTTAGATAACTGTGTACCCTCTAGCTGCTGATGGGATGTAACCTGGTAACAGCCAGTACTGAGAACAGAATGGAGGTGTGCTTAAAGGTAAAAATTGAGCCACTGTGTGATCTGGTAGGCCCACTGATGGACCTATCAGCTGAGTGGACCTGAATCAAAAAGACACAGGCTGGCAATCCTGCACTGCAGCAACATGTACCAGAGCCAAGAGCCGGAAGAAACCAAAATGTCCATCAACAGAAATAGGCAGCAAGAAGAAGTCGTCCATGTACACAATGGAATATTAGCCATGGAAAAGCATGGAACAGTGCCATTGGCAACACCATAGAAGAACCTAGAGATAATCACCCAACTTGAAGTAAGAAAGATACTGAAAGACAGATATCCTGTTACATCACTTATAGGTGTTACATAAAAATTGATACCCATGAAATAATTTCCAAGAGAAGGACACTCACAGATTCAGAAAACCAAATTATGTTTAAGCAAATGGAAAGGTGTAAGGAATGTATGAATTAGGATATGGGGGTTAACAGACATGTACTAATATATATGAAATATATAATCACAAAATACCTATGGAATACCAAGAGAGGTCTACTCAACATTCTGAAATAACCTACACGGGAAAGGATCCAAAGATGAATAGATCTATACATAGACATAATGAAGCAGATTCTGTACACCTAGAACACACACAACAATTTTCTCAAATTTGCTCTTATATTTAATAAAAATTGAATTAATAAAACAAACAAGAATTATGGAGATATAAGCTCTTGGGCATTTGCTCTGACACATTCCACTTTAATTTTCAGCCTACAAACACGATTTCCAGGAAAGATCTGTTGCCCAAAAACACAGAATTGGAAACGTAGGAATGCTGTCGACTTGTGCCATTTCCCACAAGAGTGGCTTTACAACCACAGCTAATGGTCACTTAAGATTCACAAGGACTCTGGGCTGTAAGGCACACCTGCCATCAAAACTTGTGCTGAGGTATGGAATGGCCAAAAGAATTCAAATCTGGCAAATTTTTCAAGGAGATAGTATGAAGAGCTAAGTTTTACTCGCTATTTTTCAAAAAGAAAATGGATAAAAGCTCAACATCAGGAATTATTAGACTCATGCAAATCTAGCCTACAAAAAGGTTTCAACTCATGGAAGTCAACTACCATCAGACAAAAGTCTACAAACTATAAACGCTGAAGGTGTTTTAGAGAACTGTGTATCCTCTAGCTGCTTGCGAGGTGTAAAGTGGTAAGATCCGGTAATGAGAACAGAAAGGAGCTGCGTTTAAAAGTAAAAATTGAGATGTCATTCGATCCAACACGCCCACCACTGAGCCTATCACCTAAGCGCTGAATCGAGAAGACACACGCTGACAAACCTGTACTGAAGTAATACTGAAAACAGCCAGGACATGGAAGCAGCAAAAATGTCAGTTAACAGATGAATGGACAAACAAGAAGTGGTACATGTACCTAATGGAAGATTAGCTTTCAAAAAAAATGAACAATGTCGTTTTCATGACTACAGGTGAGTCTGGAAATAATCATATTATGTGAAGTCAAAAGTGTATGATATATATCCTATGATATAATTTATAGATGTTATCTTAAGATCCCTACCAATGAACATATTTCTAAAGGAAAAGACACTCAGACGTATAAAACAAACTAATGGTTAACCAAAATGAAAGGTGGGAAAATTAGGATTATGGGGTTAACATACATACACTAATATATGTTATAAGTATATAAACTTATAATATATAAAATATACAAATTATATAATCATTAATATATATAAATTATATAATCACCAAACACCTACCAAATACCAAGGGAGCTCTACTCAACACTCTGTAATAACCTACATGGTAAGAGGATCCAATGATGAACAGATATATGTATGAAAAATTGATCCTAATTGGTACATCCAGAGAATCAGAACACTGTAATAAAATTTACTCCAATAGGGACTTCCCTTGTGGTGCAGTGGTTGAGAATCTGCCTGCCAATGCAGGGGACACGGGTTCGAGCCCTGGTCTGGGAGGATCCCACATGCCGTGGAGCAACTAGGCCCATGAGCCGCAACTACTGAGCCGGCGCGTCTGCAGCCTGTGCTCCACAACAAGAGAGGCCACGATAGTGAGAGGCCCATTCACCTCGATGAAGAGTGGTCCCTGCTTGCCGCAACTAGAGAAAGCCCTCACACGAAACGAAGACGCAACACAGCCAAAAATAAATAAATAAATATTAAAGGCAAAGAAGAAAGGGGAAACTGTAGATCGAGGAAGCATTTAGTTTAAAAAAATTTACTCCAATAAGAAACATAAAATAAATTTAGAAAACAAACATAAGTAGGAGACATAAGCTTTTGGGAGTTTGTCCTGGGACATTCCACTACAATTTGCAACCTAGGAAAACAACTTCCAGGAAGACTCTCCTGTCCTTGTAATCAAAGTTGGGAATGTAGAAATCTGCCGCCTTGTGGTCAATTCCCGCAACAGCAGCTTTAATCCAGTGCTATTGGTCACTTAATATTCACAAGGACTGCAGGGCTTTAAATGACACCTGCCCTCAAAAAATATCTTGCGGTCAGGAATGGACATTAATATGCAAAACAGTAGAAAATCCAGAGAAGACAATTTCAAGAGGTAACTTTCCTCACAGTGTTTTTTTTTAAGGACAGGAAAAAATGTTCAACATCAAGAATTATTAGGGACATGCAAATTTAAACTACAAAAAGGTATCCGCTCACAATAGTCTGAATGGCCATCAGAGAAAAATGTCTGCAAACAATAAATGCTGAATGGGTTTCTGAGAATGGATACACTCATATGCTGTTGCTGGGATGTAAACTGGTAACAGCCACTAATCAGAACAGAATGAATGTGCCTTTAAAAGGTAACAATTGAGCTACTATGTGATCCTGCCAAAACACTAATGGGTGTGTAACCCGAGAACACCAGAATTCAGAAATACCCAGGTACCTAAAAATGCTCTTCAGTGATACTTACAATAGCCAGACATGGATGCAAGCAAAATGTTCAAAAACAGATGAATGGGCAAAGAAGTGGTACATGTACACAATCGAATATTAGCCATGGAAATGATGAAACAATGCCTTTTGCATCACCACTGATTAACCTAGGGGTAATCATACTACATAAAGTAAGTCACAAAAAGAAAGACAAATATCCGATGACATTATTTACTAGTATTATCTAAAAATTGATAACCATGAATATATTTCCACTGCGAAACACCCACATAGACTTTGAAAAAGGTGAAAGGAATGGAAAAATTAGGATGTTGGGGTTAACATGCATTTAATAATTCATATAAAATATATAATCAAGAAGGACCTACTGGATGCCAAGGGAGGTCTACTCAACTCTGTCTAATGACCAACATGGGAAAAAATCTAAACCTGATTAGATATATGTATACATATGAATGAACCAGCTTCTTTACACCTAGAAAAAACACAACATTGTAATCAAATTTACTCTGATAAGAAATAAAAATTAAATTAAACAAGAAGTAACGTGACACAAGATTTTGGGTATTTGTCCTGGCACTTTACACTCCAATTTACAATCTAGGAAGAGGAATTCCACTAAGCCAATGTTTTACCGAGTAATCAAGTTGAGTATGAATAAATTCCACTGCCTTGTTGCCCTTTCCTGCAACTGCAACTTTAAAAACAATGCTTATGTGTACTTAATATTCAGAAGAACTGTTGGGCTGTAAATGACACCCACAATCAGGAAATGTTCACGGGTAGATAAGCAAAATAAATTCCAAAGGAACAGACTTTCAAGATCCTATTTCAATAGGTAAATTTTACACTGTTTAAAAGAAAAGAGCTTGAAAAGATGTTCTAATTCCTATATTATTAGCGTCATGGAAATCAAAACTACAATGAGGGATCACTTCACATGAGTAAGAATAGCCACGATTGAAACGTCTACGAACAGTAAATGCTTGAGAGGTTGTAGAAAAAAGGGAACCGTCCTATGCTGCTGTTGGGATCTAACATGGTAACAGCCACTATAAGTAAGAGTATGAAGGTGCCTTTACAAGGTAAATTTAGAGGTACCATATGATCCAGCTGTCCCACTCCCAGGCGTATAACAGGAGAAAACCAGAATTGGAAAACACACATGCACCCATATGTGTACCACAGCACAATTTACAATGTCTAAGACATGGAAGCAACCAAAATATCCATCAGCAGATGGACGGATAAAGAAGTGGATAAAGAAATATTACTCAAAAATGAAAAGAATGAAGGAACGCCATTTGCAGCATTATAGATAGAATTAGAGATAATCATACTAAGTGAAGTAAGTCAGAAAGAGAAAGTCAAATATCATATGATACTACTTATAGCTGAAATTTAAAAATTGATACCAATGAACTAATTTACAAGAGAGAAACAGGGACTTTCCAGGTGGTTCAATGGTTAAGAATCCGAGCTTCCAATTCAGAGGGCATGGGTTCGATCCCTGGTGTTGGGAGAACTAATATCACACATGCCTTGCAGTACAGCCAAAAAAATAAAATAAAAGAGAGAGAAACAGACTTAGAAAACAAACTTATGGTTACCCAATGAGAAAGGTGGGTGGAAGGAATAAATCAGGAAGCTGGGGAAAATATTTACACACTAATACATATAAGACAGTTTATCAACAAGGACCTACTGCATAACAAAGGGAGTCTACTCAACACTCTCTAATAACCTACATGGGAAAAGAATCTGAAGATGAATAGACATATGAATATACATAACTGAACAAGATTCTGTACGCCTACCACAAACAGAATATTTTAAATCAACTCTACTCCAATAAAAAAGAAAAATTAAATTAAAACAAAAACAAGAAGTAACAAAACAGAAGATTTGGGGTGTTTGTTCTGCCACAGCCCACACTAATTTACAATCCAGGAGCCCGTCTTCCACAGTAGGTCTGGTTACCCAAGTAACCAGAGAGGGGCATGAAGGAAATCCTATCAACTGTGCCCATTTCCACAACAGCAACTTTAAAACATGTGCTTATGGGCACTTCATATTCACAAGGACTGCCAGGGTGTAAATGACACCTGCCCTTAACAAATGTCCTGTGGTAGTTATCGAGCAAAAGTTCAAAATAGTCAGACTTTCAAAAAGCCAATGTCAGCTGTAACTTTTTCTCACAGTGTTAAAAAAAACACATGCAAAGATGCTCAAAATCTCGAATTATTAGACACATGCAAATCAAAACTACAACAAAGTATCACCTCACAGTCAGAATGGCCATCATCAAAAAGTTTACAAACCATAAATGCTGGAGAGGACATGGAGAAAAGGGAACCCTCCTATGCTGTTGGTGAGATGTAAGCTGGTAACAGACACTATAAAGTACAGTATGGAGATGCCTTTTAAAAGTAAAAATAGAGCTACCATATCATCCAGCAGTCTTACTTCTGGGTGTACATCTGTAGAAAGCCAGGAATGAAAATGACAAATGCACCCAAACCCAAACATGCACTGCAGCACTGTTTACAATAGCCAAGACATGGAGGTAACCAAAATGTCCATCAACAGATGAATGGTTAATGAAGAAGTGGTATATGTACACAATCAAATATTACTCAGAAATGAAAAAGCATGATCATCTCTAGGTCCATTCCTGTTGCTGCGAATGGCATTATTTCATTCTAAGTGAAGTAAGTCAGATAGAAAAATACAAATATCATATGATATCACTTATAGTAGAGTCTAAAAAATGATAGAAATGAACAAATTTATAAAACAGAAACAAACCAACAGACTTCAGATATCCTTCAGGGAGAAAAAATTTTAAATGTTTCCAACCACTAAATGTAAGCAATAAATAACATTGTAAAGTATTAATTCTCCCCAAATTAACCTATACCAGGCATTAGCAAACTAAATCTGGAGATCACATCCAGCCTATCACCTTCTTTTGTAAATTAAATTTAATGAATGACCCACAAGAAAACCCATAATGAGACGTCATGTCACACCTCTCAACGTGGCTATTATTCCAAAGTCTACAAATATGAAATGTTGTTCATGACATGGAGAAGGGAATCCTAGTACACTGTGGGTGGGATTGTAAGTTGGTACACCCACTATGAAAAGAATATGGAGGTCCTGATAAAAGCTAAAAGTAGAACTATCATATTAGCCGGGAATTCCACTGCTTGGTATACGTCCAAAGAAAATGAAGACACCAATTTGACAAGATACATGCATCCCAATGCTCATAGCAGCATTATTTAAAATTGCCAACATATGGAAGCAAACTAAATGTCCATCAACAGATGAGTGAATAAAGAAGATGTGGTATGTATACACAATAGACTATTATTCAGCATTAAAAAGGATCAAATTCTGCCATTTGCAACAACGTGGATAGGCCTAGAATATTTATACCTACTTAAGGTGGAGAAGGACAAATACACTATGCTCTCACTTCTCTGTAGAATCTAAAAATACAAGAAAGGTATGTATATAACAAAACAGAAATAGATTCACAGAGAAAAAATTAGTGGTTACTGGTGGGGCAAGTAAAAGGGGGAGGGAAAAACAGTAGGTTGTTTCTCTAAATCCAGTACCCCTATGTATGAACTAAACAAACAAGGATATATAGTACAATACAGGGAAATATAGCCATTATTGTGTAATCACTTCAGTGGAGCCTGATCTATAAAAATATTCAATCCATACATTGTACCCCTGAGACTAATGGAATATTGTAAATCAACTATACTTCAATTTAAATAATCCATAGGGTGGCTGAATGGATTAAAGAAAGTTCAATTATACTGTGTACAAGATATTCATGTTAACTTCTAATCCATATATAGCATAAAATTGAAAGATTGGGGAAAAAATACTCCATGAAAATGATACTTGACTGACTAGTCTATTATGAGGTAAAAAAGACTTGAAGTCCAACCTCTCAAAGGAAAGAAGGTTATCATATAATGATAAATGGATTAATTCATCAAGAAATCATGACAAGGGCTTCCCTGGTGGCGCAGTGGTTGGGAGTCCGCCTGCCGACGCAGGGGATGTGGGTTCGTGCCCTGGTCTGGGAAGATCCCACATGCAGCTGGGCCCGTGAGCCATGGCCACTGGGCCTGTGCGGCCGGAGCCTGTGCTCCACGGCAGGAGAGTCCACAGCAGTGAGAGGCCCGCATACCCCCCCCCCAAAAAAAAGAAATCATGACAATTATAAATATGTATGTATCCAGCTTTGCAGCCTCTCAACATATAAAGAATATATTAACCCACGTGAAGGGGAAAATGTGCAGAAATAAAATAATGATAAGAAACATCGATACCCAACTTTCAACACTGTATAGATCATCTGCACATAATATCAATCAGGAAACACTGAACCTAAACACACACTTGATATCAAATGAACAAAACATACATCTACAGTATATTCCACTCAACAGCAGCAAACTTTCCATTGTTCTTAAGTACACATAGAACATTGCCTAGGGTAGATCCTATGTTAAGCCACAAAACAAGTCTTCAAAAATCCAAGAATATTGAAATCATATCAGGGATCATTTCCAACCACAATGGTATGAATCTGAAATTCAATATTAAAAAAATAATTGAAAATTAAAGAACACTTAGAAATTAAACAATAAGCTCCTGAATAGCCAATGCATACAGGAATAAATCAAAACGGAAATTTAAAAGAAATCTTAAAGCAAACCAAATTGGAAACACAAAGTACCTAAATTTATGGAATACAGGAACAAGACTGCAATTCAAAGAGTTATGTTTACAGTAATAAACGCATATATTTTCAAAGAATTCTTGAGAGGGGATCAAGATGATAGAGTAGGAAGATACTGAGCTCCCTTCCTGCCAAAGACACACCCAAATTACAACAACTTACACGGAAATTATCTCTGAAGACTAGCAGGGAACGTTTTCCACAACTAAAGATATAAGGAAGGAGAAACCACAAGGCAGGTAGGAGGACTGGAAACACAGTCTAATTGGAGCCCACACATGGAGCACAGTGACCCACAGCTGGAAGATATCACAATTGCATAGGTCCTCCACATGGAGGGAAAGGTATGAGCCTGGCATTAGGATGCTCAGCCCAGGGTTCCTGCACTGGAAGAAAAGAACATAACAGGTCTGGCTTTGAAAACTTGCAGGGCTTATTTTCAGGAAATCTGGAGGCTAAAGGAAACTGAGACTGCTCTCATAGGGTACACACAAATCTCACATGTTCTCAGTCCCTGTGCAGAGCCAATAGAGTGAAAGACACGTGTGTCAGACCCACTTGCTAATCTTGGAGAGCTTCTTGGAAAGGCAAGAGGCAGCTGAGACTCCCACTAGGAACTGAGACATTGGCAAGCAACATTTTAGAGTCTTCCCTGGAACTGAGTAGAATCGGGCCTGCCCCATTTACCACCATGCCCAAAGCACTCCTGCACCAGAAGACCTCACAACCAGACACACTGGGGGCCTACGCTGTCCGCCTGTGCACCTAGAGCACCACACAGCCACCCATAATGGAGGGCTGCCTTGGATATCAGCACACCCATGGCAATCACATACTGCAGGGGCTCACAGCCATTTAGGCCAGAGTCCAACACCTCATACCAGCTTGTCTACAGCTGTTGGCCCTGCCGTAAGAGAAAGATGTGTGCAGCCCACACAGGGGACGCCCCTGGAGCATGTGGCTCTGCTGGCCAGAAGACAATGTGCTGCTGGGCTCTATCAGTCATCTCCTATATAAGGCCACTTCTCTGAGACCTGGGAATGTAACAACCTGAACCTAATGAATAAAGATGCACAGAGAATTAGGAAACATAAGGAAACAGAGGAATATGTTACAAATGAAGTAACAAGACACGACATCAGAAAAAGAACTGAATAAAACAGGGATAAGCATTCTACCCGATAAAAAACTTGTTCACAGTAATGATTATAAAGACGCTCACCCAAGTCAGGAGAAGACTAGATAGACATAGTGAGAATTTCAACAAAGAGTAATAACATGTCAAAAAAACAAAACAGTGAACAATACAATAAAAGAGATTAAAACACACACACACACCACACACACACAAACACACACACACGTACATGAGAGAAGCCACATTATACTGTATGATACAGAAGAACAGATCAGTGAAATGGAAAAGAGAGTAGTGAAAATCACCCAAACTGAATAGCACAAAGTAAAAGCAATTAAGACTATACATAAAGGGACCTCTGAGACAACATCAAGAATATTAACATGAGCATTACAGGGGCCCCAGAACGACGAGAAGAGAGAAACGGGCAGATAACTTATTGGAGGATAGAGTAACTGATAACTTTCCTAACCTGGGGAAGGAAACACACATCCAGGTCCAGGAAAAACAGAGTCCCAAACAAGATGAAGACAAACAGGTCCACACCAAGACATATTATAAAGCTCCAAATATTTAAAAGTTTAAAGAGTGATCACAGAGGCAGTGAAATAAAAGGGTCTGGTTATGTTCAAGGTATTCCCATAAGACTGTCAGATGACTTCTCAGCACAATTTTCAGACTAGGAAGGAATGATAGGATATAATCAATGGGCTAAAAAGAAAAAGTCTACAACAGGAATACTCTACCAGCAAGATTATGATTCAGAATTGCACAAGAGGGCTTCCATGATGTCACAGTGGTTGAGAATCTGCCTGCCAATGCAGGGGACATGGATTCGAGCCCTGATCCAGGAAGATCCCACATGCCACAGAGCAACTAAGCCTGTGTGCCACAACTACTGAAGCCTGAGCACCTAGAGTCCATGTTGCACAACAAGAAGAGCCACTGCAATGAGAAGCCCATGCACCACAACGGCCCATGCACCACAACGAAGAGCAGCCTCCTCTTGCCACAACTAGAGAAAAGCCCACGCACTGCAATGAAGACCTAATACAGCCAAAAATAAATAAATAAATTTATGGAGGAAAGAAAGAATTGAAGGAGAGATCAAGAGTTTCCAAGACTAGCAAAAGCTAACAGAGTTCATCACTAATAAACCAGCCTTATATGCAATGTTGAAGGAATTTACTTAAGCTTAAAAGAAATCTCACTAATTATTGATAGTAACAAGAAAAAAACAAAAGTAAAAATCTCACTGAGGGGCTTCCCTGGTGGCGCAGTGGTTGAGAGTCTGCCTGCCGATGCAGGGGACACGGGTTCGTGCCCCGGTCTGGGAAGATCCCACATGCCGCGGAGCGGCTGGGCCCGTGAGCCATGGCCGCTGAGCCTGCGCGTCCGGAGCCTGTCCTCCACAACGGGAGAGGCCAAAACAGTGAGAGGCCCGCGTAACGTATAAAAAAAAAAAAAATCTCACTGAGAAACCTATACATAGAGTAAGGGTAATAGATCAAACATTTTTTAAGCTTCTGTAAAGTATAAAAGACAATAGTAGTATGTTTTTTTAAAAAAAAGAAAGGGCCCAAATAAATCAGAAATGAAAGTGATTATGTTACAAGAGACACCACAGAAATACAAAGTATCCTAAGATACACACAGGGTAACTCAGGACTCAGACTGGACAGAACCCAGTCTCCCTTCCACTGTACATGAGTTACAGGAGCCTCAGGAACTGAGGAGGGGGGTCCCTGAGGGGAGGCACATGATAGAAGATGTTAGGCATTAACCTGACTGTATTTATGCTAAACCTGCCTGAACTACATTCACATGAGATTGTTTTGTCCTGAATGTACATTGGCACCTTTAGTCTGAACTGCAGATCTTTGGCTTCACCACCTCCACTGACAGCATTAGCTTCACCTGCTGTGGACCGTCTCCTATAGGATTTCTAGAACCACAAAGCATCGAAGTTTCACAGGACATAGAGTCTGTGAGACTCCACTCAGAGTCTCAACCCCACTCAGAGACGTAGAGTCACAACCCCACTCAGAGACATAGAGTCACAACAGAGAGTACACTCTTGGAGGACACATACAGTAGTGTGCACATCAGGACCCAAGGAAGGAGCAGTGACCCCATAGGAGACTGAGCAGGCCTACCTGCTAGTTTTAGAGGGCCTCCTGCAGAGGTGGGGGTGTGACTGTGGCTCAACGTGTGGACAAGGACACTGGGAGCAGAAGTTCTGGGAAGTTCTCCTTAGCATGAGCCCTCCGAGAGTCCTTAGGTAGCCCCACCAAAGAGCCAGGTAGGCCACAGTCCTGGGTCGCCTCAGGCCAAACAGAGAGGTAACTCTGCCCCATGCATCAGCAGACAAGCGGATTAACGTTTTATTGAGCTCTGCCCACCAGAGCAACACCCAGCTCCACCCACCACCAGTCCCTCACATCAGGAATGCTGCCCAAGCCTCAAAGATAGACTCATCCAGCAGAGGGCAGACAGCAGAAGCAAGAAGAACTACAATTCTTCAGCCTGTGGATGGAAAACCACATTCACAGAAAGATAGGCAAAATGAAAAGGCAGAGGAATTTGTACCAGATGAAGGAACAAGATAAAACCCCAGAAAAACAACTAAATGAGGTGGAGATAGGCAACCTTCCAGAAAAAGAATTCAGAATAGTGATAGTGAAGATGACCCAAGACCTTGGAAAAAGAATGGAGGCAAAGATCGAGAAGATGCAAGAAATAGTTAACAGAGACCTAGAAGAATTAAAGAACAAACACACAGAGATGAACAATACAATAACTGAAACGAAAAATACACTGGAAGGGAGCTTCCCTGTTGGCACAGTGGTTGAGAGTCCACCTGCCAATGCAGGGGACACAGGTTCGTGTCCTGGTCTGGGAAGATCCCACATGCCACGGAGCGGCTGGGCCCATGAGCCATGGCTGTTGAGCCTGCGTGTCCAAAGCCTGTGCTCCACAATGGGAGAGGCCACAAAAGTGAGAGGTCCGTGTACCGCAAAAAAAAAAAAAAATACACTAGAAGGAATCAATAGTAGAATAACTGAGGCAGAAGAATGGATAAGTGGCCTGGAGACAGAAAGGTGGAATTCACTGCTGCAGAAAAGAATAAAGAAAAAAGAATGGAAAGAAATGAAGACAGCTTAAGAGACCTCTGGGATAACATTAAATGCAACAAAATTTGCATTATAGGGGTCCCAGAAGGTGAAGAGAGAGAGAAAGGACCCGAGAAAATATTTGAAGAGATTATAGTCGAAAACTTCCCTAGCATGGGAAAGGAAATAGTAGCCACCCAAGTCCAGAAAGCACAGAGAGTCCCAGGCAGGATAAACCCAAGGAGAAAAATGCTGAGACACATAATAATCAAACTGACAAAAATTAAAGACAAAGAAAAATTATTGAAAGCACAGGGGAAAAATGACAACATACAAGGGAACTCCCATAAGGTTAACAGCTGATTTCTCAGCAGAAGCTCTACAAACCAGAAGGGAGTGGGCTGATATATTTAAAGTGATGAAAGGGAAGAACCTACAACCAAAATAACTCTACACAGCAAGATCTCATTCAGATTCGATGGAGAAATCAAAAGCTTTACAGACAAGCAAAAGCTAAGAGAGATCAGCACCACCAAACTAGCTCTACAACAAAGGCTAAAAGAAGCTATCTAAGTGGGAAACACAAGAGAAGAAAAGAATCTATAAAAACAAACACATAACAATTAAGAAAATAGGAATATACATATCAATATTTACCTTAAATGTGAATGGATTAAATGCTCCAAACAAAAGACACAGTCTTGCTGAATGGTTACAAACACAAGATCAATATATATGTTGTCTATAAGAGACCTATTTCAGACCTAGGGAAACATACAGACTGAAAGTGAGGGGATGGAAGAGGATATTCCATGCAAATGAAAATCAAAAGAAAGCTGGAGTAGCAATACTCATATCAGATAAAATAGACTTTCATATAAAGAATGTTACAAGAGACAAGGAAGGACACTACATAATGACCAAGGGATCAATCCAGGAAGATATAACAATTATAAATATATATGTACCCAACATAGGAGCACCTCAATACATAAGGCAACTGCTAACAGCTGTAAAAGAGAAAATCCACAGTAACACAATAATAGCAGGGGACTTTAACACTTTACTTACACCAATGGAAATCATCCAGACAGAAAATTAATAAGAAAACACAAACTTTAAATGACACAATAGACCAAATAGATTTAATTGATATTTATAGGACATTCCATCCAAAACCAGCAGATTACATGTTCTCAACTTCACGCAGAACATTCTCCAGGATAGATCACATCTTGGGTCACAAATCAAGCCTCAGGAAATTTAAGAAAACTGAAATCATATCAAGCATCGGTTTCGACCACAAGGTTATGAGATTACATATCAATAACAGGGAAAAAATACGTAAAAAACACAAACACATGGAGGCTTAACAATACATCACTAAATAACTAAGACATCACTGAAGAAATCAAAGAGGAAATCAAAAACAACCTAGAGACAAATGACAACAAAAACATGATGATCCAAAACCTATGGGATGCAGCAAAAGCAGTCCTAAGAGGGAAGTTTATAGCAATACAAGCCTACCTCAAGAAACCAGAAAACTCTCAAATAAATAATCTAAACTTACACCTAAAGGAATTAGAGAAAGAAGGACAAAACCCAAAGTTAGTAGAAAGAAAGAAATCATAAAGATCAGAGCAGAAATAAATGAAATAGAAACAAAGAAAACAATAGCAAAGATCAATAAAACTAAAAGCTGGTTCTTTGAGAAGATAAACAAAAATGATAAACCGTTAGCCAGACTCAAGGAAAAGAGGGAGAGGACTCAAATCAATAAAATTAGAAGTGAAAAAGGAGAAGTTGCCACAGACACCACAGAAATACAAAGCATCCTAAGAGACTTCTACAAGCAACTCTATGCCAATAAAATGGACCACCTGGATGAAACGGACAAATTCTTAGAAAGATATAATCTTCCAAGACTGAAACAGGAATAAATAGAAAATATGAACAGACCTATCACAAGTAATGAAATTGAAACTGTGATTAAAAATCTTCCAACAAACAAAAGTCCAGAACCAGATGGCATCAGAGGTGAATTCTGTCAAATATTTAGACAAGAGCTAACACCCAAACTTCTCAAACTCCTCGGAAATTTGCAGGGAAAGGAACACCCCCAAACTCATTCTATGAGGCCTCCATCACACTGACACCAAAAACAGACACTGATACTACAAAAAAAGAAAAGTAGAGACCAATATCACTGATGAATATAGATGTAAAAATCCTCAACAAAATACTAGGAAACAGAATTGAACAACACATAAAAAGGATCATACACCATGATCAGGTGGGGTCTATCCCAGGGATGCAAGGATTCTTCAATATACACTAATCAATCAATGTGATACACCATATTAACAAATTGTAGAATAAAAATATCATCTCAATAGATGCAGGAAAAGCTTTTGACAAAATTCAACACCAATTTATGATTAAAAAGTCTCCAGAAAGTGAACATAGAGGGAATCTACCTCAACATAATAAAGGCCATATATTACAAACCCACAACAAACATCATTCTCAACGGTGAAAAACTACAAGAATTTCCTCTAAGATCAAGAACAAGACAAGGATGTCCACTCTCACCAGTATTGTTCAACATAGGTTTGGAAGTCTTAGACACAGCAATCAGAGAAGAAAAAGAAATAAAAGGAATACAAATTGGAAAAGAAGTAAAATTTTCACTGTTTGCAAATGACATGATACTACACAGTGAATCCTAAAGATGACACTAGAAAATTACAGGAGCTAATCAATGAATTTGATAAAGTTTCAGGATACAAAATTAATGCACAGAAATCCCTTGCATTCCTCTACACTAACAATGAAAGATCAGAAAGAGAAATTAAGGAAACAATCCCATACACCATTACAATAAAACGAATAAAATATGTAGGAATGAACCTACCTAAGGAGGTCAAAGTCCTATACTCAGAAAACTATAAGACACTGCTGAAAGAAATCAAAGATGATATAAACAGATGGGAGTATTAACCATATGCTTGGATTAGAAGATTCAATACTGTGAAAATGACTATACTACCCAAAGCAATCTACAGATTCAATGCAATCCCTATCAAATTATCAGTGACATTTTCTACAGAACTAGAACAAAAAAATCTTAAAATTTGTATGGAGACACAAAACACCCCGAATAGCCAAATCAGTCTTGAGGGAAATTAAAAGAGCTGGAGGAATCAGACTTCCTGACTTCAGACTATACTACAAAGCTACAGTAATCAAGACTATATTGTACTGGCACCAAAACAGAAATATAGATCAATGGAACAGGAGAAAGCCCAGAGATAAACCTACATATCTATGGCTAACTCATCTATGACAAAGGCGGCAAGGATAAACAATGGAGAAAAGACAGTCTCTTCAGTAAATGGTGCTGGGAAAACTGGACAGTTACACATAGAAGAATGAAATTAGAACATCCATAACACCATACACAAAAATAAACTCAGAACAGATTAGAGATCTAAATGTTAAGACCAGACGCTATTAAACTCTTAGAAGGAAACATAGGCAGAACACTCTATGAAATAAATCACAACAAGATCCTATTTGACCCACCTCCTAGAGAAATGGAAATAAAAACAAAAATAAACAAATGGGACCTAATGAAACTTAAAAGCTTTTGCACAGCAAAGGAACACATAAAGAAGACGAAAAGACAACCCTCAGAATGGGAGAAAATATTTTCAAATGAAGCAAATGACAAAGGATTAATCTCCAAAATTTACAAGCAGCTCATGTAGCTCAATATCACAAAAACAAACAACCCAATCCAAAAATGGGCAGAAGACCTAAATAGACATTTCTCCAAAGACGATATACAGGTTTCCAACAAACACATGAAAGGATGCTGAACATCACTAATCGTTACAGAAATGTAAATCAAAACTACAGTGAGGTATCACTCACAGCAGTCAGAATGGCAATCATCAAAAAATCTACAAAAAATAAATGCTGGATAGGCATTTATTGGAGAAAAGGGAACACTCTTTCAGTGTTGGTGGGAATGTAAATTGACATAGCCACTAGGGAGAAGAGTATGGAGGTTCCTTAAAAAACTAAAAATAGAAGTACCATACGACCCAGCAATCCAACTACTGGGCATTTACCCTAAGAAAACCATAATTCAAAAAGAGTTATGTTCAACAATGTTCATTGCAGCTCTATTTACAATAGCCAGGACATGGAAGCAACCTAAGTGTCCATCGACAGATGAATGGATAGAGAAGATCTGACACATATATACAATGGAATATTACTCAGCCATAAAAAGAAACAAAACTGAGTTATTTGTAGTGAGATGGATGGACGTAGAGACTGTCCTACACAGTAAAGTAAGTCAGAAAGAGAAAAACAAATACCGTGTGCTAACACAGATATATGGAGTCTAAAGAAAAAAAAAGTTTATGAAGAACCAGGGGCGGGACAGGATTAAGGACACAGATGTACAGAAAGGACTTGAGCACATGGGGAGGAGGAAGGGTAAGCTAGAACAAAGTGAAAGAGTGGCATGGACATATATACATTACCAAATGTAACATCGATAGCTACTGGGAAGAAGCCACATAGCACAGGGAGATCAGATCAGTGCTTTCTGAACACCTAACGTGGTGAGATAGAGACAGTGAGAGAGAGATGCAAGAGGGAGGGCATATGGTGGTATATATATAGCTGATTCACTTTGTTATACAGCAGAAACTAACACTCCATTGTAAAGCAATTATACTCCAATAAAGTTGTAAAATGAAAAAAAAAAAAGAAAGCCCAGAGATACACCTACATACAAATGGTCAATAATCTATGGCACAGGAGGCAAGACTATACAATGGAGAAAAGGCAGTCTCTTCAATCAGTGGTTCTGGGGAAAATGGGCAGCTACATGTAACAGAATGAAATTAGAATACTCCCTAACACCATACAGAACAATAAATTCAAAATGGATTAGAGACCTTAATGTAAGACCGGAGAGTGTAAAACTCTTAGAGGAAAGAATAGGAAGAATACTCTGACATGAATCACAGCAAGATCTTTTTTGATCCACCTCCTGGAGTAATGCAATAAAAAAGAAAAATAAACAAATGGGACCTAATGAAACATAAAAGCTTTTGCAAAGCAAAGGAAAGTAAAAACAAGACGAAAAGACAACCCTCAGAATGGGAGAATATATTTGCAAATGAATCAACAGACAAAGGATTACTCTCCAATAATATATAAACAGTACATGCAGCTCAATATTAAAAAACCAAACAACCCAATACAAAAATGGCAGAAGAACTAAATAGACATTTATTCCAAGAAGAGAGAGAGATGGCCAAGAAGCACCTGAAAAGCTTCTCAACATCACTAATTATTAGAGAAATGCAAATCAAAACTACAATGAGGTATCACCTCACACCTGTTAGAATGTACATCATCAGAAAATCTACAAAAAACAAATGCTGGGGAGGGTGTGGAGAAAAGGAACCCTCTTCCACTATTGGTGGGAATGTAAATTGATAGTCACTATGGAGAACAATATGGAGGTTCCTTAAAGAACTAAAAATAGAATTACCATATGATCCAACAATCCCACTACTGGGCATATACCCAGAGAAAAACATAAACCAAAAAGACACATTCACCACAATGTTCATTGCAGCACTATTTACAATAGCCAGGTAATGGAAGCAACCTAAATGCACACAGACAGACGGATGGAAAAAGATGTTGTACATATATAAAATGGAATGTTACTCAGCCATAAAAAGGAATGAAATTGGGTCATTTGTACAGACGTCGATGGATCTAGAGACTGTCATACAGAGTGAAGTAAGACAGAAAGAGAAAAAGAAATATTGTATATTAATGCATATATGTGGAACCAAGAAAAATGGAAAAGATGAACCGGTTTGCAGGGCAGAAATAGAGACACAGATGTAGAGAACAAACGTATGGACACCAAGGGGGGAAAGCCGTGGGGGGTGGTGCTGGGATGAATTGGGAGTTTGGGATTGACTTATATAAACCTATATGTATAAAATCGATAACCAGAAAGAACCTGCTGTATAAAAATAATAAAATTAGAAACTTAAAAAAATAAATAACCATACAAAAAGTAAAAGAGAAAAAAAGTTCTTCCATTCCCATACATGTATTTATATGAATGAATTATTTCCATCCCTAAATCTATAAATACAAAAAAGAGGAATAAAACCTACATTGAACCGAAAAAGAAAAAATAAAACAACAGAACCCACCAGTTATAAACAGGAAAACACTATCAGGGCACTTGCTCCAAAGGTAAAGAATCCTGAAGTTGGTCAGAGGTGGGTAATCGTCTCCCATGCAGCCAGCAGCACCCCCGCAAGGAGCGTCCTCATTGCAAAACTGGGGGACCGTGCCGAGGCATCTCTGAGTAAACATGAGCTGAGATCCAGGCCCGCTGCTGGTGAACTGTTCTCACCCTTCCCAGGTAAAACACCTGAATGTGTGCAAGGACTTGAAAGCCTAGAGGAAGGGTCCTAGAGCCACACCAGCAACAGCACCCAAGCCGACTTGGTGCCTGCAGGCCAGCCAGCATGATCCTGGCCCCGGGCGCTCTTCTGGAAGCTTTCCATTTCCCTGCCTGAGATACCGCTCCTGCCCCGGCCCCCACTGCTTTTTTCTTTACTCACCTCTGCCCAGGGAGAAATTCCAGCAGCAGATATGGGTGACACATCCTCTTCTTTAGCAGTTGGCAGCTTGGCAACTCCTGCAGAAAGCCCAGCAGAGCCCCACTCACACCAGGCCACCCACAAAACCGTGACCCCTCACTCCCTCCCACCAGCCCAGCCCCGACATTGCTAATGGGGCAGAGGATATGGCGTCAGACACAGCTGCAGGGGCTCTTGCGGTCTGGAGCGGTGTTTATATTGACCTCAAACCAGGCACACCTGGGGAGGGCTGGCCGGCAGTGTCAGGCTGCCCAGGTCAGCCAATCCTCACCCCTCAGGGGCTCACAGCTGCAGAAAATGGACCTTGATGAACCGGCCAGGTCCAAGGAACAGGTGTGGGCTCTTGAGAGTCAGGATAGACAAGGGGCTGCAGCTCTGGCTTGTTTTCTAATCATTTAATCTGCCCTATGAGTGGGAGACAACTTCAAGAAGACCCTCTCCTAATGAGAGGAGTCCAGTAGTCAGGGAGAGGAGGGGTGGTTGGTGTAGACAGAGGCCTGCTGCCCCAGCTGCAGTGGAAGTCTCTGGAAGGCCAGGCGGAGGGAAGCCACACAGAGCGATGCCCAGTGTCACAGACCTGTCAGAGCTGCTGTTTGTTAGTTCAAGTCCTGCTCTGTGGTGTTCTGTGTCAGCCCTGAGCAACAGGTGAGCTGGGGGTGTTCTGCAATGGGGGCTATGTGCACGGTTCCTCTGTGCCCAGTCTTGCTGGGTACCTGCACAGGTGAGGTCCATATCCTGGGAGGGGCCTGACCAGGAGAGCCCAGTGGGCTGCTGGTATCTGCACAGGTGAGCTCCATATCCTGGGAGGGGCCTGACCACGAGAGCCCAGTGGGCTGCTGGGTATATGCACAGGTGAGCTCCATACCTGGGAGGGGCCTGACCACAAGAGCCCTGTGGGCTACTGGGTACTTGGTAAAGGACGTCAGGACAGTCATTGAAGCAACAGAATATACATCCAGTAGTTCCTAATTCCTACACCCTGATGGTCATTCTACCATCCACCAGGACATGGTATTCTGTATTAGACTTAGATGATGCCTTCTTCTGTATTACATTAGTCCCAGAGTCACAAGAAATTTTGAAGTAGCGAGGAGTCCAGCTGGTCTTATTGGCCCCCATCACTGCAGTGTCTGTAGGTTTTTCTATGGTGACAGTGTGATATACGGTTCCCCTGCCAAGCTTATTAACTCCCCTCTGGGTGCAGTAAATCCTGCAAGCAGTAGTCTGCTCTTTTGGGGCACACTCTTGTTTTCTGAGGAAATTCCATGTCAAGTGATGGTCACACGAGTCGTCATGGGGGCCTGTTGCCCCCGGTTGAATCTCTGGATGTTGGAGTGCCTCCTCACTCGAGGTCAGTGTGCCCACAGAGCGACCCATGAAACTTCAGGGCATGGTGGGTGGTTAGGATCACCACGTGGGGTCCTTTTCCCTTAGGAGGGAGCTGGCTTTGCGGGCTGCTGATTTCCAGGTTTTTAGATACCCCCAGTATCCTGGCTGGATGGGGTGGCAGGCCAAGCCCTTGGTGACTGTAGCTTCTCCTACCTTGAGGGTATTCTTGCGTTGTTCCATTTAAAGTGGTCCCCGTTCTTGCACTAATACTCCAAGGGCGATACACCTTTGACCAGGAATGTGAAGGTCAAAGTGTTTAGTTAAATTAGGGAGTTCCAGGGCAAGGGTCTGAATTGACTGCTCTTTCTATTCCTTAAAGGCCACTTCTGGATTCTATTCAAAAGGATCATCATCTTTTCCTTTCAATGTTTCATATGGGGGCCCAGCTATTAGACTGTAGTTAGGATGCAGATGCAGCAAACCCCGGCCTCTCCAGGAACCCCTAAGCTGTCTTCTAGTTTTAGAAGGGGTAAGGCTGTGAATGGCTTTTTCCCTTTCGTAGGATGGGCTTCTCAACCTTCTGTGAGAATGAAGCCCAGGCAGGTCACCTTAGTCTGTGATATTTGAGCCTTTATCTTGGACACCTTCTATCCTTTATTGGCTAGGTAGTTCAGAGGCCTCCTTAGTAAGTCTGGAGATCAGATTATCATCTGAATATTGAAGGAGAGTTCCCTTTTCAAGAGGTAGAACTTTTAGTTCTTTAGCTAACGTTTCCCCAAAGATGGTGTGGGAAATTTTAAACCCTTGGGGCAGGACCACCCAACAGTATTGTTTTTGTTGTATGTTGAGTCCTGCCACTCAGAAGTCAAAATTTATTGTAACTCTGGGACCAATGGAATACAGAATGAGGCATAATTGAAGTCTAATACAGAATACCATGTCCTGGTGGGTGGTAGAATGACCAGCAGGGTGTAGGAATTAGGAACTACCGGATGTATATCCACGGTGGCTTCACTGACTGTCCTGATGTCCTTTACCAGATCCCCAGCAGCTCACGGGGCTCTCGTGGTCAGGACCCTCCCAGGATTTGGAGCTCACCTGGGCCGGTATGCAGGAGGCCACAGGGGAAAAGCCGTGGGGGGGGGGGTGGCCGTGGGAGGAGTTGGGAGATAGGGATTCACATGTATATATTTATATGCATAAAGTAGATAACCAGTAAGAACCTGCTGTATAAAAAATTAAATTAAATTTAAAAATTAAAAAATAAATAAGATTTTTTGAAAAACGGGAAAAAGTTATTCCCTTCACATACATGTATTTTATGAATGAATTATTTCCATGCTTATATCTATAAGTACAAAACAGAGGAATAAAATCTACCTTGAACCAAAAAGGCAAAAAAACACAGAACCCACCAGTTATACAGAGGAAAACCCTATCAGGCACTTGCTCCAGTGGTAAACAATTCTGAAGTTGGTCAGAGGTGGGGAATCATCTCGCATGCAGCCAGCAGCCCTCCACCCTGCAAGGACCGCCTTCATTACAAAGCTGGGGGCCTGTGCCGGGGTGTCTGTGAGTAAACGTGAGCTAAGCCCCAGGCCACCTGCTGCTGAACTGTTCCCACCCTTCCCAGGTAAAACACCTGAATATGTACAAGGACTTGAAAGCCTAGAGGAAGGGCCATTGAGCCACACCAGCAACAGCACGCCATCCAACTTGGTGGCTGCAGGCCAGCCAGGATTGTCTGGGCCCCAGGCACTCTTCTGGAAGCTTTCCATTTCCCTGCCTGAGATAACCCTCCTGTCCAGGCCCCCACTGCTTTTTTCCTTTCTCACCTCTTCCCGGGGAGAAATTCCAGCGTAAGGTATGGGTGACACATCCTCTTCTTTAGCAGGCGGCAGCCTGGCAACTCCTGCAAAAAGTCCAGCAGAGCCCACTCACACCGGACTACCCACAAAGCCATGGCCCCTCACTCCCACCCACCAACCCAGACCCGAGACTGCTGATGGGGCAGAGAATATGGCGTCAGGCACAGCTGCCTGGAGTGGTGTTTATATTGACCTCAACCCAGGCACACCTGGGGAGGGCTGGCCCGCACGGTCAGGCTGCCCAGGTCAACCAATCATCACCCCTCAGGGGCTCACAGTTGAAGAAAATGGAACTTGCTGAACCGGCCAGGTCCAAGGAACAGGTGTGGGTTCCTGAGAGTCAGCATACACAAGGGACTGCAGCTCTGGCTTGTTTTCTCATCATTTTATGTGGTCCATGAGTGGGAGAAAACTTCAAAAAACCCTCTCCTAATGAGAGGAACCCAGGAGTCAGGGAGAGGAGGGGTCATGGGTGGAGATAGAGGCCTGGTGTCCCGGGTGCAGTGGAAGTCTCTGGAAAACCAGGTGGAGGGAGGCCGCACAGAGTGATGCCCAGAGTCACAGACCTGTTGGAGCTGCTGTTTGTTAGCTCAGGTCCTGTTCTTAGGTGCTCCGTGTCAGCTCTGAGTGACAGGTGAGCTGGGGGTGCTCTGCATTGACAGCTATGTGCACTGTTCCTGTGTGCCCAGCCCTGCCGGGGTACCTGCCCAAGGGAGCTCTGTATCCTGGGAGGGGCCTGATCACGAGAGCCCCATGGGCTGCTGGGTAGCTGCACAGGTGAGCTCCATATCCTGGGAGGGGCCTGACCATGAGAGCCCCGTGGGATGCTGAGGACCTGCACAGGTGAGCCCATATCCTGGGAGAGGCTTGACCACTAGAGCCCTGTTGACTGCTGGGCACCTGCCCAGATTAGCTCCATATCCTGGGAGGGGCCTGACCACGAGACCCCATGGACTGCGGGATGGGAGGGATCTACACAGGTGAGCTCCATATCCTGGGATTGGCCTGACCACGAGAGCCCCGTGGGCTGCTGGAGACCTGGTAAAGTATGTCAGGACAGTCAGTGAAGCCACTGAGAATATACATTCAGTAGTTCCTAATCCCTACACACTGCTGGTCGTTCTACCATCCACCAGGACATGATATTCTGTATTAGACTTCAATTATGCCTCATTCTGTATTCCATTAGTCCCAGAGTCACAAGAAATTTTGACTTCTGAGTGGCAGGACTCAACATACAACAAAAACAATACTGCTGGGCCGTCCTGTCCCAAGGGTTCAAAAATTCCCACACCATCTTTGGGGAAACGTTAGCTAAACACCTAAAAGTTCTACCTCTGGAAAAGGGAACCCTCCTTCAATATGCAGACGACATTCTGATCACCAGCCCTATTAAGGAGGCCTCTGAACTACCTAGCCAATAAAGGATAGAAGGTGTCCAAGAAAAAGGCTCAAATATCACAGACTAAGGTGGCCTGCCTGGGCTTCATTCTCACAGAAGGTCGGAGAAACCCGTTCCAGGAAAGGAAAGAAGCCATGTGCAGCCTTACCCCCTTCTAATACTAGAAGAGAGCTTAAGGTTTCCTGGGGAGGCCGGGGTTTGCTGCCTCTGGATTCCTAACTACAGTCTAATAGCTAGGCCTCTATATGAAACACTGAAAGGAAAAGATGATGATCCCTGCGAATAGAATCCAGAAGCGGCCTTTCAAGAATGCAAAGAGCAGTCAATTCAGACCCTTGCCCTGGAACTCCCTAATTTAGCTATACCCTTTGAACTTTACATCCCCATAAAATGTGAATCGCCCTTGGAGTATTAGTGCAAAAACTGGGACCACTTTAAGTGGAACAATGCAAGAATGCCCTCCAGGTAGGATAAACTACGGTCACCAATGGCTTGGCCCACTGCCCCATCCGGCCAGGATACTGGGGGTATCTAAGAACATGGAAATCAGCAGTGCGCAAGGCTCGCTCCCTCCTAAGGGAAAAGGGCCCCACGTGGTGATCCTATCCACCCACCATGCCCTGAATTTGCATGGGTCACTCCATGGGCACACTGACCTCGAGTGAGCAGGCCCTCCAACTCCAACCTCCAGACAGAAAACCGGGGGCAGTGGGTCCCCATGACGACTCGTGTGACCATCACTTGACCTGGAGTTTCTCTCAGAAAACAAGAGTGTGCCCCAAAAGAGCAGACTACTGCTTGCAGGACTTACTGCAACGAGAGGGGAGTTAAAAGCTTGGCGGGGGAACCGTATATCAATCTGTCACCATAGAAAAACCTACAGACACCGTGATGACGGTGGCCAATAAGACCGGCTGGCCTCCCATCTACTTCAAAACGCCATTGCCTCAGTGGCCGTCATGGTCCTGGATCACCACCGACCCTGGACTGTCTGGGAGTTGAGCGGTCAGGGCTCTGACACTTGGTGCTGTGTGTACATTAATTCGGGAGCCTAATTGAAGAAAGTGCAGACTACTGGTCAGAGCATCTAGGCTGGCAGAATCCATCCGCCTAAGGTGGCAGAACAAATGTGGGGCGGGGTAAAACCAGCCCCCCCAGAGTCTCAGCGCATCTCTTTCCTGGACCCTTAAAGGTCATTAGAATCTATATCACTTCCAATGCTGCCGCTCAGGTAGATGAGAAGTGAGGCAGGAGACCTGGGGACAATCAACCTCACCTGGAGGCTACTGGGGAGAAGTTCTCCCCTCCCCCACAAGTGTGAGGACTCCCAACTCAGCATGAAGCAGTTACAGAAGAGGGGTCTGCACCCACAGTGCCCCAAGAATGAGGAATAGGACAAATAGCAGAGGAGTGGTTTGTCACCGGCAAAGCCCATGAAAACTTCCTGGGAGATAAAAATAGAATCTGGGCAATAAAATAAAGTCTAACCTTTTTTTCCTCTGTGCTTTGTCTAATTTCATGTGCTCCTAGGGTTCCGCATGCAGAGGTCCCACACCCGGCACTTCAGACCCGATTTCCTAATGCAGAATGGCTGGGTCGACATTTCAGCTCTCTGGGCCCCATGCAGACTCCATGACACAGAGCCTGAGCTGCAGCCAACCCGCCCCTCGAGAGCTCCGCCCCTCCCTCCCACTGATGCTGCTGGGATCCCTACACAGCAGGTAAGCCCACAGCCCGCTGGGTAGTCCACATTCTCATCTCTCCATTCTCTGAAGAAAATACAAAGTTTCCCATGCTTCTGAACCAAACTCAGTCTCGACCTGTTGGCTCCAATGACACTGGGCAAGGGGAGCCTTGTTGGGGCCCACTCTGGTGGATCAGTAACAGAAATTGACAACATTGTAACATCAATGAAAAGATGTGTGAGCAAAACTGTAATTAACATATAGCAGTGTATAAGCCTTGGGTAAAATAGGATGTTTCTAACACTTCCATTGGATATTTCCATCACTTTATATGGAGCACAGGGGCACTACAATTCACCCGTTCCTAACCCTAACCGTAACTCTAACCCTAATCCTAAACCGAACTCTTAACCTAACCCTTACACTACACGGTACCATAATCCTAACCCATACACTAACAATAACGCATAACCTAACACGTACCCTAATACTAACCCGTTGTCATACCCTAAACTGGAGCCTGAAATGTACCTGATCCCTAACCCTAAAGCTAACCCTAACCTTAAACCTAACACTAACCCTAAACCTAATCCTAACCCGTAAACTAACACTAACGTGTACACTAACACTAACACGTACCCTAACACGTATGTTAACCCTAAAATGTTGTCGTTCCCTAACCTGTACCCTAAACCGTACCAGTTCCCTAACCCTAACCCTAACCCTTACCTGAAGACTTACTCAAACCCGTATCCTAATCCTAAACCATACACTAACACTAAAGCATACCCTAACATGTATGCTAACCCTAAAACGTTGTCATTCCCTAACCTGTACCCTAAACCATAACAGTTCCCTAACCCTAACCCTAACCCTTACCCGAAGCCTTACTCAAACCCGTATCCTAATCCTAAACCATACACTAACACTAAAGCGTACCCTAACATGTATGCTAACCCTAAACCGTTATCATACCGTAATCTGTACCCTGAACCGTACCTGTTCCCTAAACCTAACACTAACCCTAAACCTAAACCGAAGCCTTCCCTTAAACCATCCCCTAATCCTAACCGTACACTAAAACTAAACCATACCCTAACACGTAAGCTAACTCTAAACCATTGTCGTACCCTAACCTGTCCCCTAAACCATCCCCGTTCCCTAACCATAACCCTAACACTAACCCTAACCCTTACCCAAAACCTTCCCCTAATCCGATCCCTAATCTTAACCCATACACTAACACTAAACCGTACCCTAACATGTACACTAAACCTAAATCATTGTCATACACTAACCTACACCCTAAACTTTCCCCGTTCCCTAAACCTAAACCGAACCCTAACCCTTACCCAAAGCCTTACCCTAACCTGTACCCTAAAACTAAACCGTACACTAACACTAACTTGTGCCCTAACACTTACACTAACCCTAAACTGTTTTCGTACACTAACCTGTACCCTAAACTCTCAGCGTCCCTAACCCTAAACCTAACCCTAACCCTAAGCCTAACCCTTACTCGAAACCTTACCATAACCCGTCTCCTAATCCTAAACCGTACACTAACACTATCACATACCCTAACACGTACGCTAACCCTAAAACTTTGTTGTACCCTAAACTGAACCCTAAACTGTCCCCGTTCCCTAACCCTAACCATAACACTAACACTAACCCATACCCGAAGCCTTACCCTAACCGTCCCCTAATCCTAACCCATACACTAACACTAATCCTGTACCCTACCATGTACGCTAAGCCTAAACCATTGTCATACACTAACCTGTACCGTAAACTGTCCCCATTCCCTAACACTAACTCTTACCCAAAGACTTACGCTGACCCGTCCCCTAAACCTAACCCATACACTAACACTTACCCGTACCCTAACACGTACGTTAAACCTAAACGTTTGTCGTAACCTAATTTGTACCCATTCCCTAACCCTAACCATAAAACTATCCCTTACCCGAAGTCTTACCCTAACCCATCCTTTAATCCTAACATGTACACTAACACTAACCCATACCCTAACACGTATGCTAACCCTAAACCGTTGCCGTACACTAAACTGTACCCTAAACCATTCCTGTTCCCATTCCCTAACACTAACCCTGACCCTAACCCTAAACATTACCCGAAGCCTTACCTTAACCCATACCCTAACACGTACGATAAACCTAAACCGTTGTGGAACCCTAATCTATACCCTAAACGGTCCCCGTTTCCTAACCCTAACAGTAACCCATACCTGAAGACTTACCCTATCCCGTCCCCTAATCCTAACCCATACACTAACACTTAAATGTACCCTAACACGTACACTAACACTAAACCGTAGTCGTACACTAACCTGTACCCTAAACAGTCCCCGTTCCCTAACCCTAACCTTAACCCTAGACCTAACACTTACCCGAAACCTTACCCTAACCCGTCCCCTTATCCTAACCTGTACACTAACACTAACCATACCCTAAAAAGTATGCTAACACTAAACCGTTTTCGTACCCTAAAATGTACCCTAAACCATCCCCTTTCTCTAACCCTAACCCTAATGCTTACCCAAAGCCTTACCTTAACCTGTCCCCTTATCCTAACTCATACACTAACACTAACCTGTACCCTAACACGTACACTAACCCTAAAACATTGTCGTATGCTAAGCTGTACCCTAAACTGTCCCCGATGCCTCCCTAAACCTAACCATAAGCCTAACCCTAACACTTACCGGAAGCCTTACCCTAAACGGTCCCCTAAACCTCACCTGCACACTAACACTAAATCTTACCCTAACATGTACGCTAACCCTTATCCGTGGTCGTACCATAACCTGTACCCTAAACCATCCCCATTCCCTAACCCTAACCCTAACCCTAATCCTTACACGAAGCCTTACCCTAACCCATCCCCTAATCCTAACCAGTACACTAACACTAAACTGTACCCTAACACGTTCGCTAAACAAACCATTGTCGTACCCTAACTGGTACCCTAAACCATACCCATTCCCTAACACTAACCCGTACGTTAACATGTATGCTAACCCTAAACCGTTATTGTACCTGAATCTCTACCCTAAACCGTACCCATTCCCTAACCTGAACCCAAACCCTAACACTTACCCGAAGCCTTACCCGAACCCGTCCCCTAATCCTCACCCGTACACTAACACTAACCCGTACCCTGACAAGTATGCTAACCCTCAACCATTGTCGTACACTAACGTGTACCCTAAACCATCGCCATCCCCATCCCTAACCCTAACCGTAGCCCTGACACTTACCCAAAGCCTCACCCTAACCCGTCCATTAATCCTAACACGTACGCTCACACTAACCCGTACTGGTTTTGTAAGGCTCTTGATACTACTAGCCAAATTGCAAAGCAACCATTTCTCACCACTATTCTAATATCCATTGAGGCAGGTATTAGAAGAAGTAGCGTTTGTTTGTGTGCATGTGTTTTAATGCATTAAAATTAGACCAACAAGTCACTTCGTGGGATTCATTCAGATTGACTCCATTTAAGCCTGGCGTCCTGCTCTGGCTGAATTCATTGCGTCCAGGAGCCACGGTCCCATTGTTGTACCAAACGGCTGCTTCAGTGTCTGAGTTCAGGCCTGTGGTTCTTAGAAAAGGGATAGTGGGCATAGAGTCCCTCAGGTGGCCCTAATGTGCTTGAATTCTCCCGTAAGTTACTGATATGGACCAATTTATGAAGTCAATGCTTCGTTCCTACAGAGAATTCTGTAGTTCTCTTACTCGATGACGAAAAAATAAAAAACACTTTATGTTTCAAACCAGATTCTGTGTTCAAAGTGCTCTGGGATCCAACCTAGGACCTACCTGTACATAGAGATTCACCTCTGCACTTCTGCACAGGTAAGGGAAATTGCCTCCTGTTTTCAGGTGAGCCCTCCGGGCATTAGGATACAGTTTGTGCATTTCTTCTTTAGCTTCAGTTGAAAGTGCACTCTGGTCAAACACCTTTAACAGAACATGAGGCCCAAACTGTTATTTCAATGTGTTCTTTGCATGTTCAGCAAAGTGCCGCCCCCCCGCCCAAACCTTATGCTAACCCCTACTCTCATCCTAACCCATACAATGACCCTAACCCATACCCTCACCTGTACCCTAAACCGCACCCATTCCCTAACCCTAAACTTATCCTAACTCGTACATGAACACTAACCTGTACCCCAATCCATTGTCATACCCTAACCTGTACCGTCAACCCTACCCATTCCCTAACCCTTAGCCTAACCCATACACTAATACTAATCCATACCCTAACCCACACCCTAACATGTACCCTAACTCTAAACCATTGTCATACTCCAAACTGTACCCACTCCCGAACCCTTACGCTAACCCTAACCGTACCCTAATACATACCCAAAACCTAACCCGTTGTCGGACACTAGCCTGTACCCTAAACCGTACCCGTTCCCTAACACTAACCTAAACTTAACCTAACCTGTACCCTAATCCTAACCCGTTGTCATACCCTAACCTGTACCTTAATCTGTACTCATTCCCTAACCCATACACTAACAGTAACCCGTACTATATCACGTATCCTAATCCTAACCCCTTGACATACACTAACTGGTATCCTAAACTGTACCCACACCCTAACCCTAACTATAACCCTAACCCTTACCCTAAACGTACCCTAATCCTAACCCGTACACTAACACTATCCTGTACCCTGACACATACCCTAACCCATTGTTGTACTCTAAACTGTGATCAAAACCGTACACGTTCCCTAACCCTTATGTAACCCGTGCCCTAATCTTAACCCATACACTAACCTGTACATTAACCCATTGTCGTACCCTAACCCGTACCCTAAGACGTACGCTAACCCTAAACCTTTGTCGTACCCGAACGTGTACTCTAAACCATCCCCTAACCCTTACCCGAACCCATCCCCTAGTGCTAACCCGTACGCTATCCCTAAAGTGTTGTCGTACACTATCCTGTACCCTAAACCGTCCCTGTTCCCTAAACCTAACTGTCCCCATTCCCTAACCCTAAACCGAACCCTAACCCTAACCCTTAACCAAAGCCTTACCCTAACCTGTACCCTAAAACTAAACCTAACACTAACCTGTGCCCTAACACTTACACTAACCCTAAACTGTTTTCGTACACTAACCTGTACCCTAAACTCTCAGTGTCCCTAACCCTAAACCTAACCATAACCCTAAGCCTAACCCTTACTCGAAACCTTACCATAACCCGTCTCCTAATCCTAAACCGTACACTAACACTAACACATACCCTAACACGTACGCTAACCCTAAAACCTTGTCGTACCCTAAACTGAATCCTAAACCGTCCCCATTCCCTAACCCTAACCATAACACTAACACTAACCCATACCCGAAGCCTTACCCTAACCATCCCCTAATCCTAACCCGTACACTACACTAATCCTGTACCCTACCACATACGCTAAGCCTAAACCATTGTTGTACACTAACCTGTACCGTAAACTGTCCCCATTCCCTAACACTAACCCTTACCCAAAGACTTATGCTGACCCGTCCCCTAAACCTAACCCATACTCTAACACTTACCCGTACCCTAACACGTACGTTAAACCTAAATGTTTGTCATAACCTAATTTGTACCCATTCCCTAGCCCTAACCATAAAACTATCCCTTACCCGAAGTCTTACCCTAACCCATCCTCTAATCCCAACACGTACACTAACACTAACCCATACCCTAACACGTATGCTAACCCTAAACTGTTGCTGTACACTAAACTGTACCCTAAACCATTCCTGTTCCCATTCCCTAACACTAACCCTGACCCTAACCCTAAACATTACCCGAAGCCTTACCCTAACACGTACGATAAACCTAAACCGTTGTGGAACCCTAATCTATACCCTAAACGGTCCCTGTTCCCTAACCCTAACAGTAACCCATACCTGAAGACTTACCCTATCCCGTCCCCTAATCCTAACCCGTACACTAACACTTAAACGTACCCTAACATGTACACTAACACTAAACCGTAGTCGTACACTAACCTGTACCCTAAACAGTCCCCGTTCCCTAACCCTAACCTTAACCCTAGACCTAACACTTACCCGAAACCTTACCCTAACCCGTCCCCTTATCTTAACCTGTACACTAACACTAACCATACCCTAAAAAGTATGCTAACACTAAACCGTTTTCGTACCCTAAAATGTACCCTAAACCATCCCCTTTCTCTAACCCTAACCCTAACGCTTACCCAAAGCCTTACCTTAACCTGTCCCCTTATCCTAACTCATACACTAACACTAACCTGTACCCTAACACGTACACTAACCCTAAAACATTGTCGTATGCTAAGCTGTACCCTAAAGTGTCCCCGATGCCTCCCTAAACCTAACCATAAGCCTAACCCTAACACTTACCGGAAGCCTTACCCTAGACGGTCCCCTAAACCTCACCTGCACACTAACACTAAATCTTACCCTAACACGTACGCTAACCCTTATCCGTGGTCATAACATAACCTGTACCCTAAACCATCCCCATTCCCTAACCCTAATCCTTACACGAAGCCTTACCCTAACCCGTCCCCTAATCCTAACCAGTACACTAACACTAAACTGTACCCTAACACGTTCGCTAAACCTAAACCATTGTCGTACCCTAACTGGTACTCTAAACCGTACCCATTCGCTAACATTAACCCGTACCTTAACATGTACGCTAATCCTAAACCGTTATCGTACCTGAATCTCTACCCTAAACCATACCCATTCCCTAACCCTAACCCTAAACCTAACACTTACCCAAAGCCTTACCCTAACCCGTCGTCTAATCCTAACCCATACATGAACACTAACCAGTACCCTAACACGTACGCTAACACTAAACAGCTGTGGTGCACTAACCTGTACCCTAAACCGTCCTCGTTCCCTAACCCTAAACCTAATCCGAACTCGAAGCCTTACCTTGATCCATCCCCTAATCTTAAACTGTACACTATCACTAACCCAAACCCTAATACGTACGCTAACCCTAACCGTTGTCGTACACTAACCTGTACCCTAAACCATCCCCGTTTGCTAACACTAACCTTAACCCTAAACCTAACACTAACCCTTACCCGAAGCTTTACCCTAAACCATTCATTAATCCTAACCTGTACACTAACATTAACCCATACCATAACACGTATGCTAACACTAATCCATTGTCGTATCCTAACCTGTACCCTAAACCAACCCCGTCCCCTAACACTAACCCTAATCCTAACCCGTACGCTAACACTAACCCATACCCTCACACGTATGCTCACCCTAAACCGTTGTCATACCCTAACCTGTACCCTAAACCATTCTCGTCCCCTAACCTTAACCGTAACGCTAACCCTAACCCCTACCCGAAGCCTTACCCTAACCCGTCCCCTAATCCTAACCCGTACACTAACACTAACCCGTACACTAACATGTACACTCACCCTAAACCGTTGTTGTACCCTAACCTGTACCCTAAACCATCCCTGTCCCCTAACCCTAAACCTAACCCTTGCCTGAAGGCTTACCCTAACGCGTCCCCTAAACCTAATCCGTGCGCTAACACTAAACCATACCCTAACACGTACGCTCACCCTAAACCATTGTTGTACCCTTACCTGTACCCTAAACCATCCCCATCCCCTAACCTTAACCCTTACCTGAAGCCTTACCCTAACCCGTACCCCAACACGTACGCTCAACCAAAACCGTTGTCGTACCCTACCCTGTACCCTACACCAACCCTGTCCCCTAACTCTAACCCTAAACCTAACACTAACACTTACCTGAAGCCTTACCCTAACCCATCCCCTAATCCTAACCCATATGCTAACACTAACCCATACCCTAACACGTACGCTCACCCAAAACTGATGTTGTACCCTAACCTGTACTCTAAACCGTCCACATCCCATAAACCTAACCCTCACACTAACATTAACCCATACACTAACACGTACGCTCACCCTAAACCGTTGTCGTACCCTAACCTGTACCCTAAACAGTCCCCGTCCCCTAACCCTAAACCTTACCTGAAGCCTTACCCTAGCCCGTCCCCTAATCTTAACCCGTACGCTAACACTAACCTATACCCTAACACATACGCTCACCCCAAACAGTTGTCCTACACTAACCTGTACCCTAAACCATCCCTGTCCCCTAAACCTAACCCTAACCCTAAACCTAACCCTTACCCTTCTCCTAAAACGTAGGCTCACCCTAAACCATTGTCGTAATCTAACCTCTACCCTAAACCATCCCCATCCCATAACCCTAACCCTAACCCTAACCTTAAGCCTTACCCGAAGCCTTCCCTTAAGCCATCACCTAATCCTAACCTGTACGCTAACACTCACCCATACGCTAACATGTATGCCCACCATAAACTGTTGTCGTACCTTAACCTCTACACTAACCCTCACCCGAATCCTTACCCTAACCCTTGCCCTAATCCTAACCCATACGCTAAAAGTAACCCATACCCTAACACGTACGCTCACCCTAAACTGTTGTCGTACCTTAACTTCTACCCTAACCCTTACCTGAAGCCTTACCCTAACCCGTCCCCTAATCCTAACACATACGCTAACACTAACCCTTACCCTAACACATATGCTCACCCTAAACCATTGTCATGCCCTAACATGTACCCTAAACCGTTCCCATCCCCTAACCCGAAGCCTTACACTAACGCGTCCCCTAAACCTAATCCGTACGCTAACACTAACCCGTACCCTAACACGTACACTCACCCTAAACCGTTGTCGTAACCTAAGCTATACCCTGAACCGTTCCCGTCCCCTAACCCTAACCCTAACACTAAACCCACTTATAGGCCTATAGCTCAGGAAAATTACAATAACAAGACACAACCACCCCAAATTTTAGGACTGCTCTGTTTACAGGGGCCTCGACTTCAGTACAACTTTATCCCAGAAAGAGAAAAATGGATAAAGAAATTTTCGTACCTACGTACAATGGAATATCACTCAGCAATGAAGTCAATGTCATCAGGCCCATAGAAGCATAATGAATGGATTTAGGTACGATGATTCTAAGGAAAAAGTCCCACAGAAAAAGAAACTTATGATAAGATATCACTTATAGAGGGAATGTAAACTTGGATACACATGAACAGAATTACAAAACAGAACAGAGTCTCACATTTAGAAAACAAACTTATGCTTGCTTAAGGGGAAAGGTGAGTTGGGGTGCTGTGTAAAACCAGAGATTGAAATTAGCACAGATACCATTCCATAAGCCAAATATGTAATAGACAAGACCTACACCTTGCTCAACGAATTAGACTCAAAACCGCCTATTCACCACAGAGGAATATATCAGACAATAAGAATATTAAAACGTATGTATTTATATGTCTCCATAAGAGAATCTAGTGTGTGTAGAGCAGCATACACAGCCAGTAAAATCAGCTAAACCCCATTATAAAAATAAATTTCAAAAACAAAACACAAAGACAGTGAAGGAGAGAAAATTCTTAAATAATTCCTTTAGGGCTTGTGATGAAACTTGGATTTACCACTTCTACACCCACAGCTGGGTGAGACATAACACAGAACATTTGGGGCTGAGAGGACTGGTGAGGTTCGGTGAGCAAATGTAGACCCTTTGAAGTAATACTGTATGCTACCCATTCCATGGGTCCAAACTCTCCAGGTTTAAGGGATTCTTCCTACAGCTAAAACATACATGAGAAACCCAGAGGATGCTTCACCATGTGATCGGGCAACGTTTCTAAAACGCATCTCATTCTTTGTACCTTGGTACACGGATTCGCCATTCCAGACGCTTAAATAAAAATCTCCCCACGTGGAGGGTCATTGCCTTTAAACTCCTGTTTGGCACAGTTTGCAATTTCTGCGGAGGATGAAAGGGAATAGGGAGAACCAATGAGAGACTAGCTGTAGGTGTTTGGACGGTCACATTTTACTCTAATTTCCCACCAGGAAGAAGAATTAACAAAAGG